>NW_026542602.1:75365944-75965944 GCF_028750875.1 Macrosteles quadrilineatus | reverse complement strand
ATGTAAAACGATTGTTACATTCTTCAAAAGTTTTTATACTCTTCTTTTTTGAATGGCATATATGACGTTTGGGTAATTTTTTAAATTAATATCATAGGACAAAGTATTTTCACAAGTTTCACCTTTCATAAGATATTGGCAATTTTTTATATGTGGAACCATACGTATGTATATAAAAAAATCTTATGTAGTTTTTGTCATAACACTAAGGCCAGTATATGTAATTAATGTAATAAAGCTAAAAGTAAATTAAATTTGACACGTGATATTATTAGTTTAAAATTATTATAAAGAATATAAAGATATATATAAGGAATATAAAGAACGAAATAAAACATGTCTTTCATATAATTAAATCTATCTTGTATCTGCTCATACGCATTTTTTGTTTTATTATTTAAGTTAAACATATATCCAGAATAGTATTATAAAGTATATCAACAAACTAAGTATAAACCTGTTCTCTTCATAGACATAATTTTTTTTCTGCCATGTTAAACATCTATATTCAAAAATATATTTACGTATCCTCGCGCATGAGAACGCTGATGCCAGTGGCATGTTGGATTAGAGAAGCCTTTGTCATGGAAATGTTTCATATTTGACTAGGTAGCGAACTCTTTTACAAAAGAGTCTGTTTTTTTCTCTCTCTTATACATTATATGTAAAAATTTAAAATGTATAGTGGCATTTCAGTTAAGAGGTATTTTCCCTTTTAAGCTATAATTGGTAAACAAAAATAACAACTCTAGCCTAGATATTAGATAATCACAGAGCTACAAACAAGTTAATCACGGAAATTTTAAGAAGGACTTACTGAAATTCACTGTAACAATGAATTCATTTACGTTTTGTAGAATACCTCCTCATGTCAAACTTAAACTTATATTTTTGGCAATATTTTCCATTTAGGTAAATAAAACCTTTTTTTACACTTCCTATATTTAAAACTAAGATCGATTTAAAAATCTACTCTCTACACTATACATAAAGTGGTTTTTTTTTCGAAAAAAGCTACTCGAGCTACAAAGGAATATACTTAAATAGGTCCATGAAACGATTTGCAAACCATGTATTCACTTGTAATAATTAACTATTTATTGAATAAAGAGCGAGCAAAGTTCTTTTGAATTGACTTAAATGCAAACCTTTACATGATACACAATAATCGTGTTTGCTGAACAATGGTAATACAATATAAACTAACTTAAAATGCAGTTTTTAACACTTGGCTTATAAGTTTCCAAGGAGCCATGACAGTCAATAACATAAGGCCATAACAAATCTACAGTGTTAAATAAAATACAACATACAGTACAACATTAAATTACATCCGGATTCCTAACTTTGAGCATAAACTGAATTGAGTTTATATCTTCAAGACAAGCAAATAAATGATACTAGTTTTTCTATGATAAAAATACATAAAAATAGTAAATGGCACTATGTTTAATATTTTTTTCAATAGACACATTGGGAAATTATTTTTTAAATAGCTCCATTAGGATGTATACAAATTAGTGTATATTTAAAATAATGAGGATGCATATTTGCATGTTATAGGTGATCATGTTTTTAACATATCTAATCATTATCATGGCTAAGACTAACTTATACAAACAATATGTATGAAATTTCTAATAAACTGACTTATGCTATAAGACGGTTTTTATGGGCAATGTGTTTGTCTACGATAAACAGTTTATATCTTCAATACAAGCAAATAAATGATACTAGTTTTTCTATGATAAAAATACATAAAAATAGTAAATAGCACTATGTTTAATATTTTTTTTCAATAGACACATTGGGAAATTATTTTTAAAATAGCTCCATTGAAATTATTAGGCAGTACTACGCCCAGATGATTAAGTTGTTAATCAAAATAATATTGCAAAAACGAACAATGATTATGACGTGAACATATGCTTACGTATCTATGTTACATAGTTAATTATTTATCAATGGATTATTAGTTTAATTATTTTGGTATCACAAATCAGTTCGTATGTACTAATGCTGCATCCTATGATGCTGATAATTAGTGTTGAGCTCATATCCTTGTTTTACGTTGCATTGGCTTATGCAATCAAACAATTCAACAATCAATTTCAAATATTGTGCAATAAGGACAATTTAAATAAACTTCTTTGGTATCTATCAGAATGTTACCGTTTTAATGAACGAATACAAATTAGATATCAAACACTTGTTGGTTACAAAATTGAGTAGGAATAAACCCAATTTCTATTTAGAAATTATAATCTCATCAATATAATATATTATTTAATAATATAGATTTTTCAACTCGAAACATCTGAATCATTATTTTACAGACCGTTCAAAAAAAAGTTCTCTATATTTCAGAGTACTAAAACAAGGGTATTATAAGTAAATTAGGATGTATACAAATTAGTGTATATTCAAAATAATGAGGATACATATTTGCATATTATAGGTGATCATGTTTTAAAGTAAGGTAATTTAGTATCATTTTTAATCATCGACGATTTGTAGGTAAAACTTCTCAATGGGTTGCAGAACTAGAGGAACTCTAACTTTAATAAGGATAAATGAGACGAGAGGACGATAAAAGGGACCGTAAATATTCTTCAGGGTGACTTTTTGTTAGAGAGGTTTTAGTAGAAAGCAGTAGTACCGATTTACTGTATGATGTAGTGTATATATACAGGATTTTGTATTCAAATAAAAGAACTTTATATTGATTACTGATGACCTTTTTGAAACTAAATTATAATATAAAAGGGATATTGTAAAATTAGTAGTAGGCTATTATTCAATAGTCGTACTGGTTGATTCAAAGTTATGAATAACTATAATCATAAATATTGAAATATTGTGTCTCTTTTATAAGTATCATATTCATGCAATACACATTTGTATACGAGGTTGAAAAATAAACTCGGCAGAAGCTCAGCTGTATTGTAAATATTTTAACGTTAAACCAACGGGCGTTTGTGTATCATGTAGTGAATATGTTTCTGTGAATAAGTATCTGATTTATTTTTGTTTAACATTCGGTTGCAGATTGTACATAGCCCATTAATACCGCAATTACCGTAAACATGCCATAACACAACAGTTCAAAACTAGTTTGAGAATATCTTAGCAGCACGGAGTGTTTAACTATTAATTAATTGTTATTGCTCAACGCATAACTTCTGAAATTTTATTTTTTTTTGTTTAAATTATAGTGTATCCACACAGTTTTGGTTAAAAGATTGACAAGATGAATGCCCTAAAATTCATAATAATATTATATTGATAATGATATTATATTTTAAAAATATTAATAATACAATTTTTCCTTTAGGAAATAAACATTAATTAGCCAAAGCCAATGATGAAGTTAAAATATTTTTATTTTATACAACTAATATAAGCCCGACGTTTTAATTATGTTTTTTAAATAAGTAAACATATTATATTTTTTCTTTAATAAAACAATGTTAAGGCTGAGTTATGGATTACAGACTATGTTAATACTATTTTCCTTAGAACCTAAACTGTGTTAATATTTCAGAAGTTTTGCGTTGGATTTTAAATGTATTTCATACAATTATTACGGTAACAATCTGTGCTGAATTTAAAATAAAAAAAACTATTTGTCAATCTGTAATATTGACAATGTTTTCAATAATTACGGTATTATGATGGGTGTCGATAAATATCTCTTTATGTAGCAATCTATTTTAAATATTGTTCCAAATTATCGACTTTAAGAGAAATGTACTTGTTTGATGAATACATAACAATTACAAGATCCCAAAAAAGTCAGGTTAGCACGAAGCAGAAAGTGGTTTACTATTCTGTAGGAACATAGTAAACATTTTGACTACCGAAACAAGATAAGGACGAGAACACGTACCCTACATTAGTATTACGGGGGACTTAGTATGGATCCTGGACTGCAAGAGCTTTCAAATACACATTACATTTGTGTATAGCTATGTTAACTTGTTGTATAAGTATTATTAATTTAGCATAGAATTACAAATAATTGATAACTTTTATTTATATTGTTTTCCAAGTATTTTAGCAAAAGTATATTGTAGCCTAAAATTATGGTCTATTTGTTAGGTGCACTCAGTACCATCTATCGCAACCGGTTTGTTTTTATTAATTTTAGTAGTCAAATTTTTTGACCAACCAATCTTTCATTTAGTAAAACGTTAGCCCTTGACAGGTAAAGTTGATTTTATAATCTGTGTAGGTTAAAGTGAAACTCCGAGTAAACGGAAAAGTATATGATTTTTCCAAATTACCTTGGTTAATTTATCATGTAAATTGACTAAGCTATTACTTTTAGTGGGTGCTTTAAATGTTTAGGGGCTTATAAAAACGAATAATATTACCCTTTAGTAAAATTACTATTTTTAGGTAATGGTTTTCATCAATGTCAACGAATCTGTTTTGAATGTGTATAAAACTACGTCAAATAAAATTTATAATTCCTTCACTTTAGGTTCCGTTTTATGCTCTGTTCTTACTATTCAGTTCAACATAGACTGATACAGTTTAACCGAAAATGTATTTTAAAGCCTAAACACTTTTAATTAATTATTAAGGAATTATTAAACACGACATTATACTCCAAACAAAGCAGTTCTCCATACAGAGTTATGTAATTATAGAACATAGAAGTGTGTCACTCACTAAAAGAATACGCTTATTAAACTTTTACGATTTATTTTCCAATTAAAGTTAATGTATAGTATAGCGGATACTTCCTTCTTTATACCAATACTAATATTTATTACAATTTAAAGAATTCACCTACACTTCAACTTATAAAACATTTGTCATGAGTTGCTTTCAAGGTGACGGTTGAAACAAGAGTTTATCAAACCCCAGCTTTGATACTTATATATATATATACTGACAACCATATATTATTTCAGAAATCATACATTAACACTTATATAAATAAAACGTTAATTAGATATAGTATTCAAATTATTAACTCATGAGAGTTAGTCTAAGTATGACGAATGTTTCTCTTAATTTATATTTATTGATCAGCTCTATTATTTAGATCGTATAAGAATGAGAATACGTTACAGAAATGAATTCCAACGTAAAACTAAATAAATGTTGTACAGCTTATTTGTCCCAAATATGTCAACATGTCAGTTCAACAATGCAGGAAGGTAGGGTGGATATTACCATTGTTTTGAATATTGGTTTTAGATTAATCAAATTAATTATGTAAGTCTTCATGAGTAGACGGTAATTATATCAAGGGTAGTGTAAGCTATGCCATTTCCTATCTTCTTATAGTTGAAATGCATTGCATTGAACTATACTGACAGATTATTAAAGATAACTATAAATAGTCCACAAATACTGGATAAAAAAAAACAGTGTATATATAGTTAGCTAAGTGTATACAATTATTGTCATTTTATTTTTGCTGATAATTGATTTAAGTCTAACAGTAGACTATTTAGTATCAAAATGCTTATATAAAGACGATATTTTTTCGTCGTATGTAAAGTATTTTTCAGAGCTCACACATTCAGTGAGACTGAAAAGTATGCAAACGAGCAATAAGGAAATATCTGCATTTCAAAGCCCCTATTCGTGACGGATCAAGTGTGAAACACATTTCATACTTAAATATCTACATATCGGGGATAAATATTTGAAAACTGTATGTTACAAGTCCAGCTTTTTATTATTTTAAAGAATAGAAAATGTAAAAAAACTTAATTTAAACTTATCAAGTATACACTAAAAGTTAATTTGAGTACAATTTAAAAAAGTTGTATGGTAGTTGTTAGTTTCACTGTTCGTGTGTTTAATACTGTGTTTTATTATAGTAAAACGCTCCAAATCACATCATACAATGTAGTACAAACTATCATCATATGTATATCCAAACCAAATTCATCATGCGGAGTAAATAAATTCAATATATTTATAGAATATTTAATTTAGTGTGTTAAAACCGAAAGTTTTTATTGAATCTTCAGTTTTTATATTTAAATATACAGTATGGGAATTATAAAAAAAATAACCTTGTTTGTATCATTTTAACCCCCTTCTTTGCGTTTTAGTAGGTAAAAGAAAAATTAAGGCGAAAACTAGCTATCTGCAATAAAAAAATGTATTATTCAGAAATAAAGGAAAAATAAATAAAGGAAAAAAAGGAAGTGTCCGAGCTACAACTTCCACCCGGTCGCGTCACCTGTCTCGTGTTCCCGAGTACTCGGTATTTTTAATGTTAAATGTTCGTGTCAATGTGCGTTTTCGTGTGTTCGTGTTCTATGTACTTATTTATTAAATGACGACCTATATATATGGAAGTGAATAACGACGCCTTGTACGGCCTGAAGATGGTTCCCTGTGAACCGAAACTATAGTTGCCACAAGCAGCATATTGGATTACTGAATGCAGGTATTTAAACCATTATGAAAAATAAATGTATTAAATATTTGAAAATGTTCTAAGTTTTATACTTGAACTAGCTCTGTTATAGCCCATTTTTAAACACGCAATGAACGCAGTTTATTGAATAGCATACAGCTATGTAAAGTGACCCTATTCTATACCGAATGAATTGAATTGATACTTTAAATGTTTTCAACTTGTTTATATTAGAATAACACTTTAAAAACACAAACCGTGTGTTATGGAGGTATTTATTTCAAAATAATCTATTGATTGTAAAGTAGAATACTTCTTTGGAATTAGGTTATTTTAACAGGCAAGCCTCAAGTCAGTCTTAAACTAATATTTGAAGTTTGTTATGCAGGTAAATTAAAACTATGAAAGGTACAACTATCAAGCTAACTTACTGCCGAACATAGTTGTTCAGAAGTTAGTTTAAAACGGACAATGGCATGTAGGACACAGCTCCCAAAAAATATATGCCCACTAATGTTACAATTTAATCTTAGGTGTTTATACAATGAGTCATTTTTGTTGTTTTATTATTTAAGTAAATGTCATGCTAGTTGTATTTAGCCAAGTAGAAAAACAAATATCAAACGCAATAAAATTGACATCAAAGTGTTATAATTTTATCGAAAAGACGTAATTAATTCACCACCAGAGACAACAACAAAATATTACACATGTGTTAACCATAAACTTTTTTGAACAATGCAACTAAAACACTCTTATTTTAGTTCTCCATCTAAACTGATGAATATATAATTTTAAAAGCACAGCAAACCTACACACTAATTCCATTTACCACTTTGGATTTTTACGAAAGTATTTCCTTAACCATGATGAATTAATTTTTTTATGTACAATATAGGGGTGGATGGGAAATTGTGTTTGTTGTCGTAGGGAAAGTGGATACATTATTACTAGTGAAATTTTAATATCTTAGCTAATTATAAAAATATACAAAATAATAAATGAATTCTACATTTCCTTACCCACGCAGCAGTTTTAACACAGCTAACATTAGAGAAAGAATAATTTAACTAAACACATATATAAACACAAGGATATATTATTCTAAAAAATTGAAAAAATACAAAAGACCAATTAGTAATACAATTTCTTTAAGTCAACGTATAGGAAAATATTTAGAAAATCCTCCCCTTTCTTTTATTTTATTTTCTATGTAATGTTTTGAAATTAATTAAATTCTTTCAATATTAACCCGGCTACTTTAAACACAATATGTGCTTATACTAAACTCCTATATGTGCTAAGAGATGCACTAGCATCATTTCCGCAAACAGCCACATTGGCCTTGGTGTGAAAAAAAACTTATTAAAAAAATCTTTTAATCCAAGCTTTTAGTTATTTTAATTCCACAGCATTTCCGACTAGTAGCTGTTGAACCTAACACTTCATGACTAGTCAACACAAAAACTTCATAGTTACATTATTGGTTAGCAGTAATCTACCACACGTGGCAAAACTGATGGAATCACGTTTCGTCATACACCAAATTCCCAAACCCCATTTGATTGTCCCTACCAGTGGTTCAATACACGTGCGATAGCAACTAACCTTTAAACTAGTATCATTGAGTTATACTCGGAATAATTTAACTGTTTACTAAGTAGTAAAGAGACAATATTTGTTTAGTTATCAAAGTGATACAGTCAAATTCGTCATCGTTTAAAAGATCATTGACCAAATGAAAATACAGGCATATAGACATAAAAATGAAGCTTAGAATGTGCAGATTTGTCGGAAATTATTGACGTAAACGATTTTTCTGAGGGATCTAACCCACAGGCCAATATCCTAAGGAATCTGCCTCTTATGCTTTAAAAGTTTAAATGATTTAATTATTTGTATATTTTTCTTTATCAGAAAGATTGAAAAAATGACGTTTATTTACATCATGTTATGCCTTTTATGCTCAGCAATTTGGTCATAATAGAGTTTATTTAATAGGTAACATTAAATTGATTATTATTATTTAAGTTTAATGAAATGAATACCAAATGAATTCCATGTCACCAAATTGGTTTCGATCGAACTTAATATAGTTTTTGGAAGTAGGTTAATTGGAAGTTTGACTAATTAAGTAAACCATAACAAATATATTTTACCCGTTCTAACTAATCATGTGTAATTAAAGCAAGCTGTTCCAGTTCAATTGAAATGCAGTTTAAATTAAATATTGATAGTGATGTAGTGTATTTTCTAATAAACTCAATACATATACCTTCTACAAATGAACTAAGTAATGCAACCATGCTTTAATAAGGTATTATTTAAATAAATCTGATTTATAAAGTCTTGTTTGAGTGACGTCAACATAGATAACATCCATACATATTACCAGGAAGAAAAATAAAACTAAATACTGATTCCTCAGAGCTTGCTTGGATGTAGTTAATCACTATCCAGGTTGAGGGAGATTGAAATTTTGGAGTTCGTTTAATGAGTTGGGGTGATTCTATTAGTCCTAACGTGTGTAGTCGATCAAATATAACAATAACGGACCTTTAAAAAATACTTTATTGCCTGCATGGATTTAGCAGTTTATTCGCAAACTGGCAACATGTACATAGGATGAATTTGAAACTGGGATAGCACAATAAGTGTAAACTGGCCAGACAAGCCTCCCCAAGCCCCATAAAAAATATAAGTAAACTTACTATTAAAAAATAAATTGAAATGGTGGTGATAAAGTAGCTATAAAGATAGTACACCCTCTCTGAAGATGCCACTTACAATGGTGAATTCACATAGGTGCACAACGGCGATCCAAACCTTAACTTCAAAAACGGAGGCAAAAATAAATTAAGGTATTATTAACGTTAAATTTATAGAACTGTGATACCACAAAACATTAACAGATGCCAAAATACAGACAAAAAGAACACAGCCGTGTTTTTCGTAGTAAGTTACAATGGTGTTACACTCTTCAAAGGTTGTACACTTTTAGCGAGATTTTATTAATTTATTAAATTTTTCTCGTGTATACGTCTTAGCATTATCTAACTACATAAAAAATCACTAAAATTTAAAATCTAAGTTATTCAACCAATAACTAAAGATAGTCTTATTTCTTCTTCTTTTTGTAGAAGTACTAGACATATACAAGAAATTCTCAAGGTACATTGCAGTCTTTTGATGAATCACCAAAGTATACAAGAAAAATAGACGATATAAATGTTTGCTACTGTTTTGCGAGGTAAGATCTGGTTAAACGTTAAAGTTTATAAACTAACTAAACGCAATAGTTGCCGAGGTGAGAAGCAGTTAGTTTAGAATTCCCAGAGGCACCCGGCCTTTGTACCTACACACCTAATATGTCTAACAAGTTGGTCAATTTGCACCTCAATGGAAGTAAGTTTTATGTTTCGTGGTAAACACAATGCAGAACTAATGGATTATTACAGTGAAAAGTAATAGTTACATAACTACAACACGTTATTACTATTGTCATGCAGAACGATCATACTATTCTGGGAAACTTTTCAATGACACAAAATTATAACCAGGTAAGCTTTTAACACCTTAAAACATGTTGTGATGGGTTAGTTTAAAGTACTGTAATATTCTTTTTATAAAGTATTTAAGGCAGGGTATAGTTGTGTAATAGATTTGTGCATAATCTTTGAATATCATATTGTTTAAATAATTAACTAAAAATTAATTCTTTATACAAAGTCACGGCTTCAAACGTAGTTTTTAGATACCGGTAAAATTTTATAGGAGTATAAGTTCCATTGTACATTTTATTTTATAGTATTAACTTAAACATAAGGGTCCATGACTGAAAGGTACCTGATTCTTTTGTTTTGTGAAAGAGATATAATAAATCCTATATCTGCAACAATCTAAAAGACAATGCTTAAGTGTTTATGTATGTGTGTACAAGTATTATAATAGTATACACATACAAAAACAGGTAAGTATAACACTTTGTAGTTGTATAAGTATAAAGTTTTAGTACAATAATTTACATGTTTTAGTAAATGTGATCACATTTTTGTCACTCTGTGTACCAATCACCCCGTATATATATATAGTTCAGGTCTTCCGGATTATTCAATTCTGTTTTTCAATACTAAAGAAGAAAAATCAAATTCACTGATGGTATATTTTAAAAGTCTCGAGCAAGTAAAAAAGTATTAGTTTTGATTAAAAATCACGTTTCTTAGAAATAATTGTTCGGTTTATTAAAAGTTTAGCGATTCGATAGAAGTATTAGATGGATAGTATTATTGTGTTGGCTATCTTGCTAAAGTTGTAATATACACAATGAGAAAATAGAATTCTGCTTATTATTAATTTAAGTTTAAATTAAAAATACAATATGTTTTAGAGTTTAAATAAATATAAGACCAAAAGCAAGCCTATGCCAATATTTATTCTAAGAATTTAACGTAAGCGGATAAAGTGAAAGCCAGAGCGATAAGGAACCAAACTTATCTCTTTCAATAAGTATTGTCAGCTTATACTTTCCTTTGTTTTAACCTGATGAAAGTACAGGGTTCCTTTACAAAAATAAATCGCCTAAATTATGCAGTTTTCACCTCAATTGTTATATACTTTTAGTAATATATGTGTATACATTTTTCAATTAAATGTATTGTAGTTTTATTTGTATTTCATGTTTATTGTACTAATCGGTCATCATTTACGCAATAAATGATAACTAAATAGTTCATACTTTTTAAGCGAAGTTGTATAATAAGTTACTTAAATACTTGTGTTGAAACACGGTGAAATAAATCAAGTCCTTGTTTATTTATTCTTATAAGTTTTACAACTAAATTTTAAATTATTAATTAGTAAGAATACCCTTGAGCGTGATTTAACACAACAAACTCACGTTTTATCACTTGTTTCAATAAGACCAACAGCCGCATTGACAAACATTTGACAATAAATTACTAGATAAAACTAGTATTCATTATCGTTACCTTTTTACTCTGTTAACAACCGGAATTTCAGTTTATACAACTTTGCGCTTTTAAAGAGCCTAGGTGCAACAGAAAAATAATGATAAATAATCTCATGTTTTATTCCCCACCTGTACCATAGAACCTTCTGTAGGAATTGGGCAAGCCACACACAATCAGCCCCGTCCCACAAGGATATGAAATCTTCCCAGGATAACTCCTTTAAACAAAACCAAAAAAAAATTTTAGTGAATCTGTATTGGGCACTTGGCAACTAAATGATATAATATTCAAACTGGTTCAACGAAATGATCAGTTATAGTTTTGATTCTGTACCAAAAATATATTATAGAATATAATTATTCTCCTCTGCACTTAAAAACATTTTCCCGATAACTCAACAAAACTCTTTTATTACATAAAATATGTAAAAGTCTTTTACAAAAATCTATCAAACTAATCGTTGTTGAATGAAATAAAATTATTATTAATAGAATTAAAAAAATATATTTTAACGATTTTGTATTTTCACTATGATTTACGTACTGAGATATTTGTTCACAAACTTATAATATGATGATAATGATTTACGTGGAAAACGACGATGTACTACTGAACAAATCCTCTATTGAATAAATTCCAAACTTTTAATTTCTATGATAAAAAATCCTCATATTTAAAAATATAAGATATAATCATAAAAACCAATGTCAGTATGCTTTCTTTTTATTAGATTGATAGACCATCTACTTAATCGTATAATGGAAATCACCCCTGTACAACGCAAAGAATGTGTGATCCACCCATGCGACGTTCATCAGTGAACCGACTAATTAAATTCCATAAACAAAGGCTATTAAATTCCTTTCTTAACAAACGATTCGTGTAAACGATTTTTTCACATAATACGAATAACAATTCTAAGTTGTCGATTAAATTTCAGTATATTAATGTTTTACATGTGTTTAAGATTATACATATGTTTAAATACGATGTGGGAAGCTTAATACTTTATAATTAACATAACTTTATCACCTAACTAATATGTAATGTCTTGTACTTTGATCTATCACTGCATAGTTAAAGCTAATATATACCTTGGTAATATTAAAACAAGTTTTTAGGAAATAAAAGTATATATTTATCTGAAAGTTAAAATCGGTTTTAAACTATACCTTTTATATGTAAATTTTTCACAGCTATAATCATTTGTTTGGTAAAACAAAATGATAGAAAAGCCTACCATGGTAAGTTTTATAGAATCTTTTTTATACATTCAATTTCCATTTTTTTTTAGATTGGCCTACGTAGTTGGCGACCAGGCTGATCTAATGGACTTAGCCTCTGATGTCCCGGGTTACCTGACAAAGTGGGCTTCCTTACACTGATTATAGCATGCAGAGTATATAATTTTTGCATTTATTAACTTTTGCCGCTTTCATTTTTCTCGCCACAATACCAACCAAACAACACAAACTGTGAGCTTTTATTTGGCTCGTAATGCATCTGTATCCTTGAAAATGATTTGGCTTTTAATAGGCAATATAGAAGTATTGGTCTATTGAAACTGTTTTTAAACGTGTCTTATCGGGGAGTTCACGAAACTGGTTTGCCGTTGAAGTAGCATATAATTGGATCATCTATAATTAAGTTTAACTTTATTTATATTTCAAACACAGCTAAGTTGAGTTGTACTTTTCAATTTAAACTTTCTTTAAACGTATATACATTCAGCTTGGTGACAAGGATTATTTTGTAATTAAAGGCAAAAAATAATCCTTGAAGTAATTTATCATGTTTTATATTACTTTAAAACCTATCATAACTTGGCGATAATTTTGAAATAAATTATATAGCTTAGTTTATAAAATAACTTATAACTTTAATAAATAAATCGCAGCTCATTTGTAAAAACAGGTTTAATCAAAATCGATAATTAACGTTTTAATACTCTGTGTTGATTTCTATTGTCAATTGTTTTACCCTAACACGTGTACAAATCATTTGCGCTGATGTTGTTCTGCTTTATTCGCCTTTACTAAAACTATGAAATTTATTATAGCTTTTAAATAGTTAAATTTTTAATATTTGTAATAAAAAAGGGGCCAGTTTGTAAAAAAAAATATATTTACGTACTATCGGTTCAGCTTAGCTTTTTGTTTATAAAGAGTGCTAAAGGATCACTTAAAAGTGGTCCTGGGGGAGGGGTTGTTGTTGTTTTTGGGTTGTGTGTGGTTGTAAGACGTTTCTTTTATTTACTGTTTGTAAATTTAATAACACGTACGATGCGGATCAAGAAGTTATTTAAAAGTTGTGGCACCCTTTTTATATATATTTCTAAATGTATTATATAAGTAAAATATAAGTGAGAGATGTTATAGAGATGTGGCTGTAACAAACTATACGTACTCTTATAGAATATCTAATGCAGATCAAAAAGTCCTTTGAAAATTCCCTTATGTTGGCTACGAGTTGAGAATATGAGATTTCACCAAGCAATGTAATGAAATTTAGAAAATCCCGAAAACGGTGGTTGCCAGATGGAGGAGTGAAATATCACTATCTAAACTGCACATTTTTATTGTAATCTGCGTGCATAAAAAACTCCTTAAAATCTTTGACACTGAATACCAAACACTCTGTATATAAATTCCTTTACCAAAAACTTGTATCGATCTTGCTTAAAAAGTTATAAGGATTAGTTATGCTAGATTGTGTACCCGTCCTGAAAATTTGACTTAAATAAAGGTCTATAGCCTACTTTTGTAATAAAATGTAATATGTAACGTTGCACATTGTTTTTTTTTTTAAATCTCTAAATATTAATTTTTTATATGTACTCAAAAAATTATCATTGTAATTTTCGCTCTGTAAATTGCAGTATCATACGATGAATTCGTATTTGAGTTATAGCAAAAGATTTAGTAATTCAATTTAAAAAAGAAAGTATTGACAAGTGTTGAAACATTATTATCGTTTTTAGTATATTATAAATTGGATATAAAGAGTTATACTTTTAGGAATTTTTTAATAAAGCTGAGAAAGAGAGAGTTTCAACAGATACAGATCAGACAGTCCATATCAGATCACTTCTCCCCTGAGATTCGTATATTCTGAGGTGGAACTCCCTCGTGGATGTTAGCATTAGCTGCCGAATCGTTAACTAAGCTAATGTAGCAGCGTAGCTTGCGTGTCTATAAATAAAGATTTTAAATGCTAGGTGAAATAATATGTACGCTAAATGTTCAGAAATTTGCCTGTTATACATGTTAAAAAAGTGAAAGGTTTCAAATATCATAAGATTTATTTTTTGAAGTTATAAATAAAAGTTCGGATTTTCAAGAACACAGGATGTTTTAGACCTCTCCAAAAACTACTGGTTTGTATTTGTCAAAATATAAAAGTTTTCAATTGAAAAAAATTATAAAATGTATAACTAATATACTCGTGATACAGGGTTTCTACAGCTATTACAGTTGTCTAGTATTACCCATATTTAAAATGGAGCTATTCGTCATATTTTGACGTCAAACGTTTATCATGGTTAACACCTCATCTTCCTATATGCAGCTTAGCACAGAGAAGTTTGTATTATAACAGTATATGTTCGTTTTTGGTACTATACGGACATATCTAAAACATAGTCCATCCTTAGGTTATGTTAGGTTATTTGTTAGGTGTGGTCAATATAATACTAAAGTACCTCATTTTCAAATTATACATTTTTTACGTTTCAATTGTGCCATTTTAATTCAAATGATAGTTTTGTCGGATGCCATGAACGGTTAATTTTTGTATTCGTCAAAAGCTATGCGAGACCTGTGTAAGAATTTTTTTCAAGCTATAAAAATTGATTGCATGCTGTATATTGTATCTATTAAACGCTCAGAAACGTTCGTGCTCGTGTTATATATCAGGCTTTCGTTCAAAATTTAAATACAGTAGATTACACAAACACTTTATATGGCTTTAAGTAAAAATAATTTGTAATGAGTTTAAAAACCAATGTCATAATATAGAGGCCTACCAAATATTCAGCCTAAATGCACTTCTCTCCAGGGACTCGTAGATACGTTGATGAAAGTGATGGAAGTCCCCTGTGGTCCGTCAGCTACCACTACGCTTAGCCATAAAACAGCCATTTTACCCGAGGCGTTAATCTGTTTATACTATAGAGAGCGTGTGTATGTGTGTAGTAGATCGGTTTCATTATTCCAGGATTTGACAAAGAAAAATTAAATTAATTTGAATGTATTTTAGTGTGTTTTTTTGTCACAACTAACGTATTCCAAATGAACGAAAATTTACCTTGCGAGTGATGATCATTCCCTTTTGGGGTTGAAGCCGGTGGTTAAAACAGGACATTTGATTGGTTTTAAAACATTTGATCAGATATAATCAAGGTCTTTGAAATGCAGATATTTCCTTCCTTCTCATTAGCATATTTCTCGATTCACTGCTTATGTGATTAGAAGTTGGAGTTTTAAGCTATTTAACCATGCATGAGCTCGTGTCAGTGACATGGTTGAACGGTTGGCATTTATCAAGTCAGGCATTTATCCAATTAGACTTATGAAATAAAATAATAATTAATAATAAATACACTACTCCATAAAAAGTTTCGTTTAACAGTTAATTCAGTCTTTTTCATATGAGTAATCAGCATTCTGAAATATGACTATCTATTTTATATGAAATCGAGTATACTAACGATGATATATGAACTACTGTTGAGACTTAAAGCATAAGGTTAAATCGTACATATATATTTTATTGCGTACAAATTCACAATATTATAGTTATATTTAAATACCATTCAGGAGACTGCATAGCTTAAACCGTGCTTTTTTAATTAATTCGATATTGCTAAATTTATGGTGATACAAATGTGTTTACAAGCATATTGAGAAAAAATGTCTGTACATTTAATGTTTTCAACACCAATATAATTTTAAAGAAATATATCGATGCGATAAAGGTTTACCGTCAGGCCTGGAGAATGTTCATGCGAGAGTTGAACCACCATCGGGACACTGTCAAATGAACTTTGGGAATTTCGGTTTATGATGGAACGTGATTCCATCAGCTATGTCATATGTCTTTGGTCAGAGATAGCCAATAATGTAACGTTAGAGCTTTCAGATGCTGTGATAAAAGTACACCTAATATTTTTTTTTTATATTAACTGTTAATTGGTATAATTTGAAAGAGTTTATGGTTTAAATGTTAGAAATTATACAACCATGATATGTTTTGTAGTACATTAATAAATATATAGTGATAATAATGTTGTTAATTTGTTTTCTTTGATAAAACCTTTCATTAATAAAATGAATTAAAATTGGATTTCCAATCTAGAAAATGGATTCAAATTAAAAAAAATACCAAAAGATCAAAATTTTCTCACCGAAAGCGAATCAAGTCATACAATGACGGATATAGGTATTATTATATCCTTTGAGTAAAATTTTTTTTTCTTAGATGCAAAGCAAGTAGCAAGGAATTGAACATTAAAGTAGACCAAGAATATAAAAATAATGTAAGAACTATTGAAGTAATGTCAAGAAGCTGATTCTACTCTCTAATGGACCCAACAGTCAGTCTTTAACGTTGTAAATTTATATATTCACACTTAAACATTCTTGCAGCTTATTAAAATGTATTAATCGTATCGTTCAATAGCAGTTTTTTATCTTTCGAAATGCTTGGATGTAAGAAATCAACGAAGAAAATCTATTTAAAATATTCGATATTAAATAAAATATAATAAAATAGTAAAAGTCCTGAGCACGAAATAAAAACGAACCCATAAACAAACATAGGGATTTATGTACAATACCTATCGATAGGTGTAAACGTTTATATAATAATTAGGAAATAGCTGCTAGAAAATTAAATAAATTATAAAACACGTAAACACATTATTCATAATTCATTTTTTTTATTAAAAATATTTTATTTCGTACATGAATTTCTATAAAATTATTTCTTTAATCACTTGAGATTTAAAAGTAAACATTTTTCAACGATTATTTAAGAAGCATATTAGTGTATGTAAGTATGTAAGTGATAAAGCCGAACCCAACCGGTGTGATAAATAAATAATAATGACCAGCTTTTAATTTCAACAGCGTAATGACACTACCACGGCGTTAAATCAATTAGTATTTAATGAATGCTGACATGAATGAGCCTTTTACCGTGTGCATAAAAAATACACACAGTCGCTTAGTAAACCGGGTTCAATATTTAACACAGTGCTTGCACGTTAATTTGTTAATCGACTTGCTTCTAACAAGTTATATTATCTGTTGTGTACTTCGTGACCTCCAAGTAGCTGGATAACAAGATGACGTCACGGTCCCAGCCTAGGAATAAAAGGGAAACTGACATCCCTTGTAAAAAAAAAAAAAACTAAATCCTAAATTATAAAGTTCAAGATTCGAATGTATATGTAAACTCCCATTGGAAGTGATCGTATTCACCAACTAAACCTACAAAAATTAAATTATTGAGTGGCTGACTGTACACTTTGTTGTATGGGCTGGAAGATTTTTTTAATGTTTCACCAAATAAACATCTGAATCCAGCCATTGACTAGTGTTTACCTTGTAGTTGTACAATAGTGTTTTTTATTGTTTTCCTTATAATATATTATGTGTCTTTTCTGTTAACCATAGTCCTAGCTGTGCCATATAAAGGACCTTAGCATCTGTTTTTCTTAATGCTTGAACTTTTGTATACTGTTTAATATATGACTAATATTTGCAGCATATAACCCACGTTTGACGTGTGCTTATGCATTTTTTTGTCTAACCGCAATAAAATTGATTTTAATTCGCCTACTTTCAAAACCCATTTTTTATCTTACTTTCACATAATTGATAAAGGAGAAATATACTTGTTTGCTCAAAAGATTACAGAAAGCGTTATGCATAGCACCAATGCTAAATACTATTCATCTATTGTTTTAGTTTCGACTAAATATACTACATTAAATCACCGGGAAGGTAAAATCAAGCCGCTAGGTTCAAGTCTGAGTTATAAATCCAGAAGTGGTATTTACAACGTAAATTGCAAATTATCCTGAATTAGATTTACTTCAGCCTCTGCAGTCGTCTCGTAATAGAAAACAGCGTTGTATTTCACCCGGAACTAGCCCTGATGCCCATTTGTTTCGGCTTCTTTAATGTATACAACTTAACAATAAAAACATATAATTCGAAGTAATGTACAAACCTTTAATTTTATTTAGATAGTTTGTATATAAGTTAAGTCTTTCTTCTTTCTAATTAGCTTTCTGTATTTTGAATACCAGATTTTTACATAGTAGGGACGATTTTGCGTGGTATATAGGCAGAGACACAAGACCTTTTTAACTACTGTATTTATGGAAAGGTAAATTCAGTAATCAAATCGTCCATTTATTATCTAAATATTGTATTTTAAATAAATGAGAAAAAATTTATAAATGTTATAACTGATTGGTAGTATATTTTCTTACATATTAAGAATAGATTGTTTTTAAATAGCTGGCCTAAACTACGCATGCTAAGCGGGTTTTACCATTTTATCGGTTGAGGCATAGATAAAAGGATTGAGGGTAGCATTCAGCCTCAAGCTGCAAGATAGGACGAGTATACGTGTACTCTAATAGTAATTCATGGTACCTATAGTGGTTTATGTATTGCGTGATATTTCGGATACCAATATAATAGTTATACACAACCTTCATCATAAAATAAAATAACGTGTTTTAAAATAGTCTTTAATAATGAATTAGCATTTTTAATTTTCATTTTAACCCTTTTTATTTTATTCAGCTTAAATGTTTAGGACTGAAGATTTATGCATACAAGCAATTGGAGTATATCTACATTTCAAAGCCTCTATCAATGACTAACCAAGCAAGAAACACAATTCGTGCTGCAAACACCTATAAATGGGAAATAAATGTACCTGTATGAGAATAAATGTATATTGAGGAGTTTGTTATATCCTGTATGCAATAGCTATTTGTCTATTAAGAGCGCAAAGTATATCATTCTCGCTCGAGAACAGTAGATGGCCCCAAAGAACTCTAGCTGAGTTCAGCTAATCAATTCGTTGGCGGGTATGACAATTTGTGATTGTAATTCACACATGATTTTTTCCTACCACCATAATTAACTTATAATAACACATAGAATACCTTTTTAGATGTATTTATAATGTCAATTAGAGTATGTTTACTTTTCAAGGCTTTGTTACTAGTTTTCTGGTTGTTAACTAACGTTCCGGATCCCCGGATATGGTTGATGTGGAAATTTCAATTGTGAAATCAGCTGACTAGCGAGCGGGAATGATCCATCCCTGCTGTAGAGGGTCAATATGCTATTTTGCGTACTACGCAAGTACTTCATAGCTTACAAGTAAGAATACTTGATGATGCATTGGTAGGATAAATCCTAAAAAAAAAAGCTTTGAAACGACACACACACTGTAACACACACTGTAATACACTGTAATACTGTAACTGTTATGTTGCTATTATCGACCCATGTTTCAAGTGCAATCAAATAGTATGATGTACCTCAATATTCATAGTTTATTCAAATCAAAAAGGTTATATCTTTAGCACCTCTAATTCGAGACCAGCTACCAATATTGTCACAGTGGTCACCGTGAGCATGTTCATGTGATGTAAACCTAAGCTTTACTTTTAACCAGCCAAACCATTAGTTTGTAGTAACGGCTCGTTAGAGCAAATATTAAGAAAACGACCATTATGGATCTGCGAATTCGAATTTTCGTGTTAGTAATCTTACCAGGTAAAACAGAGAACTTTGTACGTATATTGAATTATAATTTAAAAAAGGTAAGGTGTAATATGGCTCAGGAGCTCATTAATATAGTGATGAGGCTCTTGTGTTTTACAATGGTAGACAAAAACATATTGGTTTGTTGGTTACCACATTTTATTATATGCGTCAACATTTCTTTGGTATTCACACAATTTGTCAACTTGTATTATTTAGAGAGTTATTATACGATACATTGGACCTTGTTATACTTCGTAACAGTTTAGATCAATATAAATGATGAAAGGCACACCGGTTACAACCTACTAACAACGTAACATAGTTGTTACAATGTTCAGCGGTTAGTTTCAGATGGCCAACGGCACCTTGCGCTTTGTACAACTTTCAAATACTGTAACCCGTGGAACAATGCAGATCATGTAGTAGGTTTTATTGCAGAATCAATTTGATTTAGTTTTGCTTTACAATGTTGTATATAAATTTACCTTATTAATCTAATAATGTTGGACACGTAATCATTTATGAAGTACAGTGGATGTGTGATTGTCTTCCTTTATTATGTTGATCCAATAACAAATTCACCAGACGAGATTTTTGGACAACGTTTGTATGATTAATCAGTAGTTTTAGAAAATAACCCTGACACAGCAAACCTGTAGAGTTAATAAACCTTTTTTTGTCCGATTGGGTTTTTACTAATATATTTTCTTAATTGTCATATTTTTCCCCGAAAAAACAATATTAAGGATAACGAGTACTTTTGTTTGCTGCTATGGGGAAGGTAATAAGGTGTATTTTGATTTAAATGTAGATAGTTTTATGAGAAATCAATAAATTTGTCATTTTAGATCAAAATATATCCATATACATTTAAAGTACATTAGTTACTTATCTTATTACACATTTTAATATTTTTTAAACCACAAGATTTGCAGTATTGGACCCTGTACCGTTTAGTTTGTTAAAATTGGCCACTATAAAATACTGAATTTTATTTTAAACTTTTTAAAGTTTTTTTTTATAAATGATAATGTTTCTTTTATCATAAGTTATAAGGGAAATCACTATTAAAAACAACATAATATGAAAAACTACTCCTAGAGTTTCCATGCATTAGTATCTACGTACAAACTGTCATTAAATGAGCCAACACGTTTAGTATGTTAGTAGCTATCTCATTTACACTCAATTTAACACCAACACCCACCCAAACATAGACACACATACAGCATTTTATACAAATTTAATTTTGTCCAGAGGGACCCAAAGTGGATATATCCACCTAAATCTTGGACTCTAAGGGGGAGGGGAAGTAAAACAAATTAAGCAAAACTATCAAAACTACCTGGCTTCGTCAAGTGATCCTTGTTTTTAGTAGTACACTGTTAGTTTCGGACTGCTTTAAGAGTCCATCATCAGGGAACAAAACATCTGATGCTGGACTTCTCTTAAAGTAGTGAAAAAATATATAGTAGTGTACTACTAAAATCGAGTATCATCGAATTCCTTTACGAGTTCTATATTTCCTTAACTTTTACATCAGCTATTTACCGCTTTTTGCGCTTTAATATTTATTTAAATTGAATGCTTATTTCTTGCGATTTCATAAAACAATATAGCAAATAGTTTAATGTCCTCAAAAATAACAATAAGGAAATAATCCTTTTTACTTTTTCTAAGCTAACCAGAACTTAACTAAGAAAAAGACTTGTTCACACAACCCTATTATGAACATTAAATAGACTCTTAGATAAGCTTCATAAAATAAACATATATATATATATATTAACCAAAGCATCAACAAATAAACAAGTTTTTCGTTTGTAAACCCGACCATCAGTAAGTACTTCGGTTCATTTTCCAATATCTCCAGCCCCCGGCAAACTCAAATATAGACACGTATTTCCACTTCGGGCTCTTAAAACTCGAAAATTCGGTATTCGTTGTTATGTTATACATTATATTATTTCTTTAGTATCTTCTTTTGCAAAAAACATACTACTTTGTAAAAGTGTTGTACTTGCTCTGCGCTTTCGTAATTTTTTGTCATCTTACTGTCCAGAAAGCAGCCGTTTTTAGTTCTCTAAATTGTCCACAATATTCATAGTTTTCGGGTAATTTCAAATAAGGAACATAAAACATTTATTTTTCTCCTCATTAACTATTTTTCTTTTAGTTTAATTAAATGTATAATAATTCATCAAATAATTTGGTTTTGATAGAACTTAAACTCTATTTAGGAAGTAGGTTAATTGGACGTTTTAGGTATTTATTAAAACAGGATAGGGTAATAAATTTACAAATATACGAATGAAATGTTATTTATGCAATCGGATCACTAATCTTTAAATATTAACATATATTTTTTTACATTAAGCATTAAATTATTTCACGTTTTGTTGACCAATTATTGTTAGCTTACAGTTTTGTAGTCAATGCTCACAGGTAGTACAGTGAATTTACAACTTGTTTTTCCTCTTTATAAAAAAAATATTGTACGCAAATAGAACGCAAGGACAGGAATTTAATTGGTTAGTTTTATAAAATTTAATTAGTCACATCTCCTGACAACTATGCATGGATAAATCGCACATTCTTTGCGTTTTAGACGAGTTTTTAGTGAACAATAAAATTTTAATTTAATCACTTTATTAAATATAACAAGTACCTATCCTAATTTAAAAAAAGGTGTAAAAGGTTTTCGAATAATTAACTATTGAATCACGGATACACACATATACGTGTATTCCAAAGAGTTTGTACAGTATTTAATATTACATTTTTAGTAAGTATTACTACACACAACTATTAAATTTACAACTAATATTGATTATTTATTATAAAAAAAATGTAAAAATTAATTTAGTAAAAACAAATTGATCCATCATTATTTTTATGAGTAATGTATTATGTGCAAAATTACATTTTTCCTTTATTCATGATTGGCTTAAAGTTCTCTTATTTTTTTTCTTTTATATAATATATTTGAATTATTAGTCACATACTCCACTTAAAATATACGTTTTACTGAAGAAGAAAAAAACTGCCACACACAAAGACCAATAGCCTTTGGACTTTGTTTGACATTTTGTCCTAAACTAGTGGTATCAATAAACAACCAAATACATTAGACTTGCAATAATATACTTACATAACATAATAACTCAGTATTTTATTTGTTGTTGAATAAATTGTAAGTATTAATTACATTATTGAAAACACAAGTTTAAAGGACTTACGGAATCGACCTAGGTACCCTTTTCTGTTTAAACATAGACATTTAGCTGCAATATACAATACAATAAATATCACTATAATATAATTTAAACATAAAATGGCACTAAACACAAAAAAGGTCAAAGGTAAACTCAGGCCTACATAGTTTGTTAAATTAAATGATTAATGTTTGCAAATAGAATCAAGTGGTCTCATCGGGTGAAAACAACCTTTGGAAGTATAAGCTGACAATACTTATTGGAAGAGATAAGTTTGGTTTCTTATCGCTCTTGCTATTCCCCTTGATCCGCTTACTTTTAAACCTTGGGAAACATTTTGATTTCGGGTTTCTTTTTCTTATTCAGCCTGTTTCATAATTGACTTGATTTTTAAATTATTGACAATGATTAGTATCTCCAGTAATATAGTGTGAAACGTACGTTAAATAATAAAAAATCGGGACCGATCTACTTTTAATTTTAATGTCTCTAGCCAACTTTACCCGAGGATTAATACAATAAGCAGGGTGTTAAAGAATGGATGGATTCAAGAAAATAATATAAAGCTATTTAAGTTAAACTCCATTAAACTCATAACATAAGCCAAAAGATAGTGGAAATGATTGGAATGAACATTTCACTCAGGCTGTCACTGGTTCAATGACTTTTACACTGAAGTGGGTAGATAATTAACTACAATAGATTAAAATGGATCAGCAAATGATGTGCAAATTAGCTCAGTACTAGACCACTGTGTCACTACGAATAGTAAATAATATTCTTTCGGTAGCTCTTTCTGAGAAATTTATCAGTATTAATCGTACTGGAGGGCCTAGTGAACAATCGTCAACGCAGTATAATTATTAGCCTATCACGGTACAGATCCTGGCCTTATTCCGGGGTTTCTATGATATAATATCGTGATACTAAACTATTTCAGTTTTACTTCAAGTATTGCAAACTTATGTCAATTGTCAAATGTTGAACAGAAACTGGCTTGAATCAAGCTACTACTGGTCGAGATTTAAGCTTTCCTTATCGTAGCTCACTTTGATGTCGTTTCGGTTCCAAAAACAGGGGAGCCAAAAGCATCTGTTTCTTGGTTCACGGAAGAAAACAGAAAGGTGGGAGTTACAACTCTACTAGGAGGCAACAAATTTCCAAAGCTGGAAAGTGCCATGGAGCTTTTATATTATACTATTTTAAACCTTTTCATTTAACTCTATGGCTCTACTACTATTATCGCAAAGGCCGTTTTACGTTATTGCAGATCAACCTCTTCCGTTTTATGCATAGCCTCATACATACTTTTTCTATTGTTCAGAGATTTAAGTTAACCTTATCGGCAAATGTTCTTACCTTACTATTTTTGTAAATGTATACATAGTTATACATATTCTTATTTTTAATGAACTTCACGTTAAAATATTAAAACATTTTTATATATTTTTACAAAAATAATAAAGTACTTAACCCAAATATAATCTTTTTTATAATACAAAAGTTCATTTAACAAGAAAATCATATAATTTGCAATGTTTTTATTTTATCGGTTGATTTGTTCCAGCAATGATTTTGTTGTCAGTTGTTGATGCTACTTTGAGGATAGTTCGTTTAATGAAGAGTTCTGATGTTATAAACTCACTATTTGTATGACGATCATGTCTTTAAATTGGGTTTGATTAGCTTCATAGAAGTTCCAGGAAATAGGTCAATTAGTTAAGTTAATTAGCTATCAAAACATTATTCAAACACTGTTTACTGAAATATGAAATTGAGATTTGCACTGTTAATTTTTGCTATTTTTTCAAACAATCAAATAATTATATATTGCCTTGATATGGTTTGACTTAGATTTAACTAGTACTTTAACTAGTAAAACCACAACTATCGTCATACAATAAACAAAATTAGTTTTTTAACGAATTTTTCCAAATGGCGAATTATAAGTCGACATTTTGATCTATTTCGCAGGATTCTAAATTAAATGATAATTGTTAAAACAAACAAATAATTTTAATTAAACATGCAACCTAATATGTTTATTGTCATTCTGGTTAAGTAATTTTTCAAATAGGTAGTGTAACTGTTACAATAGATGTCATACAGCACGAAAACGACTAACAAATCTCAACTGCCTAGTTTCATTCTTGGAAATAATATTCCGTATGGTTGTTATTTAATTCATGCCCATGATATTTTTACTAACCATGATTGACAAATATATTTAATACCATGATGTATGTATAATGGATAAAAATTACGTTGGAGAATAGTTGAACAGCCCAAATTCAGTTAACATTAGTGCCATTTGAAATTGAATATTTTGATGAACGGTATTTAAATGCATAAGAATTTACGATATGTACTGAGGAACGCTTGCTAAATAAAGGCTTTTTTATTTATTTTATTATTTATTTATATTATAAATTATTTGTATACATCGAATTCCATTGACGAGACAGCTATTTGTATTACAGGTTATAGTAACTTGTGAAATGTACACAAATCAAATGTATGTATTCACAACTCAACGATGGATTATAATGTTGTTTTTTTTGGGGGGGGTCTGGTGGTTGGATTAATCTACTGATGATAATTAAGTTAAAATAAGAAAAAAAAACTAAATAAACAAAGGTTCTCATTTAATTTTTTTCTGGTTCTGGTAGCTGTATTTATAAATATCGAGGGTCGGGCAGATGAACTTTGGGAATTCGGTTTATGATGGAACGTGATTCCATCAGGCCTGTCGTATGTCGTCGGTCAGAGATAACCAATAATGTAACGTTGTAACTTTTATCCGCTGGGAATAAAGTTAACTCTATTTTGAAATTGTGGTGCCTGCATGGATTAATTCCTTTATCCGAAGTATCGATTGGTATCTCGTAGGAGTAATAAATGTTTTTTTTTTATTAAAGAAGTTAAAAAATCACGTGTAGTAGCTATGTTAACATTTAAATGTTGTTACTTATCATCCTCATTGAAATATTTAGAGACTTTATTCAATAAGAAAATGTCTACGCAATGGTATTGTTTTATTAATCTCAATTTAATCTAAAATCATATTACACTAAGCATAGACGATTATTTTTTCCATTAAATTCAAATTCCCCGCTGATATAAAACCCCTGACTTATTAAAAAAAAGGTAATACAAAGGTAATCTAAACTTACTACAAATTAATTATAAAATACAATTTTATAAAGTTTCTAATTAAAAACTTCTTGGATAATGAATTTGTTCTAGTTAACTCCGTGAGAAGATAGTGTTTGTTAAGTATAAATACAATATACCAATATAACTTCTAACTTGTTTCCTTAACAAGAGCTGTTTTTATTCTTTCTCGGGATGCATATAAGGTTATATGATTTACAATTGACCCTATACAAATACGTCAACCAATATGTATGTAATGACTATGCAGTGGTCAAATTGTAACCATGATTAAAAATTTTATATTTTGGAAAACCCGTTAAAAAAAATGTCTTCTACTTAATAATTTTTGGGTATTCGTGTTTAAAATTGTACATACACGTTAGGTAAAAAATCTATGAAGTAGGATGATACAAAAACATATAAAGAGAAAAGTTTTCATAAAAAAATATGGTCTGGGTGTAATAACTTTGAAAAGTATTTTACTCTTATTAGCTGAAAGCACGTTTGGATTAATTGGACTTTGGCTCAATAACTTAAAGTAGGTAGCTATTCACTGAACAATTAATTATAATTACAAACATATGATATTAGTTAGGTTTGAGAAGCGTTGCTTAATATAAATGTATATAGTTAGACTCTTCAACAGCTAATTGGCAAATTATGTTTAAAATTAATACACTTAGAATAGCCAAAAAACCAGCTACATAAAGCTTTTCTTCATATATCAAAAATAAATATCCAACACAAATCGTATGTAGCGACAGGAATTTAATAGCGTTGGTTTACGGAATTTAATCAGTCACATCACTAGAGATCGTTGCATAGATCAACTGCCTTTTATACACATTCTTTTCATTAAAGAACCGTTTTTCCAATACACAATTAAATGGAGACTAGTGGCTTGTAGGGCCATACGTCCCTAAAAAGCTCAAATGGAAAATAAATTATTGTAATATTTAAACGAACTCAGAATCAAATTATCTATGTGTCAGGATAGATATCCCAGTACAACATATCTTTTGTGTAAAAAAAACAGTTTGTCTTTGTTTCCTTATTTTGATGTTATTTTCAATAAAGAATTTGAATGATTCCAGAGGTTTAACTGCTAAAGGCAGCAAACATGCTTATGAATAAATATTAGTTTATTAAGGTAGCTTTGGTTTTTTGGTTAATGTTGATAAAAGGCTTCCCCGATTGAAATACAGTATTGGAAATTGTCTTCTTTAAATAGGAAAAGGCAAAAAAATAGTGTGTTGAAATGAACGTAGTTCTTGATCAAAACCGCTAAATTAGCATTCCTTCCATACCCAGTTATTATTTCTAAGTCTATGGTCATTTTGTAAAGGTTTAACAAATTAGTCTTAAGTAAAGGCATCCCATTGACAGAACATATTCCTAAATTTGTTTCTGATCAAAATTTAAAAAACCACTATTAGCCTAGTGTAAGTATATGTGGTGGTAATACTCCTAAAGGTGCGATTGATTTACATATTGTACCAAAAACGGGCCTAATCAACGTCTAATTACTAACTATTTTGCGACTGGTTAGGGTTCCATTTCCCAGTTATCGAAACTTATCACGATATAAATATTTTTGGTTAATGTTTTTCAAAGGTTTATTGCGGACATTTTCCATCACGAATGTAAAAAACAATACACAACGTTTCGGGATCTGGAATCTGATCCCGTCCTCAGGTGAAAAAAAACTTAACTTACACATTACAACTAACAATACACAAACGCCCAACCTAAGTTGGAATACACTACAGAAGGTAGCAGTCAAAAAATATGCACTGTTATCCCGAAACGTTGTGTATTGTTTTTTACATTCGTGATGGAAAATGTCCGCAATAAACCTTTGAAAAACATTAACTCACCATCACCAACAATGAACTTCAAACAAAGAATTTTTGGTTAGTTTTAAGAAACGGAAATTACCTCTGTTTTACTGTTATATATATGTTCTCCCTTTTACTACCGTGCATGCTAGGCTATATTATTTGAGCCCTTTTTGCTTGGAGCAACAAGCACTTAAGTACTTGATGAACAAACAAATACCTGTACGAACCTACTTCATCTTTATTCCCGAATTGTTTTCTAAGAGTAAACGTTGAGGTTATTCCACGTCATACAAATTATTGATTAAACACTACAATAAATCTCAAATATAAATTATAGTAAAGTTTAAAAAAAGTGTGGAATAAAACTTTAACATGTGTTTTGAAATAAAAAAAAAAGATTATCTTCATTTAATCTGGAATTGTTTCATTAATCTTGAAAACAATTTATTTTAACTTTGACATAACTAAAAAGTCTTGATTATTATGGATAACGTTATCCCTTTATATAGTTGGTTTTATATAGTATAAATTACATTGCAGAATTGACTGGCAAATGAGTAATCCAAATGTAATATTGCTTAGTTTCTGATAAATCACGATCAGCTGTATTGCAGTAAACATAAATCAGCAGTGAATGGCTTCTAATGCTATTCTTATGGAGAACATTTTACGTTATATCTCGTTTTATGGTAATTTTATGGGAATTTCACTATTTTTCCCGCCGTCACGGGGTCGAGACCTTTAATTTGAGCCCTCTCCCGTCATTCTATGACTTCTCAGTCGCCCGCAATTTTGACGCAAAGAATCGGCTTACGTAATTAATTAATATATATACATAGACATAGATTTCAAGAATTTATGAACTGAGATGTGTTTGTGTACCAAATAAACTATTCGTGTTAAAACGGTCCGATATTTGTTTGTGATATTTTAGCTGTACAAACATTGTAATGATAACAAAAGTGTCTTATATATTAAATTATAATCTTTGATAGACAGCTATGCTATCTAATTATCTGTCAAATAAATATCCACTCTGTAGAGAATAACAAAAACATTTGTTTCTCAAAAAAAGACGTTTGAATCGTTTATATATCTTCAAAATATATCTTTGAGTTTTAATTGTATTTATTAGGTATGTAGATTAAGTTGTACAGCATTTTATTTGGTAAATTATAACACTTTGTCTGTATTATTTTACAACCTTCAAAAATATAAATAACACTTGGCAAGACAACATACAAAATGTTTTGACCCTAATTTAGTTTTAGGCTTTCACTGAAACATTGACAACCCTTATTTAATGGATATCAATAATCATAATGATTTAAGATTTAGTTCATTTATGCTAAAGGAAATCGTAATTATGGTGTAAACTAAAGTAAAATAATTACGCTTACATTATACATTATTTACATTATACATTAGCATTATTGTATTAAGAATTACATAAATTTTAACCTTTAGATCTAACATTAACATAACAATAATATAAATAAAATGTTTATATTTTAAACTGTACAATCATCATCCAGCATATCAAGATCGACAATTTATGTGTTTGATGAGTTGAAAGAGAATCAGAATTTTCATCGGGTAAAAACAAACCTTTGAAAGTATAAGCTGACAATACTTATGGGAAAGGATAAGTTTGGTTCCTTATCTCTCTTGCTATTCACTTGATCTGCTTACTTTCAAACCCTGGAATAAATAAAGGTTTAGCCTTTCTTCCCTTAAATATTATAATAGGTTTTAAAACCAACATCGTGTAATTTTGGTTTAAAACTGTGATAGAAAACCACTCGAACTTAAATCTTACTTCATTTATTAAATATGTTAATATAAGTAACTTCAACCAAAGATAAATCAATAGGTTTGCTAAATAATATAAATGAAAGAAAACTGCTTTGTATGATATTCCTTTATTTCATGTAAACTGATTTTGTTTTACATTTTATTTAGTTTTTTTTTCTTAATTGAGAAAGACCCACTTGAATCATGCTGTCAGCAAATTCAATTAGCCCTCAATTATATTAAAAACATCTAAATTAAAACACAATCGTAAAAGGCGTCTCCTACTTTAACTACTGCTAAGTCTGGGAATGATAGGTTATGATAGTAAGAGAAGGACAATCCCGACCACGGGATTTTATGCGAATACTGTAAACATCTTACTTAAAGAGTCGCATACGATACGTTTTCTAACAATACCTAATTCAATCGGGGATACTTTTCTATATTCCATTATTTGAGGTCAGAAAGTTTTCAGAGCATCGAAAAGCCATAATTGTTAAAAGCCTTGAAATATATTTCGTGTATTTTCCCAAATTCTGGCCAGGGCCAGATGAATATTTTTGTTAAAGGTCTTAATGAATTTAACTGTGTAAGTTTTTTCAAAGGATGCCAGACACGAGCCCGGGATTGCTTTTCACATTAATTCAGGCTAAGCACAGTGGTTGCGGAACTATATATTTAAATTATATTTAAATCAAATCCATAGTTGATTTAGCAGGATTTGAACCCGAGACCTCAGGGACAGAAGTTCTGTTCTCAACTACTAGACCGGTGAACTTTAATTTGTATTTAAACTAATTAAAATAATATAACTAGCCAACTAATAGTTAAAACCGTTTTGTATTGATTTGTTCACGGTTTTTATGTAAAACTCAGATACAATTGTTGCAAACGGTCAGCCCAAATGCACAATGTACTAATTCACCAATATATTTGCTGATGCCTACACCAGCATATACAATGCTTTATCTAGGATAATCGTCAGTTATTACTCCTAATCCTAAACGTAGCATTAATATGTTTTTGTTACTAATGCATGTCTTTTTGAGAGTTTTAGTTTCACATAATTACAGACAGGGCGAACTACTAAATAGGCCTAAGAAATAGTCAACATAAATTGTGTTTTATCATGAAGAATTGTTTGATTACAAAACATAGTTTGTAAATATCAACTAAAATTCCTGTTCACAATCATGTATGTCCTTATTCAAGTTTAATAGGTTGTTAATACGAATTCATCTTGCTTAGCAGTTTGTTGAAGCACCAGCTGCGATAATCACTCGATCTGATCGCTGGCTTTGAAATGCAGATATTTCCTTATTGCTCTTTAGCATATTTCTCGATTCACTGCGTATGTGATTAGGAGTGAAGGTCTTGAAGCATTGAACCATTCATGTGCTCTTATAAGGAATTTGGGTAAATAAGTAATATATTTAATAAGCATTTATAAAAGGCGGGGCTTAAAACTAAATGTAAACAAAATAATAAACCATAAATATACTAAATCTGTTGCTATTATCATTCAGGGACTTTTATAAAAGGATACGTGTTGAAATGTTTATTATGTCGGTAGTTATTTCAGTTCTCTTTGTATGTGTAGTCTATATTATCATGCAGTTTAGAATAGCAGCTTAAAAGTATATTGGGAAATGGTTAGACAAACATGGTAAACGTATGACTTGGATTGACAAATACAAAATGTCTTCGCAATACGTTTCAAAATCCTACCCTAGTACATTAAAACGTTAAAGAATGCCTTATAGCGTGGACAGGGATAATAGGAATTTCAATTTTTCCTATTATCAAGTTAAAGAGTTAGAACTTCCGTTACTTACGTTAAAGTGATTGAAGAATATGGGTGTTTTTCCTGCATCTTGTTGTCTTTATCATATTAGATAAGCTGTGAAGGAACTAAAATTTCATCCTCTGTGACATTGTGATGTATACACCTTTTTTAATTTGTTTTCGTCGTTCATCCATTATTCAATGGAATGTGCTGCTACCTAGTGTTTAGCCTCTCAAACTTTGGTGCGGGAGTGACGGGTTCAATCCCCGGCACATCCGGAAATGGTTGTTTAACATTTAGCAGTTGGTAAGGTAGTAAGTGAGTAAAAACTACACTTAAATCCAACCTTAAGCAATGTAAAATAAGGCAAATTTATCTATGCTTACATATAAATAAATTTGTATATTTTTAGGTTAAATGTTACAACTGGTATTAGAATGCAACGCAAGTAATAAGAGAAAGACATTGAACATTATTATAGAACAAGGTAATAAAAACAATGCAAGAATTATTGGACTAATGCCAGGAAGTTCATGCTACTAATGGACCCAGCATTTAGTCTTTAGCGTTATTACCTTATATATTTACTCGGAAATAATTTCCTCGGTGATTGAAATCTAAGTGATGATACATTACAGTTAGGAAGTTTTAATTTTGGAATATTAAAGTGCAAGTATATTAATAGTTTTATTTGTATAAAAAGGGGAAGATACTCGTACAAAACATTTTAATATTTTTGTTTTGTAAATGAACGTACAAATTCCAACGAAATCGGTTTCAAATGCAGCTAAATAGTTTTGGTTGAAACACCTACAAGCCACTTTCAATACAGTTTATTTTTATTTTTAAAAGTATTATAGCATCAACCTGTCGTATAAACGTCAAAATGTGTTGATGTTACTTTGATCATAAAACTGTGAGGTCGTTAAAACAATTTGTATTTGGTGGATGTAAAAATGAAAGAGCTGTTTATCTTGCCTTCAATCAGATGCATAACACTTAGTAAAACAGTTTCAATGTAAAATACCGCTTGTACTTTTTATTGTTAAACAATTAACTTTGTTACGAGTAACATTAAATGTCAATATCCGTAAGTAACGTATATTTTCATTACTAAGGTATCTAAGAATTTTTACAGATTTTTAATTCTTTCTAAACGTGAAAGAATATAGTGACGATTAAAAAATGGTAAGGCATGCCTTAACTACCTATAATATTTTTACCACACCTTAAGGTATAAATTTCACAGGTTTTCCAAATTAAATTTTAAAGTTATTTAACCAAACGGTTATTAATGACTTTCATTTATGCGCTGAAAACAGAGTTTGGGTGTTGTACGTTCACATAGAACTCGTCTAACAGTTTAGCTAATTTGCAACTCCATTGTAATCCTAAATTTTCCATTGAAAACCGATCAAAGAGTTTGAAGTGGGTCAGAGTGTATTCCATTACGTAGGGCGATTTTCCTACGTGTCATAACTTTTGGTCAGTACCTTTTGGTATACGTCCAAAGAAAATAGAATTTCCGTTATCTTACAAAGCTTTCTTATATACATTTTGTATTTTACGAATATTTTTGAAGGATGGGACTTTTTTAATAATCCTTATCCAACAGTATTTTTGTGCTTCCATTAATGTTAAGGTCGTAAATTGAGATCAATTAATTGTTCTTCCTTAAATTAACATACATATTGTAAATAAAAAACGTTTCAACACTTTGGTAGCCTATGTGAATCCTTATACAAATAAATTGAAAATATAATGGTATGTACCAGAAAGAAATAGTCCAGTTACTTTACTAGTTGATTTAGTAGAATAATAAAAAAAAATGCAACTTTGAAACGGATTTTTTATTTTCATAACGGACCTAAAATACATTAGAATACATCGAGGTACATCGAGTACACTAGTTTTACCAAAATCGTGAGACCTAAAAAGAACTTAGGCTTTTTTTTCAAATAATAGTTTTAAAAAATTTTGATAAAAAACTTTTATCGGAAAATAATATAGCCTACATGTAAAAGGGGAAAGCGCCAACTCTTATTGGTATATGTTGCATTTGTTCCTAAGCATCTCCCTTATTCTCCGTATCAGCTTTATTTTAAATCTTAAGAACATAATTAGATGTTAAACGTTCTAGACTAATTTGGAAATGCTTCATAACTTTGATGTAACCACTATTTTTGTATTAATCATTTATCAATAATGTTACTATTACCTATCACCCTGTTTTTAAACTCAAACCAATCGATGATGAAGCTCTACCAGTTTTAAATTATTGTATACGTATACATGTTTTGCAAGAAACAGTTTCTCTATTCTATATTTAAATTAAGAAAACATAACGCTAAATTTTATCCTACTGCCTATGTACATTACTATTTAGGATTTGTGATGCAAAATTATGTTACTGCGTGCTGCATACGATTAAGGTGTAGGCCTATGCAACATTAGACTCAAAATGTTGAGGGCAAAGTGAATTTTGTAATAAAACAATAACTTTTCCTCTAAATAACCTGTTTTTGATCAAACTAATTTAAACGTATAAATAATGAAAGACCAAACTATGCGTATTGTAGTATCTAATTGTACAATTCCATGGGTGAGGTTAAAACAATGTAATCACACAAAATAAGCTATCTTATAATCCAATAGCAATGCGTGGAATATAAACTGTTAAAGTGTTTTGGATATCATTCTTACCCATTACAAAACATAACATGTCTTGTTTCAAAATATCCTATTACTTTAGAATTCGAATTTGTTTAAATAACCTTTTATGACATTATAGCCTATTTAAGAATTGTATTACTTAAAAAATACTTTATATCTAGTCTATATCTACTTATTTGTATTAAAATATGCCCATAACAATACTAACCTTAAATAGTTAACCACCATTAACTTAAGACAATTTTGTACCACGTATTCAAATATAAGTACTCATGACATATACTTACAATGAATACGTTTAAACTATAATTTCCTGTATTTACGGTAAAAGCCTTTCTAATAATATATTGCAGAGTAAGGTAGATAACAGTTAACTAAAGTTGAACATTATTCATAGCAACTTTAGTTAAACTATTGTGTTAATCGACTTATGTATTATCACTTTGAGCGTGCACTGCATGTATATGGTTTGTACAAGCTACAGTTAGTGTTCAGTACTAATAGTGATAAATTATTTCAAAAATAAGTTTTTAAAAACTTCCTTAATCTCATATCTGTACACACGAGTAAAGTTTTTACATAGCATGATACTTTAGGCTATGTTTGGTTAGGCTAATCTATTTTACAATTACTATAAATACATTAAGCATAAACTAAAATATGTGAACAAATATTTTAATTATTATAAATGTTCGAATATAAGTTGCTGACAAATCTGTGTACCTCTTTTTTTCTTATTTACTGTACTTTCGTCTTTATGAAACGTTGTATCTCATTTGAGTCGTTTTAATAATTATTTTGCAAAATAATGTTTATTATGATTGCAAGATATATATATAAGCAAATTAAATATTTCTTTGCCTGCCGCTATTTTCTATTTTTACGTAGCACGGATTCTGCTGAAGAATAAACATTTTCACACCACCTTATTATTATAAAAAATTAGACTGTCTTATACACTTTGTTTTAAAACATAACAAGTAATGTACACAAAGCACTCTAAAATTAGTAGTAGGTTTGTATATCCAATCCATATGTACTTCTGCTCATTTTCCGATATTTTCAGCCCCCAGCGGACTCCACTGCAAACACGTATTCCCACTTCCAGCTCTTTAAACTCTTCGATTTTATATTTGTTTTCATATTTCACAAAAAAATATTCTTTTCCCATCTCTATACGAATGCTTAAACAGCATGCACCGTTGTGAATGTACTGACTATGCCAAATTACTTTACAAATTCCTTTTATGAATACAACATTCACAAGCAAACTTAATATACAAATTATTTATTCTAGAGAAAATATCCTAATATATTATATATACGAATAACTACATATTACAAAGTAAATTTACACATTCAACATAGTCTGTTTCTAATGGAAATATAATACTAATCGTACTATATTTTTAAGAAGAACCCACAATTTTTATTTATAGTTGAATAATTCTTTTTTTCAAGAGCATCATAAATCTTTAATATTGTTCAAAGTTTATTAACTTTTTTGGGTATCTCTGTAAATTAGTCTTGTGAAGTTACATTTCTATCCAATTTTTAATAGTATCCAATTCCAATAGACAATCTTATATATTCGTAAAAAATTACCAATTACAGTTACTGTATAGATATTTTCTATTTATTGGGTTTACCTTAATAAAATTAACCCTACAATTAAAGTATCTGTCTATATCTTTTGTATTTTAATTCGATTAAATTGCATTGGTTTTACAATCATGTTGTAATCGTTTGTATTTTTTACAGCACTTTGTTAATTTTGTCTAAAATTCTAATCTTCTAAGGAGACTTTTTCATAATTATTATTTTTGTAATTAATTGTGAATGTGTCATCAGAAACGTTTCAAATTAAGAACTACGACGTTGCTTCAATAAATAATTAATCTCGGAATCAAATAGATTTTTAGCAGTTAGTGGTTAGGAGAGTTAAAATTTGATCGTTCATGAATGTAGTTCAATAAATGGATTAAGGAACAACTGTACCTTATACTTTACTTTGCTATGATATTCAGGGCTGAAAAATATTTGAATATCAACTTCTCTTTGCGTTCTTATGCATTAGTAGGGTTGTGACTATCAAATGTTTTTAAATGACCAAACTGCATTAATTTTATAAATATTCCTTGGTTTTTTACTTCTCTGGTAATTAGATACAAAGTTAGCTTTTTGCACTCATATATTTTAAAGAAACCCATTTCATTTCCTATCTTTTGGCAGAAAGCCTAGTTACTCAATAAACCTACTTGAATTTAAATATCGAATTGATGAGACACTAAAAAAAGAAATATTGGAGATTCAATTAGGAAAACGGGCATTAGCTTAGTATGAAAACTTTCTGATTCTGATTCGTGGGTATATTGTTACCTGCCAAGAGCCATACTCTGAGTTTGCCCGTAATACATTTCGTATGAACATTGTTTTTACATTTAATTTTTAATTTGTTATAAAAGAGGAAACATTTTAGATCCATATTTAAAAAGATTAATTAAATGTTTTTGTTAGTGTCTAATTTAATGAGCTTAAAGCTATATGAGTTTAATATACAGGATGACTGTAAAGTATTTAGGTTATTATACATTTCAACATATAATCGAAACAAACCCAATCATCATAATTTAAATATTTTCAAGTAAAGGTTGAATATTTTTTGTTGAATTTTTCGGTTTATATTTCACAGGTGGCTTTACTAAGTGTTAAAAAGGAAGGTACACACTGTTCACTTGGATGATACGTGAAATCGGTTTAAGAGCGAGAGTGAGATTTTTAACAGATACAGATCATACCGTCCTTATCAGAACACTTCTCTCCTGGGACTCGTATATACATGGGCAGAACTCCCACGTGGTCATCAGACTAGCTGTTAATTATTGTACCTGAACATAACTATGATCATATACTCTTTACTATACATCAAACAGCTATATGACATTTTAATAATGCTAGAACGAATATGTTGTACTTTACAATGTAAAAACTATTAAGGGGTTTTCATTTTGTTTTTTATTAGTACTAACCTAATACTGACAAATATGATGAAATTAGTTAATTGCTTAGTAATTTATTTAATGCCAAGCCTAAAAGATGAAATTTGATTGATATAGGCCTAGTGTGTAGCTTTGGGTGTATACTGTATAGTGTATATACCCTATAAGATAGCTAGGCAATACTGTTATGAGTTTAGTTATTGTTATTCTGAAATGTTTTAATTAATGTTATTCTGGACGATTTTAATTGGACGAACCACAAAATACATCCGTAAAAGTAGAAATATATTTTCAGGCTAGGGCATCGAGCAGTCAGCAAATTGCCTTTTGATTTTGCAATTCTCTGAGTTCCACCATAAACTCGAAGTGGCTCTTCAAACTTTTCCAATTGAATACAATATACGAAATATAACTCTTCAGAATACTGTTTAATAATAGGTAACAACAACAACTACTACTACTTCTACTAGGTACTAGGTCCTGTTCGTTTACCAGGTAACAAATAAGTACGAATAATGCTCAACTACATTAAGGAAAACTTTGTTTAATAATACAAAAGACCATGGCAAAACTATACGGGTTTGGATTTTAGTATAAACAACCTACTTTGTCATGCCTTGGCTTTTGGAAAACCTTTGCGTTAGTTAAAATACATAATTTGACATAACATAGTGTGGAAAACTTTACCAAGCATTGTGTAGTAATGTAGAATCAAATACACGAGTACCATTTGAGTTTTGCTTAAGATGTTATAAATAATTTACAAATAAATTATCGTTCCATCGTTGTAATACCATATTTAACTTTCGGCATACACTTGCCAATGTAAAATCTTTTGTTATGTTTTTTTCGTTCAAGGAATACTTAGTTCTTTATCCTATAATAATCTAAGAGTTTATTTTATTCAAGTAAATAGGTTTTTGCAAAACGTTTTTGATGAACTTGTGGAGCTTATTAAGTTTTAAATCATCTTCCTTGTTATGGCTGGCTTTTTATTGGCTGATCAATTATTAAAACAAGAAAAAACTTCAAGCTAACCTAATTTTTATTGCCATTCAGGTTAAAAAGGTTTTCAAATGGGTAATGTAACTGTTAAAGATTTTCTGATTCAAAATTATTTCTGAATCTGTTACAATAGATGAGATACAGTCCGAAAACTACTAACAGATCTCAACTGCCTGGAACTAATATTCCGTATGGTTGTTATTTAATTCATGCCCATTATATTTTTGTTTACCATGATTGACAAATATATTTAAATATAATTAACAACATGATGTATGAATAATGGATACAAATTACGTTACAGAATAGTTGAATAGCCCAAATTCGGTTAATAATAATGCCATTTGAAATTGAATATTTGAATATACAATATTCAAATGAATACGAATTCACGATATTATACATTACTTGTATTAATCGAATCACATTTATGAAACATATATAGGCAACAATAACTTGTGAAATGTACAAATAGTGTTGTATTCACAGCTCTGTGATGAATTATAATTGTTTTTTTTTTTTGCCTAGACTAATCTAGTGATGGTCAATTAAATTTAAATAAAAAAAAATTGATAAACAAAGGTTTAACTTTTTTTCTGGTACCGGTAGCCGTATTTATAAATATCGAGGGTCGGGCAGATGAACTTTGGGAATTCGGTTTATGATGGAACGTGATTCCATCAGGCCTGTCGTATGTCGTCGGTCAGAGATAACCAATAATGTAACGTTGTAACTTTTATCCGCTGGGAATAAAGTTAACTGCATTTTGAAACTGTAGCGCCTGCATGAATTAGGTCTTTTATCTGAAGTATCAATTAGTATTTTGTAGAAGTAATATAGGTTTTTTTTATAAAAGAAGTTAAAAATCCTCAATAAATCCTCAATAAATATCCTCATTGAAATATTTGGAGACTTTATTGAATAAGAAAATTTCTATGCAATGGTATTGTTTTATTAAACTCAATTTAATCTAAAATCAGATTACACTAAGCATAGACGATTATTTTTTCCAATAAATAAAAATTCCCCGCTGATATAAAACCCCTGACTTATTTTAAAAAAAAGGTTATACAAAGGTAATCTTTACTTACCTACAAATTAATTATAAAGTACAATTTTATAAAGTTTCTAATTTTAAACTACTAAGACGATGAATTTGTTCTAGTGAACTCCCTGATAGCATTAGTTAATTATCAAATATAGTCCAAAACCCATATATATCCTAAACAAGAGCTGTTTTTTTTTCTTGGGATGCCTATAAGATTCTAAGAATTCCAATCGACCCCATAAAATATGTATATCATTATGTTACGCACATACACTAGTTAAAGTGTAACCATAATTTAAGATTTTAGATTTTAGAAAACTTGATACAAACAATCCTCGTTATCAAATCTTATATATTTAGCTTTAAAACTGTACAAACACATTTAGTAAAAAAACAATATTTTATTTAAAAAAAAAAAATATATGAGAAAAAAACATTAACGAATAAATTGCAGAGTCTATATAGAATTAGTTTTGGAAATAATTTACTCTTTTTGGCAGCAATTACGTCTGAATTTATTGGTCTATAACTCAATTACCAAAACTAACTGTATGCTGAACAATGAATTATAATTATAAACATAAGATAGTTAGGTCTTACAAGTGTTGCTTGGTATTAAGGTTTGGTTATGAAGTTAGACTCTCCAACAGTGGATTCGAAAATTATGTTACAAAAAAAAAAAAAACAATACACTTTGAACAGCCATATAAAGGAAGCTTTTCTTCGTATTTCTGAATTAAATATTCAACACAAATCGTATGTAGCGACAGGAATTTAATAGCGTTGGTTTACGGAATTTAATCAGTCACATCACTAGAGATCGTTGCATAGATCAACTGCCTTTTTATACACATTCTTTTCATTAAAGGACGGGGTTTTTTCACAATTAAACAAACATTTCATGAATTTATCAACAAAGATACTTTTTTGTAGCCAATATATTATTCGTGTTAAAATTTATAAAACTGTTTATGTAATATTCTAGATATGTAAAGAATTTCACTATGTTGTAACTATATTGGGTAACTAATTTTAAAATTGGAACGTCCAAAATTTAAATTATAATGTTTGATATGTGTCTTAACTAAGTTTGCAATATTTAGGAGATAACATATTTTTTAAGTTGTACAGCATTTCATTTTTCAAATTAGAACGTCCTGTCCTTGCTATTTCAACAGTCAAAGACAAAAATATCATTTGGCTACACGATATTTGAAAAGAAAACTATATTAACCCTAATTTTATTTCAGGTGGTCACTGAAACATAGACAACCCTTATTTACTGGATACCAATAATCATAATGATTTAAGAATTAGTTCATTTATGTTAATACAAATCGCAATTATGGTGTAAACTAAAAAAAAAGTATTAAGCTTAAACATTATTGTATTCTGAATTACATAAATTTTAACCTTTAGACCCAATATTAATAATAATATAATAATACACTTAATAAAAATGTTATATTTTTATCCGTACAATCATCATCCAGCTTATAAAGATCGCCAATTTATGTGTTTAATGAGTGGAAAGAGAATCAGAGTTTTCATCGGGTAAAACAAACCTTTGAAAGTATAAGCTGACAATACTTATGGGAAGAGATAAGTTTGGTTCCTTATCTCTCTTGCTATTCACTTGATCTGCTTATTTTCAAACCCTAGAATAAATAAAGGTTTAGCCTTTCTTCCCTTAAATATTTTAATAGGTTTAAGCCCAACATCGCGTAATTTTTGTTGAAAACTGTGATCGATAAATACTCCAACTTAAATATGTTTCTTTAATTAATAAAAATGTTAATCTTTGCACTACGACGTCCGAATTATCGGACGTTGTAATTTCGGCCAAAAACTCCGTGGTCCGAAATATCGCACGTCAGCAAAATCTCCCGAAAAATCCGACGTCCGAAATATCGGTCATCAGTAAAATCGATCGTACTGGCTATATAAATAGTCCAAACGCGCTAATATTATGACATATTTGTTAGAAAGAGTTGTGAAATATTACTCTATGCTTTTTTCTCCTTTCGTAGCTGTAATTTTGTGCTTGTCATCTTTTGTTTTTGTGGTCTATGGCGCCGGCCGGCTGACGCAATCCAGCTGTCTGCAGTAACTGGGAGGTCGGTGTTTGTTTGCTGTTTGCATTGTTATTGTTTATGTTTACTGCTAATGTTTCTGTTTACAGTTTGTTTAGAGTAAAATTTTAACCTGTTTATTTATTTAGTTTACAATGGAAGATTCAGACAGTCCTGATGAAGATATTTATATCAGTAAAAGACGTAGACGACAATCACCAGTTAGCGAAAATACACTATTCAGAAACGTAGTGGAATCTGGTGTTGGTGTTTATGATGACTTGAGTGACAGTTTTGTGGAAAACATATCAGATTCTGAAACTTCTGATAGTGAAAACGAAAGTGATGTTTTGTCAGGTTTTGATGATGATACTGATGAAGACCCTAACTATGTTTTATCAAAAGAAGAAAGTTCAGATGAAGATGCTCAACCTACAAAATCTCGTGATAGAAATATGCCTCTTGGTAGGCCTAGTGACATAGCTGAAAGTAGGCCTGTTGAGTTTGTAATTTTGAATTCAGGTAGGCCTAGTCCTAACCTAGCTTCAAATGGTAGGCCTAATCCCTCAACTAATCAATTGCATGATACCCAATTGCATGATACCAATAATGTAGATTTAATCCAAAATGTCCTTGAAGAAAATGTAGGCCTAAATGAGCCCCTTTTGAACAATGAAGTAAATGTAAATGCACCCCTTTTGAACAACGAAGTAAATGTAAATGCACCCCTTTTGAACTTGAATACAGTACATGCTACTATTGAAGATGTAATAAGAAATTCCGAACGTTGTGTAACCCCTAACCCTGACCCTGATATTCCACCAGATATGGACTCTAGTGAAGAAGAATGGAAACCTGTCCATGAAAGTGATGACCCTGGATTTGACCATGACATTTTATTTTTCGAACAACCTGGTCCAAAGCACTGTCCTCCTCGTGATTCTGAACCGATTGATTATTTTTATTTATTTTTCACGGTTACAATCCTAACAAAATTTGTAAGAGAAACTAACAGGTATGCTAATCAGTACATCGAATCACATCTACATAATTTGACCCCTAATTCTAGAGCCCATAAATGGAGACTGGTAACACTAGCTGAAATGAAGGCATTTATTGCAGTAATTTTAAATATGGGCCTAAATAGGAAACCGACAATTCAGAGCTTCTGGGCAACATCTGACTCCCAATATACTCCCTGGTACGGAAAGATGTTTAGTCGATCTCGTTTTGAAAGTACTATTAAATTTTTTCATATGGTAGACAATTCAAATTTGCCTAAAATTGGGGAGCCTGGATATGACCCGTGTGCAAAACTTTCGCCCCTGCTAGAAGCCGTCAACAGACTGTTTAGGCTGTACTACACACCACACCGTGAGTTGTCGGTTGATGGAAGTTTGATCGGAACTAAATCAAGATCTCAGTTATTGCAATACCTCCCAAACAAACACCATCACAAATGGGGTGTAAAGTTATGGATGCTAACTTGCGCCAAAAATAAATCAAAAGGTTTGCTAAATTATATAAATGAAAAACAACTTTGTATGATAGGCCTTCATTATATTTGATGAAAACTGATTTTGTATAACATTTTATTTAGTTGTTTTCTTAACTGAGAAAGACCTACTTAAATTATATCGTCAGCAAATTGAACTAGCCTTCAATTATATTAAAAGCATCTAAATTAACTTTAACTACTGATACGTTTGGGAAATAGGTGATAATAGTAATAGATGGATAATCCCGACCGCGGGATTTTTTGGCGAACACCTTACTTAATGAGTCATAAGCGATACGTTTACTAACATTACCTAATAAAATCGGGAATAACTTACTTCTCTATCTTCCATTATTTGAGGTCAGAAAGTTTTCAGAGCATCGAAAAGCTATAATTGTTAAAAGCCTTGAAATATATTTATTGTATTTTCCCAAATTCTGGCCAGGGCCAGATGAATATTTTTGTTTTAGATCTTAATGCATTTAACTGTCTAAGTTTTTCAAAGGATGCCAGGCACGAGCCTGGCATTGCTTCTCACATTACTTCACAGTAGACCCAGTGGTTGCGGAATTATCACTTAAATCAAATCCATAGTTGATTTAGCAGGATTTGAACCCGAAACCTCAGAGACAGAAGTCCTGTGTTTAACCACTTCAGGATTAGAATGGTGAACTTAAATTTCTATTAAAACAAATTGAAAAAAAGTAACTAACCAACTAATAGTTCAAACTCTTTTACATGAATTGATTGGTACAAGGATTTTAGGTCTAACTCAGATGCAATTGATGCAAATGGTCAGCCCAAATGCAAAATAAACTTCTTCACTCTTATGATGATGTTTTCATAAATGTATATACAATGCTTTTATCCAGGATAATCGTCAGTTATGACTCCTAATCCTACACATACCATTAATATGTTTTTGTAATAATGCATGTCTTTGTGTGAGTTTTAGGTTAAAATTATTACAGACGGGGTGAACTACTAAATAGCCAGAGTCATCGTCAACATAAATTGTTTTTTATCATAAAGAAGTGTTTGATTACAAAACATAGTTTGTAAATAACAACTAAAATAACTGTTCACAATCACGTCATATAAGCCCTTATTCAAGTTTAATATGTGGTTAATACAAATTCATCTTGCTTAGCAGCTTGTTGAAGCACCAGCTGCGATTATCACTCGATCAAACATGATTGCTGGCTTTGAAATGCAGATTTTTCCTCATTGCTCGTTAGCATATTTCTCGACTCACTGCTTATGTGATTAGAAGTGAAAGTCATGAAGCATTTAACCATTCATGTGCTCACATAATGTAAGTCATATGAGGGATTTGTGTAAATACTTAGCATTTTTAAAAGGCGGGGCTTAAAAGCTACATATCAACAAGATAATAAACCATAAATATACTAAATCTGTTGCTATTATCATTCTGGGACTTTTATAAAAGGATACGAGTTGAAATTTTTACTATGTCAGTCATTATTTCAGTTATCTTTGTAAGGTGTTTTGTTTCATTAAGAGTCACTAGTGTAGTCTATACTATCACGAAGTTTAGAATATACGCTTAAAGTATATTGGGGAATTCTTATATAAATATGGTAAACGTATGATACAGAGAGACTGTTCGGATATGTTAGTACACTTAAAGTAATAAAATAATCGTTAACCATTTTATGTAAAATCTTATTTAGGGTACAAATAGTATACTTGTTTACAATTTATATTGTAAAAATAAATTGTAAACAGTACACCAATCGATAAATTAAGATATTAAACTGTAGTAAACCAGCAACGATTTTGTAGGGAGGTGCTGACAATAATGATTTTTTCCCTAAGACGCTAGGGCACGAGCACCAAAAACAGAATTGTTTTTTACATTACTTCAGGCTAGACCTAGGGGTTGCGAATTATTAGATAAAATCCATAGGTGATTTATTGGGATTCGAACCCAGGACCTCAGGGACTGAAGCCCCGTGCTCTAACCACTGCCGCTGTCAATTATAGTAAGATCAATTTAAGTAACGAAACAATTGTTAACCAAAGGAAATGCCACTGGCTAGTTGTGGTTAGTGGCGTGCAGCTGCATGTCAGTGATGCCGTTTAAACTCTAAATTTGCATATCATTTACTTTACTCAGGACATGAGTAGACATCATATAACTTAAAGAAGAATAATAAACTATCAAAAGGCTCCTGGTCCAAGACTAGGAATGGTAAATTAGGAAGCGAGTGATCATGCATGATCAAGGAAGTTGTGGCGCGGTAGGATTGTCTTCGCAATACATTCAAAATACTTGTATAGTGCATTTAAACGTTTAAGAATATATAGCGTGGACAGAGCTATAGGAATTTACATTTTCCCTATTATCAAGTTAAAGTGTTAGAACTTCCGTAACCTCCTTTAGAGTGATGAATATGGGTGTTTTTCCTGCATTTTATTGTCTTTATCATATAAGATTAGCTGTGAGGTACCAAAAAAATTCATCCTCTGTGACATTGTGATGTATACACTTTTTTAAAGTTGTTTTGACGTTCATCTATATTATCTAATAGGATGTGCTGCTACCTAGTGGTTAGCGTCTCGAACATCGGTGCTGGAGTAACGGGTTCAATCCTAGGCAAATCCGACAATAGTTAATTAACATTTGGCAGTTAATAGGGTGGTAAGTGAATTAAAACTATACATAACGATCAATCCAATCGTAGGCAAAGTAAAATAAGGCAAATCTATCTATGTGTACATATAAATAAATTTATATAAGGTTAAATGTTAAAACTGATATTAGAATGCAACGTAAGTAATAAGGGCAAGAAATCGAACATTAACATGGAACAAAGGTAATAAAAACAATGCAAGAATTATTGGACTAATGCCAGGAAGTTGATGCTACTAATGGACCCAACATTTAGTCTTTAGCGTTATTACCTTTTATATTTACTCGGAAACAAATTCCCCGGTGATTGAAAATCTTAGTGTTAATAATTACAGTCGGGAAGTTTTAATTTTGGAATATTAAAGTGCAAGTATATTAATAGTTTTATTTGTATAAAAAAGGGGAAGATACTAGTACAAAACATTTTAATATTTTTGTTTTGTAAATGAACATACACATTCCAACGAAACGGTTTCAAATGCAGCTAAATAATTTTGGTTGAAACACCTACAAGCCACTTTTAATACAGTTTATTTGTATTTTTAAAGCATTATAGCATCAACCTGTCGTATAAACGTCAAAATGTGTTGCTGTTACTTTGATCATCAAACTGTGAGGTCGTTAAAACAATTTGTATTTGGTGGATGTAAACATGAAAGAGCTTTTTATCTTGCACATCAATCAAATGCATAACACTTAGTAAAACAGTTTCAATGTAACATACCACTCGTACTCTTTATTTTTAAACAATTAACTGTGTTACGACTGACATTAAATGTCAATATAGTTATATAGTATCTGCAAGTAACCTATATATTCATAAACAAGGTATCTAAGCATTTAAACAGGTTTTTAATTCTTTCTAAACGTAAAAGAATATAGTGACGAATAAAAAATGGTAAGGCATGCCTTAACTACCTATTATATTTTTATCACGCCTTAAGGTATAAATTTCTCTAGTTCCTCAAATAAAATTTAAAAGTTATTTAACCAAACGGTTATTAATGACTTTCATTTATGCGCTGAAAACTGAGTTTTGTGTTGTACGTTCACATAGAACTCGTCTAACAGTTTGACTAATTTGCAACTCCATTGTAATCCTAAAATTTGCTAAACTTTCCATTGAAATCCAATCAAAGAGTTTGAATTGGGTCAGAGTGTATTCCATTACGTAGGAGCATTTACCTACGTGTCATAACTTTTGGTCAGTACCTTCTATACGTCCAAGGAAAATACAATTTCCGTTACCTTACAAGGCATTCTAATATACATTTTGTATTTTACGAGCATTTTTGAAGGATGGGATGTTTTTAATAATCCTTATCCAACAATATTTTTTGGCTTCCATTATTGTTAAGGACGTAAATTAAGAACAATTAATTGTTCTTCCTTAAATTAACATACATAGTGGAAATAAAACACGTTTCAGCACTTTGGTAGCCTATATTGATCCTTATACAAATAAATAGAATATATTTCGCGTTAAGGCATGAACCATGGACAAAAATTAGTCCAGTTACTTTACTAGTTGATTTAGTAGAATAGTTTAAAGTATCCAACTTTAAAACAGATATTTTATTTTCATAACGGACCTAAAATACATTAGAATACATCGAGGTACATCGAATACACTAGTTTTAGCAAAATCGTGATACCTAAAAAGAACTTAGGCTTTTTTTACAAATTATAGTTTTAAAACTTTGATAAAAAAACTTTTATCGGAAAATAATATATGCTGCATGTGAAAGGGGAAAGCATCAACTCTTGTTGGTATATGTTACATTTGTTCCTAAGCATCTTCCTTATTCTCCGAATCAGCTTTATTTTAAATTTAGGAACATAATTAGATGTTAATGTTCTAGACTAATTTGGAAATGCTTCATAACTTTAATGTTACCACTATTTTTGTATTTATCCTTCATCAATACTGTTACTATTGCCTATCGTCCTGTTTTCAATTTCAAACCAATCTATGAGGAAGGTCTACCAGTTTTAGATTAGTGTAGACATATACACGTGTAGCAAGAAACAGTTTCTCTATTCTACACTTAAATTAAGATAACATTAGTTTTCCTAAATTTTATCCCACCGCTTATTGCTATTTATGATTTGTGATGCAAAATAATGTTACTGCGTGCTGCTGACGATTAGGTTGTAGGCCTATGCAATATTAGACTCAAAATGATGAGGGCAAAGTGAATTTTGTAATAAAACAATAACTTTTCCTCTAAATAACCTATTTTTTCCACTAATTTAAACGTATAAATAATAAAAGACCAAACTATACGTATTGTAGTATCTAATTGTATAATTCCATAGGTGAGGATAACATAACCTAATCACACAAAATAAGAACGAGTTATCGTGCACTCCAATAGCAATGCGTAGAATATAAACTGTTAAAGTGTTTTGGATATCGTTCTTACACGCAACCCATTCCAAAACATAACATGTCTTGTTTAAAAATATCTTATTAAATTAGTATTTAACTTTGTTAGAAAATTACCTTTTCTTATTTATTAAAATTCTTTGTGTAGCCCTTGACCTGTTGATTAGACTAATATTTAAGTTACACACCTTTACGTCAACAGTTCAATAGATGTATGGTCAAACCCAATACATGTTTCGCCTATACATAGGCATTGGCAAGTGGTCCTTCAAGAACTCTTCAAGTAGTAACCTTTTCTGACTTTATAGCCTAATTAAGAAATATATTAATTACAAATTACTTAATTTCTTGTTTATGTCTACTTATTCGGGTTTAAAACACCCTCATAATAATATCAATATAACTTTAAATACATATCCATCAATAACTATTTAAAGACAATTTTGAACAACGTTTCGAAATATGAGTACTCATAACATATACTTACAATGCACTGGTTTAAACTAAAATTACCTGTATTTACGGTAAAAGCCTTTCTAATAATATATTGCAGAGTAAGGTAGATAACAGTTAACTAAAGTTGAACATTATTCATAGCAACCAGAGTTAAACTATTGTGTTAATCGACTTAGGAATTTATCATTCTGAGCGTGCACTGCATGTATATGGTTCGTACATGCTACAGTTAGTGTTCAGTACTAATATAGATAAATTATTTCAAAAATGAGTTTTGAAAACGTCCTCAATCTCTATTATGTACATACAAATACAGTTTTTACATAGCATGATTTTTTAGGTGTTGTTTAGTTAGGCTAATCTATTTTATAAAAACTAAAAATACATTAAGCAAAAACAAAAATATGTGAATTAAATTTAATTATTATAAATGATCGAATATAAGTTGCTACCAAATCTGAGTACCTTCTTATTTACTGCACTTTCGTCTTTATGAAACTTTGTATCTTGTTTGAGTCGTTATAATTATTATTTTGTAAAATACTGTTTATTAAAATGAAATATTCCTGTGCCTGCCGCTATCTTCTATTTTTACGTAACACGGGTTCTGCTGAAGAATAAACATTTTCACACAACCTTATTATTAAAAAAAATTAGACTGTCTTATACACTTAGTTTAAAAAAATAACAAGTCAAGTAATGTACACAAAGCACTCTAAAAGCAGTAGTGAGTTTGTATATCCAATCCATATGTACTTCTGCTCATTTTCCGATATTTTCAGCCCCCAGCGGACTCCACTGCAGACACGTATTCCCACTTCCAGCTCTTCGATTTTATATTTGTTTTCATATTTCACAAAAGAATATTCTTGTTCCATCTCTATATGAATGCTTAAACAGCATGCACCGTTGTGAATGTACTGACTATGCCAAATTACTTTACAAATTCCTTTTATGAATACAACATTCACAAGTGAACTTAATGTACAAATTATTATTATTATTATTCGTTCTAGAGAAAACATCCTAATTTATTGCACTAACTGCTCAAACATATGTCATTATGAGATTAATTATTTATTAAAGAAACGCCTTAGCTGTTCATTCGAAATATTTCAAATGACACATTTACATTTACTAAAATAAGAATAAGAAAAAGACTTAAAAATTACAATTACAATTATAAACTAAATCGAGAAACTGCTGTAAAAAATACAAACCGTAACAATATTAATTTTAAAAACCAATGTAACTTTATGGAATTCAAGCACGAAAAATATACACGTATACTGTAATCATAGGTTTTAAAATTTATTCTCTTTTTTGTTAAGGTACGCTCAATAAATTGAACAAAACAGTTATTGGTAAATTTTTACGAATGTATATAATCTTCTTTTGGAATTTGATACTATTTAAACTTGGATAGAAATGTAACTACACAAGACGAATTTAAAAGAATACCCAGAATCGTCAATAAACTCTGACAATATTAAAGGTTTATGATGCTCCTGAAAAAAGAATTATTAAATTTAAAAGGAATTGTTTGATTCTTATAAAAAAATATTGTACTTATAGCATTATATTTCCATTGAAAACAGAATGTGTTGAATGTGTAAAGTTATTATGTAATATGTGGTTATTCGTATAATATGTAATAAATTAGGATATTTTCTCTAGAACGAATAATTTGTACATTAGGTTCACTTGTGAATGTTGTATTATAAAAGGCATTTGCAATGTAATTGGTCATAGTCAGTACATTAACAACGGTGCATGGTGTTTAAGCATTCATATAGAGATGGAAAAAGAATATTTTTTGTGAAATATGAAAACAAATATAAAATCGAAGAGTTTAAAGAGCTGGAAGTGGGAATACGTGTCTGCAGTGAAGTCCGCTGGGGGCTGAAAATATCGGAAAATGAGCAGAAGTACATATGGATTGGATATACAAACCTACTACTGATTTTAGAGTGCTTTGTGTACATTACTTGTTATGTTTTAAAACTAAGTGTATAAGACAGTCTAATTTTTAAATTCTAATTTTAGTAAGGAGAATTTAAGTTTAGACCTTTAGAATGATGAACGGATTAAATCAAAATTTCACCCTATATCTTTCTTTTCTATGAGATCCAGTGCTGAAAAAAAGCTTTGAAAATCAACTACTCTTCGTCTCCGTATTTAATAGAAGGTTGGGGACAAATTATGCTTTTTAATGACCAAACAGCGTAAAAATAGCATTTTTATTTATTTACTTTACTGATAATTTTTTTTGCACTTAATGTTTTATCGCCTCGGCAATTTGCCTCTTCATGCCTCGGGTTTTTCCAGTTTTGATTCTCGAAAAATAAAATTTATCTTTCATATTTATATTTATCTTAACACCGTTTCGTAAAAAGGGGAAACATGAAATTAAATATGTTGAAGTGTTGACGTACACCTAATACTTATGCAGAAATCTTCGAATCTGCTAATCTGAAACTGTGATATTGGTCGTATGGAGAATAATCGTTTTCTTGTTAGGTTTGTATGATTATGTTTGGATATGTTTTGATTAAATTTGTCAATCTTATACATTTCATACCGAGCAATATTTTAACGAAACACACTTCATTTCGTTCCTTTTGGCAGAAAACCTAACTACTCATTAAACCTTCTTGAATTTAAATGTTGAATTGATGAGACACTTAAAAAAAATATTGATAAAATAAAATAAAGATTCAATTAGGAAAATGGACATTAGCTTAGTGTGAAAGCCGGTAATATATTTCGTGTGAACTTTGTTTTTAAATATAATGTTCAATTTGTTATATAAAGGGGCAAAATTTCAGATCCATATATAAAAAGGTTAATTTAACATTATTGTTAATATATATTTAAAGTTTAATATGTAATTTATCATATATTCGAAACAAACCCAATCATCATACTTTAAATATTTTCAAGTAAACGTTGAATATTTTTTGTTAAATTGTTCGGTTTTATATTTCACGGCTTTACTAAGTGTTAAAAAGGAATGTATAACCTGTTCACTTGGACGATACGTGCAATCGTGGTTTAGTGTGAGAGAGAGATTTTCAACAGATACAGATCATACCGTCCATATCAGAACACTTCTCCCCTGAGACTCGTATATACATGGGTTGAACTCCCTCGTGGTTATAAGAAGTAGCTGTTAATTATTGTACCTGAAACGTTACTTTGTTCATATACCCTTTACTTTACATCAAACAACTATATGACATTTTAACAATGCTGTAACGAATATGTTGTACTTTACAATGTAAAAACTATTAAAGGCTTTTTAACGTTGTTTTTTGTTCATAGAGTATAAATGATGAATTTAGTTAACCGTTTTGTATTCAATGGCAAGCCTAAAAGGTTAAATTTAATTGATATAGGCCTAGTGTGTAGCTTAGGGTATTAACACTATAAGATAGCAAGGATATACTGTTATGAGTTTAGTTATGGTTATTCTGAAAGATTTTAATTGATGTTATTCTGGACGATTTTAATTGGACGATTCACAAAATACACCCAGAAAACCAGAAAAATATTTTCAGGCTAGGGCATCAAGCAGTCAGCAAATTGCCTTTTGATTTTGCAATTCCCTGAGTTTCACCATAAACTCAAAGTGGCTCTTCTAACTTTTCCAATTGAATACAATATACGAAATATAACTCTTCAGAATACTGTTCAATACTAGGTAACAACAACAACTACTTCTACTTCTACTAGGAACTAGGTCCTGTTTGTTTACTAGGTAACAAATAAGTACGAATAATGCTCAACTACATTAGGGAAAACGTTGTTTAATAATACAAAAGACCTTGGAAAAACTACACAGGTTTGGAATCCATGTATTAATGAATAACCTACTTTGTCGCGCATTGGTTTTTGGAAAACATTTACGTTAGTTAAAATACATAATTTGACATAAAATAGTGTGTCAAATTTTACCAAGCATTGTGTAGTAATGTAGAATCAATTACACGAGTACCATTTGAGTTTTGCTTAAGAAAAACTCACACACTAAAAAAATAATTGTTATAAATAATTTACAAATTTTAAATTATCGTTCTATCGTTGCAATAACATATTTAACTTTCGGCATAATGCACATTTAACTTTTGTCAATGCAAAATCTTTTGTTATGTTTTTGTTTTTGTTCCAGGAATACTTAGTCTGTTTATCCTATAATAATTTAAGAGTTTATTTTATGAAGTAAATAGGTTTTTGCAACACATTTTCGATGAACTTGTGTAGCTTATTAAGTTTTAAATCATCTTCCTTAAGATAAGTATTAATATTCAGATAGGTATTTCTTTGAGATTCTTATACGTTATTAGTAGTATTTTGTTTGATAGACCTTATATAAAATAAGTGAAAGTTAGACGTCTTGTTAAAGTAATAATATAACACACAACATAAACACATTCTTTATCTAACTCAATAATGTAGCAAACCCATAATTATGTTTTGACTTAAATATAAAAAAGAAATGAGTTACACTCTAACTGAACAATAAATCTGTACGATGTAATTTTATTAATGTATTTTCTTACGCAAATATTAATTATTGCAGTCCATTAATAATTTTAAAAATACGGAATTTTTATTGATAAATTAATCTAGGGTTACAAACCAGTGTGTGTAATTGCATGACAATCAATATGATGCTTATAATCAGATGTAATGCGATTCCTGGAAGTAGGTTATTATGATGTTTTGGTTACTGAGGAACATTGTTTTACTAAAATAAATTTATAATTCTCATTCCTTAGCAGTTATAATGTCAACTAACAAAATTGTATCCGTACAAATACTCCTATATTAATGATTAATAGTGTGTTAAATGATTGTTGTTCCTGTAAAAAGAAGATGTTGTATTCAGAATTTCACAAAATTTTAAAATTATTGTTATATTTTTAAGATATAGTATCACGTTTTCTTCGTTTAGACCCACTTATAATGAGGCGAGAATATTTTTGACAATCTTTTGTTGTTGTAGGCTACTATCTTCGTATGGTAGTTACAGGAAAAAAACTAATGTTATGGTCAAAAATAGTTGATTTCCTTAAGTCATGCTATTTTATAAATAATTCGTTATTCAGATGGCATTATATTTTATGGAAATTTAAATAAACGACCGATTAAAATGAGGAAAAAGCGCATTATAATGACTGAAGAGCTATTAAACCCTAAGGAATGAATCCCTTTGATAAACATGTGAGGAGTCGTTACTGTATGCATGTTCTAGGAAGATATATCCTGTTATATAACTTAAATGTACATTCCTAAAAATGTCACGTATATACATGTTTAAACCTTCAAATAAAATTTCAAAAGAAAATAATTTTTCATAAAGAACCCAACCGTTGATTTTAAATTAATTCTTGATATTAGTGTATTCATAAACATTTAATATTGTTCTGGAGTTATTGGCAGTTCTGAGTATTCTCAATAACTCGTTCTCCTTAAGTTACGTTTTATCGTTTTGAAATATTAAATTGTATTGTTTTCCGATAAAATCCCTAAATGTTTGTATAAACAAACTTAATATATCAATAATTTATGTTTTTTTTTTTTTATTTGAGCATAAACAATTTATTTAAAAAAGAATCTCTGTATAAGTATAGTAGATAGCTAAAACTGTTTGTAAAAATAAATTAAAGTCGTTATTGTTTCTTATTTTTCTTAGGCATGCCATAGGCCAACTTATTTCATTTTAGAGCATAATCCTTATTTAAATATAAATGAATGCTAATCGATTTTATACGTTAAATTTATTGATTATTTTAATGAGTGTCCTTACAGTACTTTGATAAGTTAATCAATGCATTTTTATTTCGTTAATATGTTAAATCAAGCTAAGAGAGAAACAGTTTCAACAGAGACTGTTAGGATGATCTATATCAGAACACTATTCCCCGGAGATCACTCCCTCGTGGTTATCGGTTTTAGCTGCTAATTATTGTACCAGTGCCCGAAATCTCACGCAGTGATTTTCTTGTAGGCCTACTATATTCCTAGCCACCTTGAAACTAAAAAAAATTCTGCAAAATTAACTATGATGGAAAATAACTGGAAAATAACTTAAAAACATACACAGATACAATCTTGCAATTATTATTGTTATCTATTATCCATATCTATAAAAGAGGAACTATGTATATATATGTACTTTATGGACTCCGAAAAGTTTGGTGCAGATCCGTCAAAAGGGCTCCGCCCCAGAGGGTTTTAAGTGGGCCAATGTCAGACTTTTTGAACTACAATGTTTACAAATAAATATAACTAGCTGATACCTGGCAACTGTTTTGAAATATTTACATTTATTTTCAAAAAAGGCTGATAGAATAATCCTATAAATATTGAGTCCACATTGTAGGCTAATGCTATCGCTTTTATGGAAATAATAACGCATAGATAATTTCTTTACAAGTTCGTTTGATTTACAAATTTTGGTTTTATTTTTAGGGGATGGGGTTGGGGGGTAAGGGCGTTGCCCCAAAAGCTACTAGCCTTTACATTCAATAAATAAATTGTTTAATCCTTAAAATACCCTCAATAAAAATACAAAATAAATACATATAATGGAAGAAAAAACTATAGATTGTCTTATGCTTAGTTTAAACTGGTTTGCAAATATATTGTAGGCCATAAACAAAGCAATTCATCCTTACTTAAACAACACAAATCACATTAAACATGTGTGCAGAGTTATGTCAGAAAACATGTATTAAATAGTAATTGGGATATTTCGATTCAACCCCTATATTCACTGCAAATATATTGAACCAGCACAGCATCAACGTTTAGGTTAAACTGTGTGCGTTTTACAAAACTGAGTTCTTCATTGAAACCATGTTGTCACAAATAATTGCAAGCAAATATAAAACAACAAAAATATCGTCAACAAATAATTAGCTCGGTCCGTATTACTTGTTTTAACACAAATATACAATTGTACTTGTTTGTTGTATTACTTTATCGCATGTTACTTAAATAATACTTTCAATAGTCAAACAAGACCGGAACAAATATTTTTTTTTACGAAATATTAACCATATAATGTGCAAGTCTGTATCATGAACTGCGTTTCACACTTGATCAGTTACGAATCGAGGCTTTGAAATGCAGATAGTTCCTTATTGCTCGTTTGCATATTCCTCAGTTACACAGTTCATAGGAGTATACAATATACATAACAGGTCTGAAACTAAAAAAAAAAAAACTTAGTAATGCGAAAGTTTAAAAAGAAGGAAACATAACCTAACAAATACAAATACACATTTTTATAACTTTAATTGCGAAAAATCTCCGTTAAACTCGTTATTATTTGTTGATAGTATCAATTTCATAGCAGATTTTAAATACTTCTTACGCCAACGTTAAATTTCAATTTGTGTAGAGTAAATAAATATTTAATATATTCATATGCAGTTCATCCACTATATATTCGTAATATTTATATAGCGAATACAGCATATAAATCATACACAAAATCACCGTGACGTTTAGGATTTTTAAATGAAAAGTGTTCCTATAATGAGATACAACTATTTACACGCAGAGATTTAAAATACCAAATAAGTGCTTTGAACTGCTAATGATGCACTTGTGAGTCATCAGTATATTAGCAGGTATATCATATATAATGTATATAATTATATAATATAATATCAATAAATAATACACCATAGTACCTTTTTTAAATTATTTTTTATGACTGATGCATTTCAACACTAAGGCCATGGTCACAGTCTTTCACAATGTTATTAAATATAAATATGTAAACAAAGAAAATAATTACAATTACATGTTTAAATTTTAACTGAATATATCTTGGCTTGGAAAAATTATATAATTAAGAATATCGTTAAGCCAATGGTTTTAATTTTTAATTTTGTCTTAATTCTTGGATTTTTTTCAAAAATTGGGTTTACATTTTGTGTTTGCATTATGTTAAGGATGTTGCTTTCATATTTTCTTCTTGCGAGATATATATGTACTTCTTCTTTTACATTCGATCTTTCTCCTTTTTGTTCGTATTCAAAAATTTTGACACTATCTTCAATTTTTCCATAACTATGATTATGGGATAAAATGTGTTCGGCATACATTGATTTTTGAGTTGTCATGTTGTTGGATTTTACTACTTGAAAATGTTCTTTGAATCGGCACGAAATTGATCGCCCTGTTTGTCCGATATAAAATTTAGAGCAATCTTTGCAATTGATTTGGTATATTCCTGATTTTTCATATTTGTTCATTGGTTACTGGTTATTGATGGACATTTGTTGTATTTTGTAGCTAACTACTGTTGTAACTAATTTTGAATTTTGATTTGTCAAATGTTTTTCTTAATGGTTAAAGAATTAAAACCATTGGCTTAACGATATTCTTAATTATATAATTTTTCCAAGCCAAGATAGATTTAGTTAAAATTTAAACAATTAGTTGTATTTATTTTCTTTGTTTACATATTTATATTTAATAACATTGTGAAAGACTGTGACCATGGCCTTAGTGTTGAAATGCATCAGTCATTAAAAATAATTTAAAAAAGGGTACTATGGTGTATTATTTATTGATATTAATTACAGTGGCCCTACACGTGAACAATATCAAATATAATTATATGATATATTTTAATTCACAATTTATAGGATATAATTTATTTAATTAAAGATATATTAGCATTCCACATACATGACCATGTTAGTGTTTATGTTTTTAAGCTGTATATACAAGTATTACATATTATTAGCAGTTAATGTGTTAAAATGTGTAAAGTAAAAAAGTAAATGAACAGATATCACTATAAAATGATCAAGTGTGTAAGAAAGCTTCAAATAACCATTGAAGCAATGATAACATATTTATTACTATATATTACTATAACTATTTATTACTTATTATTACTCGTATTTATTACTATTAAATGTTAAAAATAACCGTTATGCTATGCTACGTTTTTTGTTCAAACATTGATAACGTTTTGAAACACTATCAAAGGAGCGGAAGAGGACCTTTAGGAATTCGGTATTATGATGGAACGTAATGCTATCATCCATGTCATATGCGATGCTCAGATATAACCAATACCATTTCATGGTGAACTGTAGACGGTAAAATCCAAATAAATTTTCATTGGAAGTTATATCAACTTTGTTTTACAACTTGTTTGGATACAATATGATCAGAAATGCAACTTTATATTTAAAATATTTGTATGTATCAAATGCTGAACCATGGTAATACACGAACACTATTTTTGAACATTGATTTAAAAAAATAACAAATTCCATTGTGTTAAATACTACTACCACTGCCACAAAAGATTAATTAAAAGGACTTAATATTAATAAAATTGGGTGCATCACTATTATGACATGTCATTTAAAACCTAAAAAAAATGATATATTAAAATAGACAAAATTGTGATTATTCCCTATAGACTTTTTAATGCATTTTCATAATGCTTATAATTTAATGCCAACCAGTAAAAAATACAAAAATTTACTATTTCGAAACAAACTAAACTTTTACAAACAGTTTCCATTAAAATGTTACTACTTTTAAAAGTTGTACAAGTTCAAGAGTTAGTTTCTTTTACTTAACATAAACAGAATTTGCCAATGGGACTTTAGCACAATTTAATATTATTTAAACAATAATATTTAGGGGTTCAAAAAAGGCTGAGACATAACGTAGACCTTCCTTAGGTCAAAGAAATTATACACGCATTATTATGAGTTATGTACGAGTTTTTTTTTTTTTTTTTTTTTTTTTTTTTTTTTTTTTTTTTTTAGAAAATCACTTTTATACATCCTCAATTGCCTAAGCTACAGCATTGAGATTAAGAAAAAAAATACCTTACTAGCCTTTAGCTTTGTGCAAATCATAAATATAAAATTTTAAACCATTTCAAATGGTGGCTTTTTAAATGTTTTATACAACATTTTACGAAACTGTTTATTTAACAAACAATTTGCAAGAACCGAAAAATTTTCTAACTTTTATGCAGATTACAACGATGTCATATTCGCTTAGTACCGACAAAGAAGATCTGAGAAATTAATCTCATCCTTGATAAATCTACAGTTTTCTCTAGTTAAACAATCTTAAATCGTCTAAGCTACCTTTTGCATTGTTTAGAAGGAAATGTATTGGTCATAATCATTGGGGCATATTTTAATTTTTTTATACGAAATATTCCGCTGAATGTGTTGTATACGTATACTATGAAACCACAATATAACTCAATCCTTTAAACACACAGGTTTTTTCTAAATAAAGTCAATGCTTACTTTAGGGTTTTACACTAATTAGTTGGTAAAAAATTGGATGTGTAAAAGCTCGACAAAACCTTTATAGTGATTGTATGGATCAACGGCTATAACTTTCATCAAGGTAATGAAACTGTGTGAGCGTTAAAACAATTAGTATTTAATGGACGCCAACACAAAAGATCGTTTTACCACAGGCATCAATCAGAAACTCTTTCACTCAGTAAATAGCACGTGAAGAAAAAAAAACATGTGAGGTAATTATTTTAACATTGTGTTTACTTTTAATTTGTTATCAATAGTATTTTTCCACATTTAAGGACAATTTTATTACACGTGTGTATGTATTTATTTGGTATAGACTTTTGTAAATACAGGTTAACCTTATACTGTTGAGCATATATATTTGTTTTACAAACAAAACCAAGCTCAAAAAATCGAATAATAAATATCTGAAATATCGTAAATTTTAGTCGTAAAATTAGGCTAACATGATTAGCATAGCCTTATTCTACCCCATTTTATAACAAACAATCTTTATATTTATTTTTAATGGGTTTTTTTATAGAGAATCGTAAATGCTAAATAAAAGTATTCTAGAAATCTGTTCATAAAGTATTGCCATTTTTTTAAAATTAAAATAAAAAAATGAATGGCCACTATTTTGAAAAATTTAGTTGGAAAGGGTTGGTTATTTTTTTTAACATTGATTTCTTCTATCCTAACATGTACATAAAGTTTCTTAAAGATCGTTTGGAACGATACGATAATAAAAATGTTAATGTGAAAAGTACCAAAATGGGAATATATTCTGGTCAACGGAGTAATTTTGGAAATCACTTAATTCAAGATGTTTTTTTATGTCTCATCGAATACCAAGCCAAATATATGTTAAACCAACACAAATGATCTTTTAGTATGGGTAGTGCATCATGGCTCATAGTAGCCTTTCTTATGATTTTTCTAAAGTTATCTCTCATTTATGTGATATCACTAGATGCGTTATCATATACTTACAGGTCTTAAATCAATGTATGAGTTATATAAAAATAAAAAAGATAAGTGATTATATCATTGAATATGTAAACAAGTTGAAATGAATGAACTCTCATAGGTTTCCCAGGGGTTGGAACAGTTAGTTTTGAATTCTCAGCGGTAACTAGGCTTTGTACTTAAGCTTCAAACTCATCTGTTAGTTTAGGAAATGTACACTTCAATGAGAGATATTTTTCATTTTCTGGTAACGTATAGCGTTGAAAACCACTAAAAGTTATTGGATTTAAAATTAATACCTCAAAATAGTTTACTTATTTTTAGACAAATCATGGGAAACCCATATAATGTTTTAAAGTTAAGATATTGTAAACCAGTAAAAGGGATGTTACGGAATGTTCAGGAATAATGAAGGTATTATGCATGAATGGAAATCATATTCGAGCTTATAACTAGATTAATTCTTTAAGAAATGTTACCAGGTTAATTATTTGTTGTTACTTAGGACATTATTGTAAACAAATTATATAAATAATAAGTAGGCAACTATATTTTATTTTTTACGGGTTTCTTCTGTTTGAAATTGAATCTAGAATGTACTCTGGCGTTAAAGTAGTCTGGTCTTGTTTAATTATCTAGTAATGTTTTTTTTATGTTTTATATACGATAATTTCAATATATATTACATATTATTTAAATATTTTGAAAATTGTTGAAACTTGTTGAAAATTGTTGAATCAGTGTTAGGACTTTTCTGCAATTATACATCAATTTGTCTGGGATATTTTTTGTATTTTTTATTTTAGTGATATTTGGTTGGATCCTTACATAATATAAGAGGTGTCTTCGTTATAGAAGAATACAAGCAAGTTGTTGGCTTACACATAAACCTCTAATAAATGAGGAACCAAACCAATTGTTTTGAGAAATGAGTATAATTGTAGATAATACATGAAAGGGGGGGGGGGGTGGATAGTGATGCAAAGACCAGGTTAAGTAGTTCAGCGTTAGGGCAATTTGTTCAAATGTTCCTACCCAAGGCATAAAAGCCAGTTCTTAAACGTTCACCAATATACAGCTCTATTACTCTTGGCATCAGACATTTTATATGTGAAGATGTATATTTCGTAACAAGAACAATGTAAAAAAGTATAGTTCGAACCACTGAAATTAAAAGGAATGGGATATAAATAATGCGGTTTGGATTGTATATAGTGTGATACTGATGTTTCGCTGTAAAAAATAAATTACCTAAATGTTAAGAAAGTAAAAAGTAAAAATAAGAAAGCTTTCTACGAAAAATTCACAATTTATCACTGAAATGTCATTTATAAATCCACGATAAGAGAATCTCAGGTTATGTATATATATACAAAAAATAGCCAATTAAACGCTTAACGATCAATCAGGGTTCCAGAGCCGTAGAAGAATCAGTGCGTCTTAACACCTACTAATTTTAAAGAAAAATAAATGGGTCTGTGTTTAAAATTGAAATATTTTTGAAGTATAAATTAGTTATTTAGATTGTGTGTAAGGATTTTGGAGACTACAGGAACTAGTTATAAACTTCCCCAATAGGGATCTATTTACTATGAACTCCTCAACAATACAGGATTCAATACAGTACCCAATAGAGGTATCCCCTATCTCGTCTTGTTTGGTGGTAATCTACTTAGTTCTCTCCTTCTCGCTGAGGATTTACTGAGGATTACGATATCAATTTACTTTGACCTCTAAAGCTATTATAAAAACAATGGTTGATGCTCATTTGTTACACAACCTTATCGAGACCGACCATGATAAGGTATATAATGTACTATTCAACCAACTCTATTTAAATCAAGCTTAAATATAACGTAAACGTCTGTTAGCGTAAAAAGAGATCTTTGGTTACCTAGGTAAAATAATAGACCAGTTGCATGTAAATACTTAAATTACATTTATCCTATCCTGGTGTCTTAAAAACGTTGATGCTATCGCACTCTGTTTTGTATTAATTTGTTTATTTATTTTGTAACTAAATAAGACCTGATCACAGATAAGAAATAACGAGTTTCATTGTATTAACAATCCAACTCACCAAAAAAACTATTTAAAATGTAAACAATAGTAAACTGTTCTAAAAGATAATATAGATCTCATTTCTCATAAAGGTAGTTTTAGTTTACATTCAAACCTCAGTCGTTCAACCTCTAAAAACGTGTGTAGGCTACACACAACAAGCATACGTTTCCAAGAAATCACCAAATAGTTTTTCATAGTTAGAAACCTTAACTTCATACTTCATTCAATGGTTATGCTACACCACTTGTAAAATTGTGGTTTACCATGAAGCTAAAACCTCTTTTCCTCTAACGAAGTTCCATTAAAACAGTAACTTATTCTAAATATTCAAACTGTCCCAGCGGTCGTTTGTACTGACTATTGTAGCTGGTAACAATTTCACACTGTGTGACATTGTTAAGTCAAATTGAGGGGCGTTGAATAGTTACCTCCTCCAGCGTTCTAAAGGGGTTGAGAACAATAGTTTTCCCGGTATAGGGTGTCTTCATGTAAGGCAAGCTAGCCTCTTTTTAATATTAGTATTGAATAAAGGCAATAATAAATAAGGAATTCTATTCTGAATAGATTTAGAGTGATGCCTTATCATTCACATCGCCTTAAAATGGTAGTTTTGTTGTTTTTGTGATAAATTCTTTTCACACTTAGAGATTAAAACTAAAACGCTTTTTTTCAAATTCAGAACATAAGTATCACTATAACGAAAAATATGTAACATCGTTTAGTATATGCTTCTGATAGACCTTTATAGACTATATTGAGATTTATTTCATCGATATTATAGGAACGCAGTCATCTAGTAGGTTACCACAGTTGTGTATCCCTATATTAAAATACATGACAATTTTGTAAACGTAAGATTATAATTGGAAACGAAACGATTTTCTTTAATAAATACAAGATTTTGTTATGTTTTGTCTATGTTATGTAAGTATGTTTTTGTCTATACTCCTTTTATCTATGGTTTTACTAATAGCTGTATAGTTTATCATCTATGTTTTAAAGAACGTTGGGTCAGTTAAGATAATGTTTAAATTCTCAATGACTGTTATAATAATTGAACTAACTAATGTGACTTGGCTCTGGTGTGCAAATAAAAACGCATACGATGGCTCATTTTATTATTTTTTTTATATTTAAAATCGACAAATCTTTGAAAAAAAAATAGAAATATTGTCTCAAAATATTTGCAAAATCCTCGAGGATATCGTCATGGTTAGGTATTAATATTTAATATTATTTAGGTTATAAAAATGCTACGTAAATAAGGAATGGCAAATGATCAGAATCTCGTAAATTTTAGTGCCTTGAAATTCATTTTATCAGTTCTTGAATCTGATCTTAATATATAATTATATTTTGTATGCAGATTATTATGTACTGTATTTATTAATATTTAATTGCAACGAGAAATTTATGTTTTTATAACTATTTAAGCAATATTGAAAAAAAAAAAAAAAAAAAAAAAAAAAAAAACACGGCAGTGGGCTTATGGATAAGTAAACGGCTAATTTTATATCAAATGTCTATTCTGTAAAACGTTTGATTGTGACTTCAGACATCTTTATTGATAAGATAAAAACTTAAATTATCTCAACCTGCTGCGTTATCACTATTTATAGCTGCTATGTAGTCTCATAGAAAATTACATTTAACCGTACTCTTCGAATGCTTATATCTTTACTTAACAGGAATAAAATAAATACCAGCTAAAAGGTTTATGTTGACCAATAAATTTTATCAATTCAGTCGGTTGGCACAGTTGTGTGTTCCTACATTAAAGTAAATGACAATTTTTTAAGTGCAAGTTTATAATTGTAAACGAACTATTGCCTTTTATTAAAATCATGGTATATGTTGTTATGTTTTTTGTATGTTATTTAAGTATGTTTTAGTGGTAACTGTATAATTTTTTCATCCACGTTTTAAAGAACATCGGATCAGTTAAGATAATATTCCAATTTTCAACAATATACTGTAATCAACATTGAACTAACTAATGATAATTTACTCTGGTACGTGTGTCGACATCAAACGTTTACGATAGGTCATTTAATTGTATTTTTTAAGTCAAATCAAAAGACATTTGAACAAGAAAATGTAAATATGTTCACAAAATAAATTTAAGGATATCGACAGGGTAGGGTTTCTATTCAATTTAATTTAGGCTATAAAAATAAGTAAATTAGGACTGATAAATGATCATAATTTCGTATATTTTAGTGCCTTGAAATTCATTATATCAGTTATTTAATTTTAGCTCAATATATAATTATATTTTGTATGCACATTATTAAGTAATTTATGTATTCTTATTTCATTGGATAAAAAATTTATATTTGTATAAATGTTTATAAATATTGAAAAGAAATCACGAATATAGGGCTGATAAATACGTAAATTGCTAAATTGATTATATAAAATGACAGTAAAACTTTTGAATGTGACTTTTGAAATCTTTATTGGTAAGGTGAAAAAACTTTAATTATCATTACCTGCCGTGTTAGCACTATTTAGAGCTGCTATATAGTCTCATAGAATATGATAATCAAAGTGTACTATTCGATTACTAATATTTTTACTAAATAGAAACACACTAAGTACCAGCCAAAAGGTTTATGTTCACTAAAGAATGTTATCAATACTAATGTCAAGGTATTTAACATTTAAAATTTTAAAATTATCATTTTATAAATTTGAATGAAGCAAATTTAGCTAATACACTTCAGTAATGTAGGGGAACAGGAAACTTGTAACGCAAATGCGCGTAAAATGTCTCCAGATAATAAAGCACGACTTCACACTGGGAGATCCTTTCAATGTCAAATATCAAATGATGGAGGGGTTTTCGCCCTTAGTTCCATGGGGAGGGCGACAGAAGCACAATGCACCCCTTAGGCGAACAAAACACTGAATCAGAATAGGGAGTTGTATGGCCACCACAGTAATAATAGGAATGTGACTTCCTTCTGCAGTGTTGCAAAAATATTAGCCACTTGTTTTAGCACTTGCAGTAAATCATGTTGTTATGCTTATTAATAATTTATGTCAAAGCTTCATGAAATCTGACCTAATAAAAAATTAATTAAATAATTATAAGCTCTAGTTAAATAGATTTTACAACCAATGAAACATATTTTTCCATTTGTTTTTATTTTGTTGATTTGAAATTGAATTAGGCCTACTTCAATGTAAAAAATATGAATACAATTTGTAATCACTTACTCGTTACGTGTTATCTATATATTAATTTGAAACTGTTTTTCTTTGTCATAGCTATTTTGAGAGAACGGCTGGGTGTAGAAACTCGGTAGAGGTGTCTAAAGAAAGGTCTTGTTCTGTAGATGAGCCATCAAAAGAGAAAAATGGTGAATTCCCTTGGGGCTCTGCCCCAGAAGCCTTTAAAGTTGCCTCTTCAGATTTGTTTACATTACGACCATATGCATAATTCTACACTACTTTTTAATGAAACAGCTGTTAATATTTAAATTGTGATTTATTGAATTTGTCAAAATAAAGTACAGTATTTGCAATGAATTTTTCTGATTGATAAATTGGATTTTCTTTTGCATCGTGTCATGTTTTGCAATATAATGTTCTATTCCCAAATCAGTGGAAAATCCTAATATAACAGTAACTCTTAAAATTATTTCTTTTGGAGTTAACTTATATCTATTGTATGGGTTGGTTTCTGCCTTTTTACCACTTCTTGGAGATTGTACGTAGGTGATATTCGTTGGCATATTGCATCTGTAGACGAAACTTGGGTTGGTGTAATTATTACAATCGAAAAGAGCGAGAAATCCTGGACAATTTGATATGGGCTAAAATAAAACTGAATTAACACTGTTATACATTTCTTGAGCAATCATTGAAATAATCGATTTGCAAACAATGGAATCATAGAAAAAGTCATAGAACACAACCAAGTAGAAGAAATAGAAATAATTTTTTTCATTTATAATCGTTGTCATAGACAACCTAATGCGGCTATGAGAGGGAAAAATTTGTAGAAAACACTAAAAAAAAGATAAGCTTTTTGAAAAAAGATAAGATTCTGTATTTACAAAAGATTTTGATTATATCTAACTGTTGTGTAGATCGTGAGTATTTCCATAAGCTTTGAGTCGCCTGTAATGCTTCGCAATTGCTCGAATTCGAGCAACAGGTACACTAGTAACTATTAACTACAAATATAGTGTTGTGAGACTTCTTGAAAACTAATTTCGTCGTTGTCATTTAAATGACAAAACTTCGAACAAAGTTTCTACTTAGGCCAATACTATGCAAATCGGTCTAATTTCATCTCGAAGATTAAATTGAATCTGTTACATCCAAGTATTTAATATTGTTCTTCTAGTCTTTGCAGCTGAAACGATATCTCCATAACCTTTTATTTATATTTTATAATGTTTATTTTTAAAACACGAAGTATATTTAGTGTTTTCTATTGTTGCAAGTTTCTTAACTTTTAAGTTTCTTCATTTAAGTATTAAAAAACACGTATTTGACTTGTTAATTATGGTAAAAAAGTTATATTGCCGTGAAACAATAAACTTGGTTTTTGTTTTTAAAATAAAGTGTAATTTTTCATAAAGGTACTAACAATTGGATAAAAAAATCTCGCTATCTTAACAATGCTTGCATCAAAATAAATTTAAATTTCAGGACGTACAGAGTAACTGGAACAAAATTAAAAACAAACAACATATCTTTAGGCATTAAAAATAAAAAAATATATAAAAGTGATATTTAGTTTTTGCCACGTTAGATCATTATAATTTGTACAGATCACTCTTTATCTATATTAATATAATTAAATAGAAATTCATGGAAACTTATTCTATTAATGTTATTCTTAGGTTGTCGGTTACTCATCACTAAAATAAATCAATCACAATATACTAAAAATTGTCGAGGTATATTTCAAGTTTCAATTTTTAGTATATTGTGATTGATTTATTTTAGTGATGAGTAACCGACAACCTAAGAATAACATTAATAATGCCATCACGAAGGAAAAAACATACCGGAATGAATTATTCTATATAATAAATGATTTCATTAAGCTATGTGTAATTGTTTTAACCTTTTAGTTTAGTCAATCTTTGACGCAGAATATTAAGAAAAACTACATCCGTTTTCAACTGAATTTGAATATCTTTCAGTGACAACAAAGCAATGAAACAGCTTGATATAAGAAAAATATTATACTAGCCTTTATGTATTATATTATGTACGGAAAATAAAAGCATAAAAATGTATAAAGTTTCGAAACAACCCACTCTTAAACTCCGAAGAAATGTTCGGATCAGTGCACACCAAACTTAAAAGGACGTGGTAAAAGGAATCGATTCACATTTATTTACCACGATTCGCCCTGCCTCGTCGGCTTTGCTCCTGAATATTTTAGCTGCGATTGCAACTAATATTCCTTATTTTCAGGAACAAAACTGCTTTACTTTTATGTTTTGAAATTAATAACTTCAATATTTTTAACATATGCCATGAACTGAATATTGAATTGAATTTTACAAAAGATTAGTTTGTATTTTGCTTTTAATTTTATCCCGTGATTCCTAAACTGTGTATAAGCAAGTATGCTTATGAATACTTTCGAATCAAACATTTCTTCAGCCAGAACATCAAATCAAGTCAAATCAAATTATTCATTGAGCCAAAATGAACAATGTATACAAGTTGTATTGGCTTAGTAAAAATGAAATAAAAAATGGATGCATATAGTTGAGAACTATTTACAAATATACAATCTTATATAATATACAATCTTATATAATATACAATGGTGCAGATTTATATACAAATATTTACATCTCTATTCATGGAACTGAATTTAGATGAAAACTCTTGGACGCTGTAACAGGTAAACTTGATCAACAAAGATTTTAATTGTGTTGTAAATTTTAACTGGTTGTTTCAAGTTTGAGAAAAATTGGAAGTGAATAAATAAGTGTTATGTCGTGTACTTCTTGAAAAAAGTTGTTGAATGTTTAGGAATAGGTAATGTGTAGGAACTGCGCACTGTGTATTGTTTTTTTTTACAAAAAGGTTAAATTTAGAAAATTCCTGTTTCACGAATGATAAGGATTCAAGAATGTAAATAGATGGGAATTTCAAAATCTTTGAACTGGAAAAAAATTGCTGCATGATTTGCGCTTTTTTAGAGTGAAAAACATCTTAAATTGTACGTAATTATATGATTGTGTCACACAAGAAATTAAATACAGATAGCACTTGTAGGGAGTTGATACAGTACGGTCTAAGAGCTGTTTGCTTAAGGCCAATGAAAATTTACCAACGAATATGCCACCTCCATAGGTTAGCAAATTATAATGCATAGATATATAAGCAAATATAGGTTATTGTCTGAATCAACATTTCTTAATTTTCCTTAGCAATAATCATTTCAACAATCATCCATGCTTTAACACTGCCCCTTGGGGTACATTCTTGTAAATTTCATAATGAGTGGAAAAACAATTATTAATTCAATAACATATTTGTATATATCTTTATGAAAATAATTATCGCAGGCAGGTAAAATAAGCTGTCAGGGTGCAAATGGCCTTACAACTAAGAAAGCGGTAATTTTCTGCCAATTAGGTCAATTATTTTATCTTGATAATCTTGATTGGAAAATAAAAACTCCAATATGAGGTGTTCACAACAACTTCAATAAAATCATAATTTTTAGTATATTTCATGAAAAAATAAAACTGCTGCCATTTTGACACAAGCAAATCTTTTATTATATTTTTCTATTGGTCCATTGTAGTTTTAGACACATACATCGAGTTTATCAAATTACCTCAAAAACTTTTTAAGATATCGTTTTAAAAAAATATAATAAATTGTGGTATATATCTCGATAACAACGCGCTTTTGAAAAAAATAGGCTATATTTGACTTTTTTTAGGATACCTTATAGATTACAGCTGCAAGATACATAGCATCGTAGTACACTATGCAATGAAAAATACCATATTTTATTGATACACCTAACAACAAAACATTATTTCCGAATGCTTTATAGATCTTTTAGATAGGAGGTTATAGAATAAAACTTCCCTATTATACTTATGCTTGCTCATCCTTCTAAGATCAATTATTTTCATTGAGTACTCAGGTTTTGTCCTAAGAGAGGCAAACAGAAAAATACATTTTCTAATAATTAATTCCAATGTTCCAAAGGTATTAAGTATTTACTATACAGTATTTTCATTTGAGTATATTTCAATAACTTTAATTTATGTTTAAGCTCTTTTATTTGGTTAGGTTTCTTTATCACTAGTAAAATATTTGTTCAGTTAAACTAATTAATAACAGTAATACTATTATTACATTAAGAGAAACGTATTAAGTATCAAATGGTATAGTTACACCAAAGTAGAATAAAACAATAATCTTTCTTTTTATGGAATGATAAAATAAATATTACTTTTGGCCATATGTGAAAGATCTAAAGGTAGAAGTGCCGGTGCAAAAGCAATAGCGCCAAATAAATGTGAATCAATTCCTTTTATCACATCCCTTTAAATGGGGTCCACATTGATCCGAACCGTTCACCTTTCGTTCTTGGGACCTCGATTTGTTTTCAGAAAAAATACAGCTTTATCCAACACCTCGTATTTATTTTAGGTTGCGATGAATAGTTTTGTTCAAAAACGTTTTGTTTGCTGAAAGTTTAAAAACTTATTTTTAACCGGGTAAAAATACATTGATGTTCTTTTGCTCAGGATCACTTCTAGGACATACAATTTTATATAATCACATGATTCCGTCTATGATCCTAATTTAAGCTGCACACTACAAAATGTAGGATCATTGACGGTGTCAAGTAATTATATACTATTTGATGGGAAAAAAGCTGGTAGTAAATTCATTGAAATAATTGTTTTTGGATAAATATTTTAATAATTTCTCACTTTAATTTATGTACTACTTTATTGTTTCATAGTATTTATTTATAATTTTTTTTGGGGGGAACAGGTGGTTCCAGATCAGTAAAATCATGTATTTTTGCATGATATATATATAATTTATTCTTTTTTCAAGATGTATGGACCTACAGCTAAAGGTGTGCTTAAAGAATCTTGTAGATTCTTGTAGATTTTACTATCACATATCCAATTCCATAAATGAAAAAGTATACTCATAACCAAAAACCAGGACAAGATTTCCGTACCCTACCTAATAATTGTTTATCATTTAATATTATATATTGAAAAAAAAAACACAAAATAATGGATTACATGTAAAAATTCATTTATCATCAACCATCGAAATTTGTTGACAAAAACATGGTATAGATCAATTTGCAAACAGGCCAAATATAATTAAGGTTATGCAACTATTAAACATATATACCTGTCTACTTTACCCTAACTTTCTAAATATATTTAGAAACTCAAAGGAGAAATAAATTAATATTAGTTACGAACTAGAATGTTAAAAAAACGTTTTGCATTAGGCTACAACGTATTTGCAAATATTGGGGGAGAAGTACAAGAGCAATCATAAAAATCCTATTCGCCCCTCAGAAAGGCTCTCAAAAAGCTGAAGCCGATTTAGTAAATCTGACATCAGCTCGAAAAATTTACAAGATTGGAGCGCTACGATTGGACGTATTCGCGGGAAGCGTAACGACAGGTGTTGCTCTCAGATTTAATAATGATTCCATTTCACCTTCCAGCGCCCTGATCTTGGAGGGTGGGATTCTATTGCCTTGATTGAGGACTAGGGTGACAACGTAGGAGGGAGGGTGTGATAGCGGGGAGGGAGGTGCCGCGGGGTAAATACCCACCTCGACTTGCTGATGAGGCAGACTTCACTCAATTACTCACGATTTAAAATTGCTCACGTAACTGCCTCTAAATTAAGGGTAAATTGCGTACGATGGGGAATTACAGCTGGGTGAAAGTTCTTTAGATATGCAAAACTGTCTGTAGACTTAGAATTGCATATTGGATCATCAATGAGATGCAGTTTGAAACACAGAGTTTTATACGGTAGGCTTACATAAATCTGGTGGAAAATGTACAGACTATTGCTGTCTTGATAGGAAAGAAGGTATTTGCTTATCTTCAATTATTTTACCAATTCATACATATTTTTCTCCATTCCTAACCATTTACTAAATGAATCAAATCGTGTTTATGTGTGTTAACATGATATTGTATTTTTGTGCATCCAATTATTTGGAACCTTTGCTAAAAAGATAGTATGAGATTAATTTTATAACATAAATTGCATACGGTTAAATTAAATTAATTTTAGTTTAATTACTTTCGGTAATATCGCAATAGAAGCTATTCGGGTATCAGCAACAATCGTAACTTAATTTTACTGTCTACGTCTATGAAATTTTCAAAGGTATAGGTGATAGTTAAAATGTAAAAATTTAACGTAGTTACACAGTTACTTTTCAAAGCTCCATAAAGACATTTAGGGCAAGTGGTCCAAGCCCATATGTTTAGAGGTATAAAAACATCTTTTACTTGGATCTACCAGAACCAAATTTAATAACTTAAAAAGGTGCCAGTTCGTACAAGTAATTTAATACAAAAATAAATAAAAATCAATCCTGGTTTTTGTACTTTACACACTTATGTTTTTTTCATTTCAATTAAATGATATTTTCTTTCAGTTTCATAGTCATTTTATCCAAAAAGTAACACACGATGTCATAGAAGAACTTACTTCTTCAGTGTGACCCGGACATTGAATTATATTTTCTGTCAGTTTTTTTTTATCATTTTATTCAAAAATGAACACGCAATATTAAAGAATGACTAACTTCATACTTCACTTACTTTCTTCATAGGCTATATTCAAGTAAACAATATGAGTATTATGTAGGCTTAAGTAAACTGTGGTATTGGATTGTTCAACAATATATGATAATCCTGTATACACAGATTCCAGCCATTTAGTATATAAGAACAATACAGAATTTTGTATTTAATCTTAAAATCATTTATAACGCACCTCATTTGAAAAAGATTTCTACGAGCAAAAACAGTCATATTATTTTAGGAGAAGGAAGGAAAGAAATCTGAATTCACTAAACTGCCGTTGTAACGCTACGAACTTACTTAAACAAACAATTGTTATCTGAAAAGTTTTAACGTTAAAGGTGTTGGAAGCAAAAACAAACTTTATCTGCAATAATGCGAAGTGAGCGGATAAAAGTTGTTCCGTAATCTGTAGTAGGGTCTCGGGGGTAGGGAGGGTTTTCATCGCCGGAACATCGATCGTGACGCCCCATGAGAACAACACTACACCAACTACACGCCAGACAACAGCCTCGGTGTTCCGGATGAAATACCTATATGAAAATGAAAAGCGAGATACTTTTCTCGATCAGGTGGTGAGGTTCAGCTACGGGTGTGGGTGAGGGTGTCTGGGACAATGACGTAGACGGCCGAGCGTTGCCGAGTCCAGCCGAAGTGCATGCGTCAGGGGGTAGGAGCCTGGGCGTTTTCAGTTCAGTGTTGATCGCGAGAGGTGATTTTTCAACGTCATTTTCCACTAGTTTTGACAAGTGACCTTCGTGATTTAATTACTTTTACCGTTTACCAGTGAAATGTGACCGACTGTGGTGAGTTCTTGTGAATACGAGTTGTATAAACCTGATGTTAGTGAAGGATGTACAAGAGCTTCAGTGTTAATGAATGTGGTTGTGATGAATGGAAACCTACACTATGGGTGTGTTACGTTGGAAATTATTCATCGTGATAGACTTTAGATGAATTGGTGTAACTGAATCTTGATTATACTAAGTGAAAAGCGATTTATATGCTCAGCTGTGCGTGATACAAGTGGTGTTAAATTAATAAACAAGCCACAGATCCAGCTGATAGTGCTAACAACGGTGATTTATTTTATAGTTAACGAAACACGCTCCTCTGGCAAAAATCTCGTGTTTGGTGGCGCTGTTTTTAACGGGAGAGCAAACAAAAGAGTCCATTTAATGGAACGACGATAAACATCTGCCCGTTTGTTACCGATACAAAGACCGGACCAATAACCGTGATAAAATTGTCGATGATCCTGCGGGTATTGCCAATAAAATTATGACTCCCGCTTATCTACCTGCGCTGGCGCTTGTATTTCCTCCTCTCATCGTTACGGTGGATATCTAAAAACGATTCCCTGCGGTGGAACATTGTGATTTATTCGTACAGTGTATATTGTGTTTTGGATACTCTGACTCTGGACATGGCCATTACATATCTACATGCATCCCTGAGGTTCATCTCTCTCGCCGCTGCTCTGACGGGGACGTCCTTTGTAAGAGGGTCTCCTCCACCAACAGGTTAGTTTTTTATGTTTTAAAATTTTCACCGTTTCAAAATCAAAAGTTAATAATTATAAGTAAAGATATTGAACCATCGCTTTTGCAAGGTTAAAATGCAAATGGCTTGGTTTTAAATTTATCACTATTAGAATCGTATATGGAATTAGCAAAAAAAAAAATATATATATTGTGGCAATTGGATTGAATGAAAAGTGCTAAATAATGTTAGAAAAAGTACTGGATAAATTTTTTTAAGAATAACATGTAAAACATGGTAAGTGAGTCCGTGGCTCAGTCGGTAGCGTCGCGGACTTCAGGTCCATGGCAGCGATGTCGTGGGTTCGGATCCTGGTCACTGCAACTAAAATTTATCAGTACAGTTCACCTTTGTACTGTACCGGCTCACTCCTTGCTTTTGCTGTAAACGTTTCACGAATGGGCACTTAGTCTATGTGGACAGGAAAATGCAAGGTTAAAAAAGGCCGCCAACCTAAAAAAAAAATAAAAATAAAAATAAATAAATAAAAAATAAAAATGTATAAGCTAGGTACTTGGATTAAATATATTTAGAACTTGCAACGGCTGCAATAAGGAATAATAATTTAAATGTATAGTCCAATCGATAAAATTCATAAGGCTAATATAATCTTACGGCTTGATTTATTAAAGATAACACAGATTTTCAATCACAATATTATTACAACAGGTAGGCCAACTGCCATTATCAGCAACTTTACTAAACAAACCAGATTTCTAAGCTGTATTGTTTGAGTCAAATATACAACGCAGTTTATTAATTGGAATGGCTATTAAAAAGATGTAAAACAGTATTTCTCTTTGAGTTTGGTACAGTACGGCAGGGTATACCCAAATATATGTAAAGATTTTCTTAAAATGAAGTACATTATTTTTGTTGTTGGATGTTTTAAACTACGGTATTTTTGATTTACAGAAAACATGTATAAACAAATTTAAATTAATTGTTATAATTTAAAATATATAAAGCTAAAAATGGATTTAAATATAAAATGCTGTTTGTTTTTGATACGTTTAAAATATTATAGTTTATAGTGTGTTGTGTAAACACGATCAGTAATATTGCATACCTACAAATGGCATATTCTATTTATTATGTTTTTTTTTTTTTTATTGAAATTCGATGGTTGGCAGGTTTCAGCTTACTCGTGCCTTCTCTTACCACTGCATGGAAATGATCACATTGCCTCAACAATTGAAAAACAGCTCATTTTCACTTTATTAATTCCTGCTCGCTAATCAGCTGATTTCAATGTTGGGTAACCGGTTCACTGGTAGCGCTACAGTGGGTTGTTGTTTGGTTCGTTGGTGGTAGGTGTACCAGTTACTTTCACCAATCCAGTTGTAAACCACACATTTAGTAAATTATTTAGTTATAATTATGTCAATTGTTTAGTCAATAGTTAATTATTTTACTTTCATGGTTTGGTATTATAGAGATGGTTTCCATATATAATAGTGAAGATCTAGGTTTTATTTGTAAAAAATAACGATTAAAAGGACTTATTACATTGAAATAAAAAGTTAATCCATGTATTATGATAAGCTAATTATGGTGGTGAGAAAAAGGGTGTGTGTAATACCTGAGCTCTTGCCGCCCTTTGAAATGTATGGCCATCTACAGTTCTCGAGCCGCAATGACGTACTTTGCGCTACTGATACACAAATAGTTATTTCTCTTTTCCGCTAAATTTATCCCTCCCAACAAAGTGAATTTACGTTTTAAATCCCAAAAATATCTAATGAAAATACATGCAACCGAGCATCATGCAGGCCTATCTATATAATAATCAGGCTGGAATGGTTAAACTCAAGATTCCTGTACCTGAAATCACAACTTTGCTGGAGATTGAGTGGTTGATTTTACAAACTAGTTTTAATTTACTTTGACCTTTGAAACGTAAAAAATCAAGTGTTTAAAATTTCAACAAATTTAGAAAAAAAGTTCATTGTTATCTAAAACTAAACCAAAAATGGGTGTTCCCCAATTTTTAATTATGTTTATTAATATATCTTTTTTTATATATGAATAGAATTTTTACATTATGTAAGTATATAGATACTAATCCCATAGTATATTGCGTTTACTATTGAAGGTAGTACTAATAATAAGGGTTACAGAAAAATGTTGACCAAGATAAATGAAATGGATTCAGGATTAGTAATACAATTTAAATGATAAGGAGATCAAATCGTTTGACATTATTTAAGCCAACTAATGCAATTATAAGTTATCCAATTAAAAAGTTTCAAATTAAAGATGCGGGCTTTATTCATTGTCTTTGAATAACGAAAGGACATCGGAATTTATAGATGACGTTATATTAGCCTAGAAAAGCTTTAAAATCATATTTCAAAAATATGTGAGACATTTAAACAATATTTTTAGTATTTGTTTTTTTTACATTAATTATTATAAATCAAGACCTATATACATTTTTAGCGTTTTCTCGCTTGGTTAATGATAAAATCTATCAGTATTATTACCAATGGAGTGGTTGTTATTTTAAAGGTAAGTATAACTTTTTTAATTTGATTACGAAGCACTTACATATATAAATATGTTGTTCTTTTTAGCGAATTTCCCTATAGGGAAGTAGCTATTACCGTAGGTGGCACGGTAAGACCTAGACCCGGGACCGATTTACTTTTTCATTTTGATGTCCCCAGAGGCCAAAAACACCATTCGATCAAATTTTTATATATGTATATATATATATATATATATATACTTATATATATATATATACGTCCGTGAACGCGATAACTTGAGTAATTTTTGTCCGATTTTGATGAAATTTGGTTTAAAGGTGTAAAGCGGGATAAGCTTGAATGAGTTCGCGAACCAGCACGATCGGACCATGAGAACGTGGCTTTACGGGGGGTTTTATGGGGTAAAAATTGGTTTTTCTCACTTTTGACCCTCAAAACACAAAATTTCCCGATTTCTCTTTAGACCTTTTTAAAGAGCTTAAAAAAACAAATAATTTGGTATATAAAAGTACTTTTGTTCGATTATTAGTGACGGAGAAAATTAAAAAAAATTTTAAATTTAAAATTCCCATGTTATTCTTATGGAGAATATTGTCAAATGTTGTAGTTTGCTTGTTTATGGATATATTTTGATCAAACTTGGCAAATTTTTTTATTTTGTACTAAGCTATCAATATTTTACTCAAAAACACACTTTATTAGTTTCCTTGTAGCAGCAAACCTAGGTACTCGTTAAACCTAATGTTATTAAAATATATTTAACTGAAAATCAATTCAGACAAATGGAAATTCGCTTAGTCGGCAGGTTTTCTGCGGCGGGGGTATTTAATTAGTAAAATACAGATATGAATAACTAACATTTTATATAATATAAGCTATGTATGGTAACATTGTTAATGAGCATTTTTAATTTTTTTATGTTATAAACACAGTTTTTTTCTTCATTTTATATTTATATTTGTTATTCTACATGAGTTGTTCATAATGAAAAAAAACCCTCTTTCAAAAGTCTTATTTACCACATAATGCCAGGTATTAAAAGTAGAGTTTTACATTGGTATTAATATACCCTCGGTAATAAGTGTAATTTTTAAGTCCCTTTCAATGTAATTTCATATATGTTACCCCTAATCGCATTGTATTGCAAACCTCGATAAGAAGTCAACGTTTACAACAAGTCTTATTTAATCAGGTTTTGCTATCGAGGTTCTACTGTATATGGATGGTTGTCAAATAGCAATTAGATAGGGAAAACATTTTAATACTAATTTAATTATCTACATTATTGGCGTGATATGCAACAGAAATTAATAAATCTTATTCTTACACAAGTTAGTGAACTTATGTTACGTGAAATTACCAACTAAATTGTAGGAAACAGCGTAGTAATTACATGAATGTAGCTATACTATTAAATCCCTATGTATTCGTGTATTAAAATTGAAAGTATGAAGTTTACTGTGCAATAGCAATAATGTAGTGCAATAATAAGCATAGTGCAATTAAATATAATAACCTCAAATATTACCAATACTTTGTGGAACATTTGCTCCATTTATGAAAGTTTCGATAAAATATAAGTAGTCAGTCAGTGTACCGGTCCGCACAAAGATATAATCACTTTTGTTTAGGCCGGCCAAAAGTATAAATTCTCAATGTTACGTGTAAATATAAATGTTTCGTGTGTCAGTGTATGTGTATACGTGAACTTCAACGGTGACCAATAATATCAACAGTAATTAACAAGACAGAAAATTTGACAATGGGGCTGTTGGCCTCGAAACTATAGTCATTATAAAAGACGACTTGGATTGGGGACATAAACAAGGTATTTAACCTATTATTATTAAAATATTAATCGAAGATTTACCGTGCAATAGTAGTTTAAATGTAATAACCTCAAATATTACCAATACTACGGGGATTATTTGCTCCATTAATAGACGTTTCGATAATATATTTATAGCAATACCTTTGTAGACATGTGGACATGGCAAACACAATAGTTATTGTTGAGCTCAAAAATGTCAATAAAATGTCAAAAGGTTTGAAAGAAAATTAAGAATATCTGCTGACACCTGGTTTAATTTGGATATAACAAACCCAGGAATATTCCTCGATGAATCCAACCGAATTAAAATATTTGCTTTACATCTACTTTACATAATGGCTTCATAAAAAATCAGATGTGTTGATTACTTGCACGTTATTTGTGGTCTCATGTAGTTCGATTGTCATAAGCATATATTTCCGATAAGCTACTCGATTCCCTAATTGATCCTCAGTTATCATAATTAGTAATGTATTTATTGATTTTATCTGGCATTTAAAGGACTTTTCCAACGATACTTTACATACTGTATGTTTTAAATTGGTGGTATGAATATAAAAATAGTATCGAAACATATTTATAAGTATATAGGAAAGATAAGGAAAGACGACCCAAGAGCAAGCAAGATAATGTAACTGCAGAGGTCTAGATATGCTATGATTTCATTCTAAAGTATAAAAGTATTGAATTGCATTAGTTTTTATGACCAAAGCAATATAAACATACCCAGTTCACTTGTTTTATTGAAAATGTTTGCATAAAAAGAAATAACGTTGAATAAAATAGTGTACCGATAAGACTTGTGCAACTGATTCAAATATTCAAATTCTTAAATGTAAATCATGGCATGTACATAGCGTATTATGCTATGTTCATTTAAAAAATTAATGTGTCAATAAATGAGTTAATGTGTTAATGTTAATCAGTCAAATACCTCTAAAAATTCGTTATATTCAAGATCACAAATCGTCTTTATACAGAGGCAAAGTATTTATTTTCCATATGCATAAACACAATTTATTTATGTATATATGTAAATGCATGTGACCTATACATACAACCAAAACATCAACTAAATCCCTAAATAGCTTACTTGTATCAATCTCAACCTTATACAGGGTGTCACGAAACTCGCTGCCGAAACTGGATTCTTTACCTGTTTGCAGCTACTGTGGCATTCTAGTGAGAACTATTTTGTAAATTGGTTTTCATATAGCAACAAAACAAAACTTGCAATGCCAATGTTTGCTTTAATTGAATATAGACTACTTTGTACTTTGTAAACCATCTGATTGAACGAAATAAAACGGAATATTTTTCGAGCCTAGGATGTGTGTATTTGGATGTATTTACTAATTACAACAGTAATAATGGAGAAAGATACGTGAGTATTTTTAAATGACGGAAACTCTTGCTTAATATCTATCATTTTAAAATACATTATTTAATTTGTTATTCCTTTCCATACAGAACACGGAAGAATAACTACTGTATTTTAGAAATTGAAAAAAAGTTAACAAAACGTGATTGAAAATATATCAGTTCCTCAAGGTTTTGGTTCATACGGAATCGTCGATGATCAATAAAATATATTCCCAAGAGAGTTGTCGATGGTGGCAGAGCCGATGAATATTTCATCAGTCACTGGGGCGTGCCATCGCCGTGGAATCTAACTTTTAAACATTTCCCCAGCTTGAAACATGCGCTATATTTTTAATAACATTATTTATTGGAATACTCTATATTTATAAATAAAGTTTACATCCTTAAAAAATTTATATTAAGGTTTACGACCATGTTTAAAACGACTGTGAATGTTTATAAATAAAGTATTCACAAATTATTGGGGTTAAGGTTTTATTATTGATTAGTCTTCAATAGAATTTTTTTTAAATCTTTGAACTTAAATGACTCATCACACGCACTGTTTTATTAAATAGGTACAAAACTCTATAAAATGGGTGAAATAAGGGTTTTCTTGCCCTGAATGTGGTCAATTATATTAATAAATAAATAACATTAAAAATAATTTTTTTTTATTAAGTCGTTCGAGGTATAATTTTATACAATAATTCTATTGAAAATATTTGTCATTTTGTAATAAGAAAAGACCAGTTTATTTTTCGGTCTTCAAACAGAAATATCAATGAAACAATGTATTGAAAGTTCGGTTAAAATATACGGTCATTTATTCTACTGACAGTTTTGCCAATGCTATGGCAATGTGCTTCTGACAGCTTTCTCTTTACAATTATTAACGTTTTTATAATTGAATAAACGATCATTTGTACGTTACTTCTTTTACATTAATAGTTAAAAAAATTTCTTAATTTTCATTGCAAATATTTTAGTTATTTTATGAATAAATTTTGTAAATATTCTTTTTTTACGTAAACTTTATTTAGATGTCCATAAGTCTGTAGCTCAACAATGTCAATGGTCAGTTTAAGCCTGCAATATGAACTGTACCAAACTTGTGGATTTTTTTTCTTTTTTAACCCTCTAGAAACGTTTATTTATTTAACTGTTATGACATAAAAAATGAATTCTTCAATGTAATTGAGGATATCAAAGTGTACTAATTTAATAAAATTATTATAATTTAAAAAATTTAATTAAACGAAAAATCTACTAAAAACATGTCATAGACTGATTTTTTCTATTTTCACCCAAACAAATACAACATAAAATAAACAACGCAATTGGAATCTCTTCCATTTGTTTTGATTTTATGTTTATATTTATTTATATTTCGCTGTTATTTCGTTAGCAGCATAGCATGGCAACTCATAATGCCAATGTTAATTTTAGATTTTATTTTAAATTGACCTGTTGAGCTTATTTTGAGCCTATTCTATTTGATAAGGGATCCTGCACATCTACAGGAAACATCTTTCTAACAGCATGCGCACATTTTCCCTACGATGCACAAGAGCGGATGAAAAACGGGTTCCAAGAAACATTATTGCCTATAACATATAGGATTGTGAACATATAGGCTAATTAAACATTTTTAAGCAAAATCTTTTATTTTATGTATGTATGCATAATGAAAAAATAATAAATTTATTAAATTAAATTATAAGAACTCACATAATTAGTCAAAAGTACATACCCTCTGGTGTAGTGCAATACAGTTTTTATCAAAACACACTTGTTACAGTCAAAAGGATCATGAAATTTACACTTGACATAAAAAGTGTACTGAAACCAAAATGTAATATTTTTTTTTTAATTTAGTATTACTATGAATAATAGTTTGGCAAAATTTACAAAACATTTCATCAGAAGACATTTTATAGGTTTACACCAATGTTCAATGTTGTACAACAGTAACAATAATAATAAATAAATATATACTTTACCTTGACTGCTTATCGGTGAATAAGGAAGTTAAAAATAGTAGATGATAAGAGAGACGTGGCTCAAAAAACTAATATTAGGTTCTTATATTTAAAACTAAATTAATCGAAGATCGCAATATTTTGAGTACAAGTATCATATAAAATCATTTGTCCAATGAAAGCAACGTGTTTGAATTTAGACAACTAACCAGATACATTCAAACGCATATAGGTCAAGACAGTAATGAAATAGCTTATTTAAGTGAATTCGGATATGTTTTGCATTGATTACATGTCTGCTTACCATAATTATCATTCAAAATTGTTTCAATTTAGTACAAAAAAATACTGTTTAATATTTTAAACATTGTAAGATCTTTCTATGTCATCACGGTTTCAATTTCATCCGTTATTTATGCATTTTGTATTAAAGTTATATGATAGTCGTTTTAAAATACCGAAATTGTTTACTAAACACGTACCGGTATGCAATGACTGCATTTTAGCATTGTAAATATTGTATGATTTTAATGTTCTGTATTATTTAGAAAATAAAACACAATTCTGTATTCTAAGTTTGTGTACAGATGGCATGAAATACTAAATGTATATATTCGTCATGGGTTGCTACCAGTTTATCATAAATCCTACTTAATGTTTTGTTAAAATTATATTAAAAGTAAGATAATTATGTAGTAATATAATACAAACATTCTGATACATCATTTATATACCTTACTCAAAATCACTACAATATATTATTTGGTGAGAGGTGAAACCAACAGATATCGTGGTATTCAATAAAATATATTCCCGGTCGAGTTAGGGGTAGTGACGAAATCTATGAATATTTCAAACATCTCCGATCGTGCCAACCAGTCAGGTTATAGGTGCAATTTTTACCTGTGTACAATTCATAAATCCTGAAACATCTGATATGACATGCTTTTGTACAATTAAGAGATACGATCAAGAGATACGTTTTTAATTATTAATACTTGATTTTACAATAAGTACTTTGCCTAAGCAAACGAAATATTTTGGTAATCCTATTTTAAAATATCTTAAAGCAGTAGAAATTATGTAATACTAATCGTATTTAGTTGACAATGCACACAATATCCTAAATTAAAATAATTGCAACGTTTAATTAAGAGTCCTTGGAGCATAGTGGCCATCTTGGATAATTTTTAACACCTGCTAAGGAGTTATTTATTATCCAAACATATTTTTTTTCAAACATTAAAGTGATTATAATTCGAATATCTAGTATACTGTGAGATTAGAAATGTTATTTGTAGCTTTCTTGGATTTGCCCATCATAAGAGCAATGTTAATTTTGTTAATTTCAAACAGCTGCTGAAGAGTTAATATATTTAATATCAAACAACCGCCAAAAATATTTTTCAAGCACTAGATTGATTATATTTTAAATATCTGGTATACTGTGGGATTAAACATTTTCTTTTTAGTTCTCTAATTGTTTCATGAGTTTAAACGTCTTGGCTTCAAGGACACTTAAGGCGACATCGCACCAAATCATCTTTGACCTTAGTAACGCAACTAACATCAATATGAGTACTTATTCAATATTAAAAACATGTTGGCATTTAGGCTAAGTAAAATAATTCTATATCGTCTCAAAGATTCACTTAAGCCATTTATTACAACTTTTTTTGCTTATTGAATTGCGATTTTGTTTACGCAATTTTCTGGATATGTCTGGATTTAGTAGTAATTGTTCTGTCCATTGGGTATTTTAGATAGAAACAATACTATACTTTGGACTGTTCCCTAAACATCCTTACTACATACAGTTTATGTAACTTAACAAGAGAAATCTTAACATAAAAAACCCTCTACTGGTTAACTGATTATTTTAAATAAATGTTTCTAAAATATAGTTAAGCTAAAATACATTATATTTACTGTTACAATTATGTTGAAATGTCATAGTGGCTAAGTAAAACCACATTTGGCTTTGCATGTGCGGTTGATGGTTAATCATGGAGGCCGGACTCTACGTGCTTATGAGCACAAACGTTTTTATAACGTTTGCAAAAGCTAATTAGCTTAAAATCATTAAAATGACAACTAGGTCAACGATTGTGTCTTGTTTCATAGAAATGGTTTCATTTAAACTGTTGTTCTGTTTACATTGAATATAATAATATTTTCCTTGTAAATAGTTAACCACGTACAGTATTGTCCATTCAAAAAATCTTTGTGGTTTTAGGGGAATTTCCCAAATTTATTTTTTGCTTATTGTACGTTGCAGCTCATTGCCGTTAGGGAAAAACTAAGCTGTTGAGCTGTTGTTTTAAGGTGGTATCAGTGGAGGGGATAGATTCTTCCCCTAAAACTGCCTTATTTTTTGAACGGAGAATAAGTAGTCGTGATATAATGTATAATATGTTGTCATGTTATAATTCACAACTTCAGCTGTTTATTATCAATTTGAAAGTCCCATCAGTGCAGCCTATGTCGCTGGTAAATTAATTTTTTGGGTAAGGACATCAAAAGTAATTTCTTTAAAACTAAACTCTAGCTAAACGTCTTAATGTTAATATTAGTTGAATATCATAGTCTTTTAAGCCCTTAGATTATAAAGGAAATAAAAACTAAGTAACTCTGTTATTTAGTTCAGAAGAATCTAGAGTACTTAAAACACAGTAACCACCTTTAAGCAGTTTGCAGTCCGGCAAAAATGGCATTTTTCTTTTGTGTAGTTGATGAATAGTAAACCTTATTAGAAAGAAACATTTCTTTGTATTGAGGAAAAGATTAATACGATGATTTTTACTTTAGATTAAATACGTCTAGATTGGTCAAGTTTCATTTTTAGGCCCTTCAAGAACATCCTATAACGATTCAAAGTTAAGTTTTGCAAATGTAGTAAAACGAAACGTAATAGAACATATGTAGCTTTATATTGCGTTGTGTCGAAAATCAAAATAAGGTAACTAATACATCCAATGAATATAAAGAAAAATGTTATGGTTTAAGTCTGTGTAAATATCATGTGGTAAAATTTAATTGAGCAATTGGCATTGGATAAACGGTCTCACCGATTAACTAATATGTTTTGAGAAAAAGAATCACTTTAATTTAACTTTTTATTTTTTTTAGTTTACAAAACTTGACAATTTGACAAAAGGTGACGAATTAAAATCTTACGATTCACTATGGACCCTTTACGTAAAACTGCTAGAACCTAGAAAGCCTGGCATAAGTAAATTACAGAAAGAATACTGTATATATTGGGTCTATGTGACTAAAATCCTGAGAATAGGTAATATTCCTACCTAAATGTTTTTCAAACATATTAATTAAATAGACACGTCACGTTTTAACTTCATAAAACTGCAAGGTAAGTATTTAACGCCACACTACACTGTTTTAACGAACTTCCCACGCAAGTATTAAGTCCCGAAAACAGCTGTTTGCCTCTAGCTTACTCGAATGGGGTTTCAAAGCACTTCTGTTCTGCAATTTTTTTTACCGGACACCAACCAGCTGATTACATTTTGGTATTGACGAGTTATAAAAAAACTTAACCTCCTAAGAGGTTATTAATATTAAAAGAGTTTTAAATATCTGATATTTTTCACTCCATATTACCGTACTAGTTTTGCCCCACATCCACATCCTAGGATGCTAGTTTCTACCGGGAACTGTTTCACACATTACCTCACGTTTGTAATAGTGGGTCACGGCATTATCAATAATGGATAAAATCTATTGGCGATTGGCCAGATTTGAACCCGGGACTTCAGGCTTCGAAGCGCCGAGCTCTGCCAATATACCAGCTCACTCCCCACTTGAACCCATATTATTGTAGAAACAACTCAATCGGCTCCAACTTTGACCCATCATCAGGTGAGACCTTGCTACAAAAAATTATCCTAGCTTTACATGAAGGTCATCAAACTTAAAACACGAGTGTTTATATAATAAGCGTGTTATTACAAATGTTTTGATTGTTGTCTTGATTGTTTGTGACTTGGGTGTGATATGTTTATTGATGTTTCCCCGTACCTAGTCTATTTATAGATTTCTACTTATACTTGGATATCATAGATTAGGACAGACAAGATATCTACATCAAACTTTTCGCAATTCAAGCTTGCTTATTTTGAGAACAGATTTAACATATTATGTACTCCACACAATATTTTATAAAGTAATAAAATTATTAGATACTTATTTTATGGAATCTTAATTAATATTCACCCTCATATTTTGTACCTACTTTTAAGTTCAAGTATATTAAAACATTTATTTATCCAACCCGAATACATATTATCCTATATTATTATAGATTTTATATATATTATTATTCTATATTATAGAACTTTACTTTTTATAGTGACCATAGTAAATTGTTTTGTTTGTACTTGATAAACCATTCTGTTGGTCTTGAAAAAATCATCTGTTAAATTCAACCGAAAAAATGTTTTTGATTACCTACTTCAACTACAATAAATCAAATTCTAGCCTAGACAAGCCCAATATCAACATTGAGTGTGGTTCGTGCATTATCACACCCTAGCAACAGACTGGTAACTGTGTAATGGTGTATCCCCGTCCAATATTCCGGATCACTTTGCTCTCTCCCGGGAGTTGATGATTTATGAAACTGCAAATCAAACCGTGTCGAGGGAGAGTGGGTTTGTAGATCGCCAAATGTGATTTGGAAGGGTGAAAATTCGAGCTCGGTTTATTATTCGATACGGGTGAGGAGAATGGGAAGGGGTGTGGATTTTAGATGAAAGTGTTATATATGTAGCGGGCTAAAAATGTATACTTAAAAGCTATAAAGTAATGAAACTAATGTTGAAGATTTATAATTTCTCCGAAATTGTTTTTTGCATAGCAAAGTTATTATCCTCGCTTCTGCAAACCTGAAGACTAAGCAAACGTTCATTTGCCTGATTATTTAATAATTAAATTAAATTATGTTTAATAAGTACTTAGAGCCATAGTAACGGAAATAAATTAGCCTATATTGAATACTAGCTGTAACCCGCGGGCTTTGCCCCGTTTAACTTCTTAATTTTCAAGATTATCTCGTTCGCATGGCTCAATCACGTCCTGGTTGAAATTTGTTCGCTACGCTCACTCACCTTTAGGTTGGAGCTCGTTCGCTACGCTCACTCACCTTTAGGTTGGAGCTCGTTCGCTGCGCTCACTTGCCTTCAGGTTAGCTCGTTCGCTACGCTAACTCGCCTCCAGGTTGAAGTTCGTTCGCTACGCTCACTCACCTTTTGGTTGCAAATAAGCTGTTGTCATAAATGTAAAAGAAATAATAGTGCTGCACCCTGTTGGTAATTTTTGTAACTTTAATGCTATTGAACATCACAGAACAGAACCAACTTGTTTAATTGAAACAGCTGTTAAGATTCAATAATTTCATTTCTCATAAGGTTAACATGGGAAACTCCAGAGCCACTGGGGCGGAGCCCGAAAGGATTTTGGAAATAAGAATATGCCTATATGTTAATCGGGAATGTGAGCTATCATCATGCCAAATTTCAGCCCAATCCGACCAGTATTTTTCGCGTTCACTTGTCACAAACATACATCCATACATCCATACATCCATCCATCCAAACTTTCTCATTTATAATATTAGTAGGATTGAAATACTAAACGCTTAGTTCAAATCAAAAATATATTTAACATTTTTATCAAAATAAATTAAAAATCCGCGAATCACAATGGTTTACTTGCTCTCCATAAGATTAGGATAACAATTTCAGATTGACAGTTTCTTTTACACATTGTTTCTTATAAGAGTACAAAAATATTTCAACATAATATTCACTTCACGATTTTCTAATTGGTTTAAATAGGGTTTGAAAAATGATATGTTTAGAGGGTCAAAAAAGATAAAAACAAATTTGACGCCTTAAAACATCATTCACACAGTCCGATCATGCTTGTTTTTTGACCCTTTGGGTAAAAGTAAGATAACAAATTGTTGCAATATTATTGTTCTTTTGGATAAGATTTTTGACATTTTGAATGTACATCATAAAATACAGAAACAAAGTGATAAAAAATTTTAAAATCAATGTTTGAGAGACATTTTTACACCAAGTTGGTTAAATATATAATTTTAATCAAAGAGTAAGTTTGAAAACATCAACAAAAACACCATTAAATAAACTTATCTTGTATAACAGATAACAGTCGCAACCATTCCCCCATGTTGGCAGTATCTAAGCTTCTTATGGTAACAACAATCTGAAGATTAGACGGCTCAACCCATTAAATATATAAACCTCTTATCTCCAAGGTAATCACAAACTGAACCATTCACATCCGATTATTTCAATGTTCCACACACTTATTTTGATTTATGAAAATATTTGTTTTTGAATACAATAAATACATTTTAAATCCATTTAAATATTTGTTGATTAAACACATTTTTTATTATTTATTTCATAGATTTCTCTTTTTTTTACAAAATAGTCGATTATTAGACCTACTGCAAATTTAAGTTCTCAAAAAGCACGCTAGATAGAGTAAAGGTTAAAGTTACAAATATTATCATTTTAGCTTACAATGCAGTCTTCTGATATAACTCCAGCCACTTGGAATGATTATGAATAACATAGTTTTGTGATTTATGAAGCTACAAATCAAACTGGCGTGCGATGAAGTCAGATTGTAGGTCAGCAGAGTTTTATTTATTGGTAAGGAAATTTGAACTGAGGCAATTACATTGTGTGATGCAATATTGCTCTTTCATGGTAGTTAAAAAAGATAAATCTATTGATGGCATATCTTGTAACTCAGTATTATTTGTATTATATTTTTAGTTTTATGTGATTATGGAATATTTATATACTCTAAGAATGCGTATTTTAAGGTATGTGAATTGTATTTAAAAAAATAATAACACAGTTATTTGAGTTGTATTTACAAAAAAAATTTTAAAATGATGGTTATCATTTTAAAATTTTAAAATGATATGTTTTGATTTGAGACGAAAAATATATACTCCTTTGACTGAATGGAAATTTAGTTTGTTTTTATATCCATCTACAATATGAATTTAACTTTTCAAAGTTTGGCACAACTGTTTAAATTTTACCATAATTGTATAATACTCGGACAATGTATCATCATATAAAAGTCAATCTGGAAATCAAGCTTAATTCGTTAAATTAATCACTTTTTCAATTCATTTTATGATTTATCGTGCTGCAAATCAAAACATGTCACGAGGGGAGAAAATATAAGCTTGTAGGTCACCAGCTCTAATTTACTATTGTGAGTTTTTAGGGCGTACTATTGCCGAACAAAGGGAAGGGTTGCTTTATGGAGGGCGGGGTTTTAATTCACGAGGAAGATTAGAAAAGGGCTTTTAGGTTTGGAATATTCCGTATTTGACTTCTTAAACGCTTTTACTATTTACATTTGGATTTTTTTTCTAACAAGAAACAGTGATTTAATTGATAAGCTATAAAATTATTGATTATTTAATAAACTATCAAAAAATACAGCTTAATTTTGAACAAGATCTTATATTTTTGTGAGTTAACTATCACCAAAACCTTTTTCATATTATTGTTCTATATAAACTAAAATTGTCAGGAGATAATCTTTTTTGATGTTACAGCTACACAAACCATAAAATAGGATCATAACAAGAAAACATTTCATTCTTAACTTAATCCTATAATTTACTGGATACTACTGAAGTTATATCATTTTAATGTACAAATAATTCAAAATCCTCTTCTTTAACAAATTAATTGTCTTATTAGTCTGATAGTATTTCCATCGAAATATGCAGTTTTTACCCGTGTTGATGCAACTTTATTGGTAAAGTAAGGCGTTAGATTAATGGGGGCCCTTGTTCAAAATCTTATATCAGTTTTTATTTTATTTCATTTTATTGATTTTTTTTATATAAATAATGTCCTTGTTCATGACAAAAGTTCAGTTACAAATAATAAAAAACTTCCCAAGTCAGGACTAAACTTGGTATTTACTCAGGGGAGGTATAGATGAGCTTACGATGACAGCTGTGGGCTTCTCATTAGCTGAGGGAACACCATTACCGTAACAATACAGTAGGTTATGATAGTAATTTTATAATAAAAAAATATAAAATTGAATTTGAGGCATTAATGATATTATTTATGAACAGAACTATTTTTGCGATTAGTAAACCTTCATTGCCAAAATGCTCTCTACTACAGCGCTGTACACGGAGGAATTTTGAACTAATGCCTCAATCGTACTTCCCCTAAGTCAGACCCACTAAACTTATCGAAAACTCCTGTGATCATAATAACTATATATACAAGCGTACAACACCTTTCCATTAAAAAGAAAATAATTACATTAACTGTTGTAATAGTGACACTAAAATACAACTACAAACAATATAACTCTTCCGTTTGTAGATATTTTAACTGGAACACACTATTTTGCACTTCAACATCGGTCAGCTCTTTCATTTGGGAAAATAGATAGCTCTAGTTGGAATTGTATTCATCTCCCAAGACCTCGTTGACCAACAACATTATATTTAGCAATTTATTTCAAGTGTTATTCACTCTTTTTTTCATTTTGTTTTAGTTAACATACTCTCGTCCATTTCTTTAGGGAAATATTTTTTTTATAATTCTACTTCATTACTTTCTAACAACATGATGTAAAATATTTTTTTCTACGATGGTTATACAATTAATTATTTTAATAAAAATTATAGAAAAATCACATACACATTGTTGTTGTTGTATGGTTGGTTATAACCATATCATTTTACTACTATTCATGGGGAGCGAGCTGGGACTTAGGTTCAAGAGGTCCCTGTTCCATATCCATCCAAATTACATATAGATTTTATCCAAGTGATAATGCAACAACCCCTAGGTCTAGCCTTAAGTAATGTGAAATCAATCTCTGTCTTGTGCCTAGCGTCCTAGGGCAAAACTACTATTAATAAACAATTTGTAATATACATTAATAGACGTATCTTTAAAAATATAGGTGGCTACTTTGTATAGATTTAATATTAGTTTGAACTAAAAGTACGAAGTGGCTTCACAGGTTAAACATTACTTCATAATCTTTATCATTATCTATATGATTTTGTTTGGTGATCATTACGATTATTGATGTTATGTCCCTACTAAGATTGGATCCTTACGCTTTATGATGTTTCCTCCAACTAAAATTAATTCAACTTGATGATGAAGGCAGAGCAGGATTTTAAATTTAGGTTTATGAGTTCGGATTTTTTTTACGTAAACAATTCTGCAGTGTTATTTACTAAGTTATATGTTTAATATTTTACTCATGACCGTTTGTTTAAAATAGCTGTTAAAGTTCAGTTTTTAGAATAGAACATTTTCACCTTAGGGCGTTATTTCCCTACTTAACAGCAATGTCTTGCTTAACAACACGAGTAAAGGACCAATGATGTTCAAGGATTGAGAAAAAAAGAAGTAACATTTTAATGCTTCGAAATTAAACTAATCAGCGGTTAGACCAATTTAATTGATAATAAGTGGTGCAATTAGTTGTTGGTACAATTAGTTTTGCATCACTTTCACTGGCAATGACATCTTAGAAGATATTTTTAGTAATTAAAACGGTCGTAGGTAAAGTAATGTACGCAACTTGCGTAAATAGTCTTAAAGGTAATCGTAGAAGTTTTTAAGGCACTTGCCAAGGCTCGTACCTTAAATTCCCACTCGTGTCTACGTGATCGTTGCGTAAACTACTATAACAAACTTATGACATAGCTATTAATTGTTATTATAATTTTCTTTATGTTTTTAAAAATGGCTATATGCATTCTCAGGGTTGGACATGTACATTAAGTATTAGTAGTTATGACTACATAAACCAGAAAACAGAAGTTATTCTTATAGGTGGGCCAAATACTACTTTTTTAACTATTCCAAATAATATACTTTTTCAAACTGTAATCATAGATAAAACACACTTCCTTAGTTGGTCTTTGATTAAATCCTAACCTTACCATGACAACTTTTTTTAATAAGAAGATTTCTTCATTTAAGCTTACATTTGGCACTCAATTCTTGTTGTTAGTATGTAAGGAAAAAAACCTGAAATAATTATATTTAAATACACGTGTTGTTAATTACTTACATTAAAAGAACCATATAACAATATAGTTGGTGGTATTCTCTAATATTAGTGTGCACGTATAATAGATTAAATTGAACACTGCGTCAAGCCACACAACACCACCGTCGGATCCAAACGTTGTGGTTTTTGGGAACCAATTATACGTTGATGTAATTGGGGTTTTCTTTCTAATAGTGAAAATTGTACTAATGGCCAGTTCAGTTTTAAAACTTTCCTAATTCCAGGATGACTGTATTTTTAACGGCAATAATAAAAAATAAACGGTATCAGCATTCTGACACATACTTTCTCCCATAAGCTTGTCAACAACCTTTATCATGTGTAAGCGGTGAGAGTAAATATACGGAAATGGGATTTGTACAATTTTCTTCAGAATTTAAAGGACTATAACATACTAAATTTTTATCAAAATCGTTCGAGCCAATTTTGGAAAAATCTGATTTTCCGTTATTTTATGGGGTTTTTATGGGAAAATAACATAATTTACAATAACTTTTGAACCGTAATTTTTACAGAAATGGGATTTGTACAATTTTCTTCAGAATATAAAGGACTATAACATACTAAATTTTTATCAAAATTGTTCAGGCCATTTTTGGGAAAATCGTATTTTTCCGTTATTTTATGGGGTTTTAAGGGAAAATCCCCATTAAAAATAAAAATTTCTAAAAAATTAAAAAAACTATCACAATTGTAAGGACCATACATACAATGTTAAATAAAAACCGGATTTTTGTCTAAAATCCTTTTTTTCGTTATTTTATGGGGTTTTTATGGGAAGATAACATAATTTACCATAACTTTTGAACCGTAATTTTTACAGAAATGGGATTTGTACCATTTTGTTCAGAATTTAAAGGGCTACAACATACCAAATTTTTATCAAAATCTTTCGGGCCATTTTTGAGAAAATCCGATTTTTCCGGTTTTTTATGGGTTTTTATGGGAAAATCCCCATTAAAAATCAAAATTTCAAAAAAATGAAAAAAAGCCTGGAGATACCATGGATTAGAACCTACATACCAAATTTCATCGAAATCGGACCACAGGTGTAGTCTCTAGCTCTGTACACATCCAGACACACAGACACACACACACACACACACACACACACACACACACACACACACACACACACAGACATCACTTCGAAAACCACTTTTTTGGGTCCAGGGGGACCCAAAACGAATATATCCACTCAAAACTCAAACTCGAAAATTTTGACGAAAACAATACTTTCTCCATATACTATGGTATAGGGGGAGAAAGTAAAAACTACAACGTATTTATTTCTCAATGTGTGTTTGATCCGTAGGCCTACTAGTTGTTGAATAATAGCAAGTGGGAAAACAAGTTGTTTATAATATTGTAATATACAATGGGTCTGTGAAATTTGTGTTTGATGAAATAATAAACAAAATCCAAACCTTCTTGTTGATATTGCTCTATGATAAAACTAATATTAAACAAAATTATGTTTGAAAAAATACAACGATATTATTGAAAGCATTTAATGTGAGTGTCACCAAAAAATCCTTTAATATATTGTCTTATTTTAATTATTGCCAACAATCGCCAAACTAACTACAATCGTAAAAACATATTCATTTAACTTAAAAGAGTTATCAAATAGGTAAAGTATTTTTGAATGTGTATTATGTTACCTTAATTGCTCCTCTCAATAATGAATTTAAAATTTACTTTTCATCTATTTCCTGTAGCTTTTTTTAATGTCTCCATTACACTGCGTTATGATCTGACAAAATGGCCGAACATTGCGTTCACTAATTAAAATGTTAAATACTTCTACAAGTTTTCACAAAAAAAAGAGTTATCTTAACTCAGATTAATCTGCAAAACTTCTGTTTGATGAAATATTTATGCAGGACCTTGAATAACACTTGAACTAATATCATTATGTGGCAACCTAAAATAAAATAGAATATGTTCTGTTCTGAAACCATAACATCGTTCCAATAACTTTTTGTATTTTGATGTAGCTTGTAGCCTAGCTGGATAATGGGCAAGTAATTAAAACAATGATAGAGATTGTTTGAAAGGGGTATTTTTAGTCCAACCTCATACCCTAGACTCTAGGTTCTAGCCCTGAACTGTTTTACCCTTTACTTAAGACAAGTCCAAGAGGGTTAGGGATAATGCCACATGGATAAAATCAATTAGTTATTGGTGGGATTTCAACCAGGGACCTCGGGCTCTGAAGCCCCAAGTTCTACAACTAGACCAGCTAGTTTCAACTTTTTTAAGGCACGGCCTATGTTTATACACTACTAACTAGTTTACCACAATTCTCACTGTTAAACACAAACATTTTACATTTTAGAACAATTCAAGGATTGAACATTTTCTATAAGTATGGCAATTGAAATAACTTTTTAAATCGAACTTTATACATTAAATAATCCAAAGGAATAAAATGTTTAAGTAAAAAGAAAGTCTTCACTAATCGGATGTGAACAGTCGAGCTTGTTATTACCTCAGAGATAAGCGGTTCAGGACCGTAATGGGATGAGACAACTAATCCTAAGATTATTGTTCCAATAAAGAGCTTAGACACTGCAAACATAGGGAAGGGTAACACAAGATACATCATAAAAATAAGAAACTACAACTATTTTTCATACTTTAAAAACATATTTTTTTAAATATTTCGTTGTATGTCAAAAAAGGTTTGCAATTAAGCATCCAGATAAAACACCAGAACGTATTTATTTTATAAGTTATTACATAAAATGTTAAGTTTAATGGTTCTATAGCTATTTATTATCAAATGCAATTGATAAATGTAATTGCGTATTAGATAAAGCAATGTTGATTAATAACTAGCCAACCCGTCGTAGCAACAAAATCGATACAAAATAATTTGGAAAACATTGCGTGAAAGTAAAATATATTGTTGATAAATCCATTCATATGTATAGTTAGTTGAATAAAAGTTAGTTGAACGTATGTGACTACTAAAGTCAAACTAGAGTAGATCTTTTTAATTTACGGCATTAAATGTCTTCCCACCAGGGGCTTCGGACTACTCAAGCTGGAACCACCTACACATTGTCTTTTACTAAAATTCCATTCCCGCTTAATCTCTTTTCATTTAGGCTTAGAAAATTAAAAATAATCTTGCAATAGTACAGTCAATTCTCCCATAAATTTATTTGAAAGTATTATGTATCTTGAAGTAATATTAGTAACGTAAATACCATTATTTATGCAACATTGTGTTTCCAAAGCCTTTAAACAGATCCTGGATACTATTTTTAAATGTTTCTAATCAATGTTGTATATTTCCTGCTCTAAATCCATTTGAACTCTCCATCCAATAACATTACAGTACTCTATACTTTGTCTGTTTTTTAAATGATCAATGCATGTAATTTTGAAATATAAAATGATTTAGAAGTTCACGGTTAATTCTCATATTTTCTGTTTGTCGTAGCTAGATAAATGTTACATAATCATTTGGAACCAATCCACTCCAAGTTTCAGGTTTGAATGTTTATTTGGGGCCTGAGAACCCCCTAGTTAAATTTTCCTGGGGTGTATGACAATCTTTAATTACCTTAAATCACTACCAAAGATCAAAATCTTAAACGCTTTTGTATTATTTCGGGTATTGGTTTAATAATTGCGGTGAATTAAGTATTGGCCAACACTTCCAGGTCGTGATAGCAAGAACGATTTGGTTGGGTTTCTCATAACCAAATAAGAGACATGCACCGTATACCACGATAGGCAGTATTTTAAAATGACTGTTTGAAAACCATAAAACGACACGTACTATAAAACATACACCTATCGGGAAATTGTACTATGAAACCTCTGTATGTTTGTATTATTTTAAAAAAGCAACCTACGGATGGTAAGTGAATGTTTCAACTATTTCCACTCAGTATAAGTCAAATCAAAGTATTTCTTAATTTAATTTATGCTGCAACTGAATGATATTGTGATTTTTTATATTTTAGGAAACCAAACACTTATAATAAAATGGTTTTCCTCACTAAGTCATGACAAGAAAACGTAATTAGTATGAGGTTAAATGTAATTTTTATTACTTTTATAGATAAAGATAACCTGTTCCTTTTTAATTTTTTACATTAAATATTTTAACGTTAAATAACATACGGAAACTATTAATCTTAATATTCACACTAATTACAGTTTAGAGCTGGAAAAACATGTAAGAAATTCTTAGACGCTGTAATAAGTTAAATTTAGCAATTTTATTTTTGCTCTTTTTATTTTGGAAGGCTTGGTTCCATTTTAAGGGATAATGGAAGTTAGCTAAATTATGCCAATGTGCAATGTGTCTGTTTTCTTTTTTTAAGTTTTGTGTTTAGGAATCGGCAGGTTAAGTGAGTTGTCTAATGTGTATTAAAAAGTAGCCGAGTTAAAATCAGAAAGTTTTTTTTAAAGGTCAAATATTCTAAAATATAGATAGAGAAAAAAATAAAGATTTTTTCATTGAAAAACTATGTTCTGTAGAATTGATGCTTACGCAAAGAGAAAATAGTTATCTTCATAATGTTACACTAGTGTAATAATGATAATAATACTTTCTTGTCTTTACAATATACACATTGTATTGACGATACAATGAAACTCAGTCAATTATTAACTCAGTTTTAGATGTGTAATCGTTTATTAAACATAAAACAGAATCGTAAGAAATTTGATAAAATAGAATGAGTTTAGGGTAAATTAAACCCCTTATCAGTCCATCATAAAGATAAGTATTGTTGAACCTAAACTAGAACAGACAACTAATCCATGTAGCCTATTATTGTTTAGATAAGCGGCTTATGATCAACGGGCTTAGACAACATCCACACATGCTGCTTACTAAAACAAAATGCTGGGATTAAGAATCGTTCCATCATTTATTTGCGATTTAATAATTTTTTGTTCTGTTTAAACTTTACTAGCTTATGCTTTCGTCTACAGCTATATACGTGTAAAAACTCATTCAATAAATACACAAAAAAAAGAATGCAACAGAAATAAATTGGCCAATTAAGTATATTTAGTGACGACCTTCAATACGACTTGAAACAATTAATTAAAAAAAATTATAAAATTCTAAGTTAAACTCTTATACTTAACGGAGCTTAGTAGTTTAATAGTGATTTTTGCCCACTTTATATTATATTTCCTTTGATTTTTAACTTCGAATAAGTTGACAATCTTATTATTACTCTATTCTGCAAAACTTTGTGACTGTTGGCATATCATTTTAAATTAGATAGCTGTGTAGTGATTATAGCACTTATTTAGTGAAACGTTGTCAAATTGATCCTTAGGAAAGAATAACTGATTTTGATAGCTCAAAACCAAACCAGGCTAGCCATCTATGATTGTTAAAATTAGGTAAAATTAGGTAACTCCGTACACCGTGGCATACCTGAAGATGAAGCTAAATTATACAGAATATAACTTTTGATTGGTTAAAATATATACTTCAAAAAGAACCGAGTAAAAATATTCTGCAACCCAATTATATTTGGGTGGCATAAAACATTGCGATGTTTTAATTTCACGGAATCAACGCGTAATTGGATTTTGGTCGTATTTGTCCACTAACTGTTTTCGGACATTTAATTGAGATGAATATAACTTTTTTGTAAAAAAGATTTGTAAATTATAATAACACTGATCTCTAACTTCATAGTTCCGATGTGGTCTTTTAGAGTAATGATATAACTATATATATTATATATTATATCAAACCTCAATGATGTAGTTTTAAAAATTGGTGATACAAATTTATGAAAATAACATATCTCTTCTATATAATGTCAAGTATCAAAAATGCTACTTTAACTTTAGTTATAATTTTAAGGGTTTCATTAATTATTTAATACTGAACCAATAATCGATCACCATTACTTGTAATCCAAAAGCATTTTCTAATTTATTACAATTATTCTCTAATTACTAGGCTTACCCTTACAAAGCGTTACAGGCAATAATTGTACGTCTGGTTACAATGTAATCTAACGATTGGTCTTTTTAGTAGTCAACCAATTAGAAATATATCGATACCTGTACATACTTTATGTCACATGAACTATTGAAGTGACTATTCTAGTAAAGGTATTATGTAAGAACTTTTGAAAACGTAAGAACACTTTTACAGCACAAAATAAGGGACAGATTAAAAATAAAGTAATATTTTGTAAAGCTCCATAACACTTAGTTAAAACAGATTTTGACCAGTGATGAAATATTTACAAATTTTACAGAAGAAATTTCTACGATTTATCAGTTTTACGGGTAATTATGTTTAATGTCGCCAAAGAACTTTTAATGAAACGCTAAAGGAGTCACTATTCATTAACGTTTGTGTTTTAATTTAATACGTTTAGCTATACTAGCTTACACAAAAAAATGTTTACATATTATATTCTGATAATATGTAATATAAAACTAACGGCAATAACTTAGAATAAAAAATACTTGATATTGTTTTACTGAATAATTTGTTCTTTTATTTCTTGTTATGGTTTTATTAAAAATATAATACTCGTTTATTTTTATGCAAAGGGTAGTAAATATGATTGAATATTAAACCGTTGACTGTGAATCCTTAAGGATTTACAGTCAACGATTAAACATAGTTGAACCCATGTACACTTCTGTTTATATTTAGTTTTACGATTATGGTTTTAATACTTTTTAGCACAATATTTACTTGGAAAATATTTACTTTTATCCATTATTTTCCGATTAGCAAAAAGCTAATATTACATTTTAGTTAAGTTAAATCATTTCTCATGTTTATTATTTTTACCTTGGAACCGTACAAGTGATTAAATGTTAGTTATAACGGGTCTATTCTTGGTAGGCCACATCATCTCTTTCTGACCACATCATACATCGCACTAAAACACTTGGTCTTAACAAACCACCAAAATATCAAAAGGCTCATCATATTTCCTAGCTAAAAATAAATAACTTTACTAGGACATAATCATCGAACTTTACACTTATTGTGATTTTACACCCATGTTTTATGAATTAAATTCCAATGCTGCAGTTTAGTTTATGTTCCAAAACCATAGCGATTGCTTATATAAAAGAAAAACATAAAGTATTTATTATGTTAAACACGAGTGCAATTTAATTACATATCCACATGGTATATTATCATACATGTCTCCTTGAAAAAGTTTTAGGATGGTGTAGTTGACGAAATTAATTTTAATTAACGTTTCTTTAGACAAAAAATATTTCTTCGTATCTAATTTGAATACATCCTTGAAAGTTCTACAAACTTGCATTGTCAAATTATATCATCTTTAAATAAACTGCTCAATTTGCATTATACATTATATTAAGTTGTTTTTTGTTTACAAATGAACATAAAAAAAATAGAGGGAAGGGTACTTATTTGATGGTATTATGCGATAGTGGTCCTTTTATCATTTGATAGATAAGATTTACTACATAACAATCTACATCCAAACTATTTTAATTTGTTAACCTAAAACTCAGTTTGATCCACAAAAAAACATTTTTTTTTTTGTTAAAGGCATGCAAACATTGTGGGATGTGAAAAACCACTGTCCTGGCGAAACCTTTATTGCTTCACACTCGTCAAAGTTTAATCATTGTAGGAAAATGTTTTGTGGCTGCAGTTGTAAAGACCCGCCATAAAACATTTAAACAATCACAACTCTTACCGTGGACCCAACCATTATTGCTACCATCTGTCTTACAAATGTTCGAGATAACTTAATTTTATATCCATCTCCCTAATATTGTGTAGGTCACAAATGGATGTATGATTCATGCTAAACTGTTTGGCTAACAAGTCTGATAATATACTACATCGTTATCGGTTTATAATAAATCATTAATTTATAATGTGATAATAATTAATAAAAACCCGTCTAAGGAATCGAAGTAGCATTGAAAAACTTTAGAGACTTCTAGAAATAATGCAAGATTACCGTTGTATATATTTTTAATGATGTGCATATATGAAAAGTGCGTCCAGTTAGTATTGAATGGATACTTTATACTTAATATACTTAAATACTTTTTAATCAAAAGGTGACTATACAAAGTAGGTAGGCCAATTCAAGCCAAGTATGAATGGAGATGAGTGTAGGATGAGTGGGGCGATCTTGTAGTCTTGTTAGTTACTAAGGCCGACATATTCCTTAGACACGGCTGTAAATTAATAGCCCATACAGCTAATGGCAACTAAGGGACCTACAGTTCATAGTGGAATCCGAACCACATTTTTCCTTGGTATATACGAGTTAGTCTAATTATTAGTATAGTACTGTGGATAGTCGTAGTACTCACTCGCGCGGACGTAAATCCACACCAGGGAGTATATATAGATCAAATTAGTCCGGTGGCTTAGGGCTTTATTTTACGAATACCGTTACGTGGCGGATAAAAGCACCAAATTTGGTATGAAGGTACCTTAGGGTATACTAATAGATTTTAGCATAGGAGCCCTTTTTATTCTTAACAATTTCCATGCACGGCACCAAAATCCAAAATGGCCGATAAATCGGTCAAAAATCACGTGGGAATATAGATTTATTAGGGACCACTACTACAAATAACAAAAATCAACTAGATTATTGTGATGTTGCGTTGATTAGGTAGTTTAACCGTACTTAATTCAATATTCCTACCGCATACACGGTAAACGTCATAACTGTAAACAGCTGTTTTTCATTTTTTGACACGTAGTTAATGTTCTATTTTTGGAGTTTGTTGATGTTATGTGTTATGTTTTGCAGTATAACGATAAGATTACTACAGTTTTCAGCTAATATTTTTGATTTGTATATTCTTTCTTCTATTTTATATGACATTGTGGATAAAAATAATATCACATAATTCATGTAACATATCAGTTAATCTCTTAAAGTTAACGAATCGGTACGATCCATCAGAAAAGGAAATATTGCAATCCATATTCACTGCTTATTCGTATTGATAAAAATGCATAAAAATTCAGTTTTTTTTATCTAATAGATTTTTTGTCCCAAAATCACCTAATACCAAACTTTTCAAAAAATCCTTCCTCTGGATGTCGAGATAAATTTTGCAAACAAACAGGCATTACTCGTATTAGAGTATATAAGATATTAATCTTTCCAGAGAGTCCCATTTCTACTATGATAAATTTTACCAGGTTATTCAAGAGCCCAAGGCAACCAAAAAATGTAACACAACATGTGTCCTATCAATCCGTTATATCTCAACAAACTATACTCCAAACGTGGTACATGTCTTCTTATTCGTGACGTTCTTCAGTCCAGTGAGCTGAAAACCCTTCTGGATTGAGACTGTTTAAGGACTACGTCCTCTTCAGCCAGAGATTGTACATTTATTACATCTAACAAGATCTCTGTATGGAATATCAAGTTTCTACTTTGTACCATTTTAATACGGCGGCCATTTGTTTTTTCAAGCTTAATTTCGCTACATGAATATACATATTATATATTATTTAGTAAATACAATGTATTGAGTAAAAAACTCATACAGACAGATAGACAGAAATGTTTCGAGATAGGACACGTGTTATATATTACCTTGTATATTGGGTGTTTTTCATGGAAAGCAATGTTTTATATCTTGGTTTTCTTACTATTTTCTTAGTTTATTTTCACTAGCATTTAACGAACACAGACTGTTCTATACATAGATTTTATAAGTAATTTATTTACTAACACTAAACAAAGGGTTAGGTATAAATTATTTATATATAGTAAATAAATAAAATTTGAAGACCGTTGTTCGACTTTTAATCTCCCTGAAGAGAGCAGAAAAAATATGATACAAAATTCATATTAGTTTTGAAGTGACTTGTGGCAACGATTCTTTGCTTTTTCGATACAACTTCTAAAGAAATTGATATTATGTCTGTTTTTTCATTGGGGCTTAGCATACGGTAATAGTTTTATGCAAATTTAAACCCCCCCTAGATGAATTATTTTACTTTAGGGATTGAGTTTTGGTGTGAGGGCTAAGTAAAATAATCAGTATTTGATCGGAAATAATTTTCCGTATATCGAGTAATCTTCAGTGTAATCTTTGCTCAATAGTTAAAACCGATATTTTTTTCCATTCTTACTGTATTTTGTAATTTGCTAGTATACTGTGGATGGCTTGTTATATACACATAATATGTGTATATAACATTATGTGAGTAGTGACAAGTGAGTTGTGTAGCAAAATACAAATTTTCCTGAGGTAGTGGGTGTCACCAATCACGTTTTCAGAACTATATGTCCATAGTTACAAAATTTAGTCAAAATCCTTCCACTGTATTTTAAGATATATATTACAGACAGACATACATAGCTGGTATTAAAAAATAGAATCAAATATCAAGCAGATTCCAAAATGTAATACTAACTACTAATAGGTATACAATAGAAAAATATGACTGCAAAAATCCTTTGTATTCAAAGTAAATTCTCATGTCAAGGGTGTAGTGTTTATCATAGACTAAATTACTTGATTTTCTCCAGGATAACTAAACATGGATATTAAATGGGACTGATGTGTGATATGTGATGTGTGATCGTAAACGTATGATTAAGTAAATACCAAAATAAAAATGTCATTTAGTAAATGTGTTTTCAAAACAAAGCTTTATTACAAAAGAATTACATTGGAAATTGGAAGACCGATACCGAAAGTGACCTACAGGAATTTCGAAAAATATGCCTATATTTAAAATTTAAAAAAATAGGCCTAGATAAAAAATATAAAAATAATTAAAACAAAAATGTAAAAATATATTGATAAAATGGATGCAAATAGATCTAAATGTGGGCGTATGATACTAACAAAGTCCACACCAAATTGTCAATTGGTTTTTATTTACCATTTTTGCGCAATGTCCAGTACAGGTTTTGTTACATAAAATACTCACACACACGCGCACCCACACACGCATAAGATTTATTACGTGTAATTTAGTATATCCTCGGTTTGTTTTGTATTATCTTGGTTGTATTAAAGTTATAATTTAAAGTTAACAGTGGAAAGGATTGTTCAAAAGAAATTTTTTGTCGTATTTGTCGGCCATTTTGGATTATGGTGCCGTGTATGGAAATATGTAAAATTTCAAAAGGGCTCCTAGGCTAAAATTTATTAGTATACCCTAAGGTACCTTCATACCAAATTTGATGCTTTTATCCGCCTGGTAACGGTAATTACGCTAAGCCACCGGACTAAATGTGGGAAATGAATTTTTGGGTTAACGGTCTTTATTATTCAAATACAATTCCGCAAACCCAAAATCAGTAGGCAGCCAATTCAAAAATTAGAGCTGTTCAAAGATTGTTTAAAGATCAATCAGTCTGTCAAGCTTGATGTAGTTTGACGAAAACCTTTAAACGACAATTATTAAAAGTATTCTTGAGAGTTTTATCCACCAAGTCTTAGTAATTTAAGTAAAAATAATGAAAAGTTCAGTCATTTCAAAGGTAAAAATTAAACCAAGACAACTTTCATCCTAACATAGGTGTTTTTCACCAATTACATGTCAAGTTTTACAATGATGATTTTAAAAATCTTAGATAAAACTACCTATTATAAAAAATAAATTTTGTATATCCAGCCAATGAAGCTGTTTTTGATGATACTACTTCCATAAGCAAATGTCGATTTACCTTTTCTCGTGAACTGTCATAGCTCAAATTTGGACTTTCTTTCACAGGGAAAGTCAAAAGTTTATCGGTAAAACAGACACAGTTCAAAATATGACACTCTTGAGCATAAAATCATAGCCAAAACTTGGCAAACCTATAAAAGTGACTATTTCCCACAGAAATACGAGGTCCTTTCCTCATTTGGTCAAGGAGGAAACTGAACATTTTGAAGAAGTGACAGTTTCTACAGGAGGTAACATCTAAACCGTCCAATGGAAGACTGACATTACTGCTATCTAGATGGGTAGCTATAGAATTACGGTCGTGACACCTTTTCAAAGTAAAAAAATTTGATTCCAAAAATGTTTGTGAAAACAGCATTTTGAAAACTTTTAGTTGTAAGGTATTTATCAAGCGCTGGAGATATGACTTCATATTATCCAACTTTTTAAATCCATAAAACCATTAATCGGAGTTTCACTGTTTACTTACTAGACACCCTGTTTACACTTTACTAACAATACGCCCAAACAACATTTCATCTGCATTTGAACTCGAATACAATACATTTTATTTCGACAGCAATTTTAATTCGCAGCGACTAATTTAATTGTGCTGAAGGATTTCCCACTGACTAAATGAAGTGAGAAGTACCACAATGGCCGGGGACCAATTATAGAGTCAACAATTCTTCGGAACGGAACCGTTAAGGGTTTGATCTCTTTTTTACAAAATCTATTGCTCAATAACGTAACTTCACGTCATTTTAAAATAACAATCGTAAAGTTCGTTATACCTATTACTATGTGCACTTTTTTTACAATTTACGTTGCCTTCGAATATAATTTTCAATAGAGGACTGTTTTAATATCTTTTATTCTTTTTAGCTTTGCGTTAAATATAAATTAAGCTGTTATAAGTGTAATATAAAAATTCTCACGTTGTGCTATTAACTTTTCTTTGGGGATGTGAATTACGAGAAACTGGAAAATAATTTGATTCGAAGTTTGAGGTAATACAATCACGTTATATACATGTATATAATAACAATATTTTTGTAATTAGGCCTAATCGTATCAAATAAATCTTTGTGGCAGTCTTATTGAAAAACGAGCCAATAATACCTCTAAATTATAATAATGAATTATTAACATTATACTTTTTTTTATATATCCTCTTTCACTTAAATAATAATCTAAGGTTTTCTTTTATTGCGTCAAATCTTTGCTAACAAATAGTTATTTTACCACGTCAGATTTTTACCACGAAGAAAATTTGTTTTTACCTGTTTTTAACCCTAATTTGAAAAAAAAAACGCGACATAGAAACATTAAACTAGCTCATTGCACACTTTATGTTATATAAAACTAAATATAGATTTAATAATATGTTTTTGATTTCTTTTAAGTATTTTTTCGTATTATTTATGTGGCTCAGGATAAAATGTAAATAATAACAAGCTAATGTTGCATAGCTTCATTATAATAACATGCACTCTAAAGGTTTTAATAGATTTGATTGATGTACCTAAGCAAAAAAAAAAAAAAAAACTTTTTACATGAAGTCTAAACTTGCTAGCAGAGACAGCTTCTGACCCTAAATCTGGGATTTAGAGATGTTTTACGATGTTATAAAGTAAGTAGCATAAAACGTTCTGCAAGTTGCTGATGAAATTTTAACGGGTGTCATTTACTGGTCACGTGGTTTTATTATTGTCATATTTTTTTATAAATAGTCCTACTTCTTCAAAACTTGTAAATTTGTGTATTCGTGTTTTCGTTTTCCATGTATTTATCAAATGGCATATAACCACATTCAATCAATATGAAACTTATACGAGGCCTATATGAAATTTAGGCTAAACATTGGTCATAAATAGAAATGTATATCACCGTAATGTAAATTGACCCCTAGAATAAATTAAAGATTAAATACGTTTTAATTTGAGAAGAAAATAATAAAGTCTTAAAAATTTAGTAGGCTATCCAATTTGTTTAAAGAGCAATCAAAGCATTTAAAATAAAATATATTCCTTTATCAAAATTCATATTTACCTTCATTATGGAAACAATAGTAGTATAAATAAAAAAATTGAAACTAATGGAGTGATTTTACCATCACCATTTACAATCCGGTGTCTTCTCCACAATCCAGGGATCGGGGAATCGTCAAACTTCTTCCTGGGACCAGGGTAAATCGGGTTTGTAGGTCTATTCATGTCTCAGGTGTTGAAAAGTGTGCTCTTCAATGAAGTCGGAGACTGTATAATATGGCCTATCTGTTGAGTATTGTTTTAGTTTACTATTGAAGGTGACGGTTTTTTATGGTTTTGAATTGTGGTGGTAATACATTGAAGGAATATGAGCCAGAATAGTGAGGACTATTGTTCTGCAATCGATGTTTTGGCAAGTCTAAGTTATGTGTGTTGCGGAGGTTGTATGAATGTTGTTCTGATCTTAGGGTAGGTGTAAATTTGTTTTGCAAATGTGATGGATTCCAACAGGTAAGGAATTAATTAATTTATTTATTTATTTTGCTTTTATTTTGCTTTTTTGGATTAAAAAATAAATGTCATCTCGATACTATTAATTATTTTCCCCAGAATCATTGGTCGAGTAGTAGGCCATCGATTAAAAGTGGCTTTTGGAAATTTTCTGTAAATTGTTTTAAGGAAATTATTTTCTCGCAAGTTTAACTTGAAATGGATAACCATTTCCAATAATTTATTTTCTATTTCTAGCTTTAATAATTTGACATTGTTTACATTAAAATGACATATATAGTAGTAAGCAGTATACAGTAAACATGTTGAAAGACCTAATTAAAAACAAATAAAGTAAAATAATGCTATGCAATAAAAATAATATTATTATTTCAATAACACGAAAGTGAAAACCTTTTAACAGAAACGAGGTTATTCAATTACAAGCCATTGGAGAAATAATTTAAAAGCCTTTATCGATATTAAATGACTATTTATACAATCCTATGAAAATTAGCAATTAATACTAATGTTTGATTTGCTTAGGCTACATAATAAACATATTTTTTTACATCTATAATGTTTCTACTATCATTCTTTATATTTGGTAAAATGTAAAAAATAGATCCTAATAGATTTTGGATAAAATAGAATATTAACCAGTCTTAATGCTACTAAAATTTTGATTCTTGAAATTGGTATCTCGTTAAATGCAAAGAAATAATAAAGTTATACAGACACAGACATTAGTGGAGCTTTGGCGAAGTTTGGTTTGGAATATGGAAAACCACCTGACCTAAAACACTGGGCAATGGCGTCGTTGACGAGTCCATATCCATGTTAAATATTGTTGCACTATTTCACAAATAATTGTCCGTGTAGAAAAGAAACGAAAATTAATTTCTTCTTGAAAAACAAATAATCGGTGTCACTTTTACTTAGCACTGTACAGACTGATAAGTTTATAAATTTAAATATAAATAATTGTAAATTCACAAGATATGAAGAAATGATTGAACGCGAGAAGGATGATTTCCCGACAGCAGACGACAGTAGGTTGTGTAGTTTTCAAGGATATTAGCGGTGAGGGCAAAAGCCGCATACCATCGTTATAGCGAAGAGCGGCTGATTAGAAAGTATTACTTGGGCTAAGTTATTGTTTAAAACGGAGAAATTTAGAAATAATGAATTATTTTATTTAAAAATCATAAAACTTAAATATACCCAACACTTAATGTTATAAAACATTCCTAATTAACAACTATACAAACTATTTTTATCGTATTTTGTCCTAATGTTAATGTCAATCTACCTTATTGACTTTTGGATGCACTACTTAACCCATCTGGCATAGCCATGAATTAATTATTACTGTATATTCAATTAATCTTAATCATTATTTGAAGCCTAAGGGGTTTTTATAAATGCACGTGTAAGTATAATGGCGCAGGCAATTAAACATTCTCTTATGTAAACTTATATTTTTATGACCTGGTTAGGATCAGATCTTTAAAAGCCTTGGAGTTTAGTGTAATACTGTTCTTATAATATGCCCTCTATTTTGTTTCAGGTATATAGGACCAATCATTCTGTTGAGTAAGTAGATATATCATTGTTATCAGATAAAAAGGGGTTGTAACAGATATAAAAATCAAAAGTCTACTATTGTAAATGTGTTTGCATAACACTTATATCGCAAATATGTTTAAAATGTGTTTTTAATTCATAAAGTAAAACATTTGTAAACGATAGTATGCAATTTAGTAATCAAAACAAGTATAAATGTAATACAGCTAAATATTAAATAAAAGAGTTCAATAACATCGTATGATACATTATTTATAACGAATTTGAATGTTTTTTACTAATTTACGGACCAACAAACTTATATGTATTTGTACGTTATTCACAAGCCATTCCGTTAAAAACTAATAAATTTTCACTTCTATAACACACAAAAACAGCAACAAATTAAGTCTTGTACAATATAAATTCATACGAACAAAAACCTCTACATACTCTATAATTACAGAGCACCGCAGGAAAATTAGATCAAGGGGTTTTCAGGACCCTACATAAACATTGAAACACTCGAGTTGCAACAGATTGGAACTGGTGCGAGATTAAACTTTTTGTGGCTCTGTTCAACATTGAAAGAATGTTTCCCATAAAATTCACTGTTTTGAGCGTGAACTTTAAATAAATACGAATGAAGGCCTGTATTGAAAAATAAACAAGAAAATATTACAGAATTTTAATAAGGAGTTTTAACCAACGAAACTCTCAGCTCCAGCAATTTAGACCACATTAATATGTAATTCTATACCCTTAAAATTCCCAACTAGAAAATAGTTTTATTAACAACTTTCAACGTAAATATTTGTTTTGTGAATAATATTTAAAAATAAAAATACAAACAAATGGTCTTGGGTCTAAACGTGTATTTTACAATGAGTGATTAAATTATTTAGTTTATTTGTTCAAATTTTTCGACAGGTTTCAACATACTGATTTAATAAGGATTATTTCACAGTAAAAAAAGTCTCGCGTCATATTCAATCATACATTATCCATCATTATTACAAAGATATACAGGGCGGAAAGAGTCTTGAAGCAGTTAAATATTTTTAAAAGACCATCAATACTTTTTCCACCCTGTGTTTACTCCATTGTTTATTTAAACACCGAACTATTACTTTCATTTTATTGATACTATTATATTTTTAACTGCCATGCATTCCACAAATGTTTCCATGCTTTTTCCAATATTGCCTTTAAAATATTTAAGAATAATAGTTTAGAACCCTAAATTGTGCATTCATTTATGTACAAGATTCACAAAGGGTTTAGTAAAAGAAATTGCTGAAGAAACATGCAAATAACCTTTAATTGTTTAACTTATCGGAAATTAAAAAAAAAATTGACATGATATACAGGATATAACAAATTTGTTGTGTTTATAATATATTTAGTTTTATTCTTCCCCTATGTCGGCGGCATATAAGCTCTTTACTGTAACAATAATCTTAGGATCGTCTGAACGACTTATCCTTCACGTAATAACAAGCTAGACTGTAAAGCAGAGTGCTTTCAACACTTTTTTGAGATATTACTTTAAAAGTTGTACAAAGGATCGGTAATTAAAATTTACCTTACAATTATTCATACGCGGACATCAATTTCTACTTTTTTGTTATAGAAAAATGTGATATGTTCATGTTAATAAATACAGAATTAAAATTAAAGATTATTTCTAAAACGATCTTCATAGGTAAATTAATTCATTGTATAAATGTGTATATATATATATATATATATATATATATATATATATATATGTTAACAATGGGATACACAATTAAAATAAAGAGATCTTTTAACAACCCATAAGTTACATACCTCTTAGATAGATTTGAGATATATGTGTTATGTCCCAAAACAGAACAAAATTTCATTAATATTCAAATCCATTATAGATATCCTAGCCTAATAAATCAATCTTGTTATTTAATCTTGTACATTAATTACCTTGATTATGGCAAATCTCAACAGGGATGTTCACTGCAATGAGATCGGTAAAGCCAAGAGATTCATAAAGCTTTTGTCATCATTGACCATTCTTAAGTCATTGGATACAATCTTTCAGTGTGATCGTGGTTTCTTTAACTGTTCTGTGTTCGTGTATGGCATGTTTCACGTAATAAATATAGAGTAAATTCCAATTTTATTTTTTTCAACGAGGGGAATAATAACCTATAAACGTCGCTTGGATAAAATAAGAGTTCAATCACTAGCCCATACATGTAAAATATTATTTTTTAAATAACCATCTCCCCTGCCAACTCTAATAAAATTTGGAAAACAAAGTGTAATTTTTAATAATGATATTCTCATTAGAAACAATTAATTTACAGCATCATTACATTTTTTTTTTAAAACAACGACGGATATCTTTAGAAATTCATTAATATGATGATTGTAATTTCCATTTGTAAACTGTAATTTCAGTTTGTGTAATTATAATGGTTGTTTAAAAAATAAAATTCTCTTCAGATTTAACACTGACAAATTGGCCAGAAGCAAAATATTTACCATACAAAAGAGATAAAACAATATCATCAGAGTGTAAGTGGTTGCAGAAACCCACAGCGTTTGAATCAGGGGTTGTCAATGTGGCTTTCTGGGGAGGTAAGCTAACCCTTTATGTGCACACATAGAGTTTATAGATATTTCAATTGTTCTTTCGCAAATTAAATTAAAAGATAGTAATACACCATACAAAGGTCACATTTGTGTTTTTCGTGTAGATACATAAAATTGATGCAATGAATTGGTTTCTTTTGAGTACTTGTAGACTAGACGGGTTGAATTATAAAACAATAATCTCCAAATTTTAAAGATTTTTTTATCTCTTAGTGCCCTATATATTTAAATCGCCATAACTTTGGTATTTGAACAAATATTTCGAAATACAGTAGTAAATAACTCTTGTATAATTAACAATTCTTTTATAGTTGGAATATCTAACACGGTCTTTAGCCTCCAAGGACTACCTTAAAAAAAAAAAAAATTAAAACCAAGGAGAAGATTCCTGATCTCTTTGTGCTCTGGATATTTAAATAAGCCATATTTTTGATATTGAAACAAATATTTTAGATCGATGAATAACTCTTCAAATAGCTTCAGCAGTTGTTTTTTAAATTAGTCCAAGGACCACTAGCCTCCAAGGACTCTTGAAAGAATAAAAAAGAATAATCAAAATATTATTGAGTAGCTTAATTTAAATATTTTTATAGAGATGATGTTTTGTTATATTTGCAAAAAGGTATATTGAACTTTCGTTATATAAGTTGGTATAATTTCTAGATAGGTAAATTATTTTATTCATATTCATCTTATTTTTGTTAAACTTGCGTATTGATAATAACTAGTTCATTTCATAGCGGAGTCAGTACTTCCACTGAACAATAAAAAATTGAAGTAATTATTTCTGTCTAGTATATACTATTTAATATCTACTTAAATCAAGTATAAACGAGGACAGTCAATTACACTTGAAATAGATTACAAAACGTCACTTTATAGGTCAACGAGGTCTTGAGTGATGAATGCATTTGAAACTAAAGCTATTTATTCTCCCAAATGAAAGAGCTGACCGAAGTTGAAGTGCAAAATAGTGTGTTCTAGTTACAATATACACAGATGGAAGAGTTATTTTGTTTGAACGAAGCATAGTTGGTAGTTTCATTCGTTGATATTAAACTCCATATCCCGTTTTTAGTTTAATAATGTTTTAGTATATTAATCTACTTGTCCCGTTTTTAGTTTAATAATGTTTTAGTTTATATTAACGATTACCTCGCCTAAAGGTGATTGATTGTAGGGAATGATATTACATTTTAGGAAATGACTGAGAAAGGGGAATAGAAATGAGAAAGGGTTTATTGAGAATTAGTTCGAAGGACCAGAGGTATAACATTTAGAGAAATGGAAATATTAAATTGAGATTATGAGATGCAGAAAAAATGACACACTTTTGAGATAGAAGAACAAGCACTGTTTTATTTACATTTTGAATGCAACATATGTTAACAATATAATAATAAGGAATAATTTAATATGACAACAAACACATGTTGCTGAGAAGAGAGTTAGTTTTAAGTAAAAGAGGTTGAAATAAAATGTTCAAGTTTACTGAACAAGAGGTTGTTCAAAAAAGGTGGGGACATAATTTACGTACTGATTCCTTGGGTCAAAATAAAGAGAAAATCAAGAATAACGTTTTTTTTTCAAATCACTTCATTAACCAGATATCTAAATTTTTTTACATAAGCATTTTTATCTTTGTATGTTTCCACAGATTTTTATAAAATTTGGTATGTAAGTTTAGGTAAGACGGGACCCGTGTTAAAAAAAGAACTGATCTTGATTTAACTTAAAATTTTTGCGTAAATATTAAGATTTTTGTTGTAAAATGTTGTGGAATAAGGCTAGACTAAAGGAATAAAGCTTGTCAGGTTTGCCCCATTTTACAACTAAAAGACATATATTTAATTTATTTCTTATTCGACCTTTTCGAACTTCGTATCGTTTGATAGGGAATAAGAAATGCCAAATAAAAGTATACTTGACAAAATTAATAAAATCAGCCATCTTTGAGTAATTAAGGTAAACAAATTCAAATGGCCTCCATTTTGAAATTTTTAGTTTAACATACATACTTAGTTTCATTAAGATCGGTTAAAAACATTCAAAGATAAAAATTTTATTGTAAAAAATACAAAATGGCGAATATCTGGTTAAAAAAGTGATTTTGGAAAAAATGCTATTCTTTATTTTCTCTTTATTTTGACCCAAGAAATCACTACGTAAATTATGTCCCCACATTTTTTTGGACACACTGTATGAATAAAAAAAATCAGATCCCATTGTGTATTGTGTATATTGGTAGGCCTATGCTATTAAACCTGATAATATGCAATGAATACATATATTTTTCAATTCTAGAATTTTCTGACATCTTTTGTATATCACCGTCGTACACCTGATGAACGGATGAAGAGAGGGACAATTAATCGAAATGATCTAATTGACGTATATTTTGTTTTGCTGCAGCCTTGTAGTAATTGACTGCTTTACCATCCTTTGCCGATATTTTATTAAAAGACATTAGTTGTCAATGTTTAAAGGTATATAAACATTATTACAGCAGTGTGGTTGATCCCGTTAATCTCGTTTAAAGGTTAGAAGTAGAACGATGAATAAATTTCCTTCTATCATTTGTAAACTAGTATTGGCTGGTGATGATGATGATAATAATAATAACAGTTGTAGTTGGAGTTGGCAATTATACATCTTATAAAATCCACCATATGGTGCAGACCTGTAAAAAAATAATTAAATATTTCATGATTACCATGATAGCATCATATACGTTTTATTTAGTGTGTTTGTGTTTAATAGTGTTTGCTTATAATAACTATCTTATAATAATAACAACATAATGCTATAATGCTATGTGTATTATAACTATGTATAATACTATGTGAGGTTCTAGGCCAAAGAGTAGGCCAGATTATTCTGAGAATCACAACAATGCCATTACAGCCTACGTTATGTAGTAGGTACTTTTTACGTAATATAAAACCGAAAACCGCATACGATTTATAATGTAGCCAATTCGTTGATCTGTCACAACAAGCAGTCGATGTGTATCTTAGAACCTAATAAAACGAAAGCTCTACTATACTTATTTACACAAACATAAAAACGCTTAAATTTTATAAATAGGGACTGTGATGTCCAAGTATAAATAACTATGAAATATTTTGTAACGCAACCATATTTGGTGGTGTTATAAAAATGAATATCCCCGTGTGATGTTTTAATTTCAGGAATTGCAGATTGTGTAATTGGATTTGGTCGTATTTGTCCTGTCCACTGTTCCCGACATTTAATTGAGATATTTCAACTATTTTGTTATATGTTTATCTTATAAAATGCATGATCTGAGAACTAGTTTTGTAATATGTTTTTACTAAAAAAGGGAAGTCAAGTTTTAAACGTAATACAACAATAGTGTAAGAGCAGTGTTTTTGTTGTGTGATTTCATAAAGAATGGTGTATTTTAAAATAGTGTAGGTTGTGTAAAATATCCTAAAATATCAACTACAAACATATTCACCTGAAATCAGTTACTAAATTACTAAACAAAACCTTTTTGACAACTAGCCTATGCTGTTTTGTAATACTCAGGTTTCCACGATTATTTTGTGGAAATTCTGTTGTTCCTTTCTTTAATTATTGATCTAAAATATTTAAAAAAACTAAATAGAAAAGTGTAACTATTATAAAAAAAGTCTAAAAATGTATACTCAATAAACTGTTTTCATGGGATATTCACATAGGCCAAAAAAGACTTACTTCATACATCATAAACATTTAAATTTAAATTATCAGTAAACTATTTTATAATGTGCAAAACTCTTAAAACATTCTACAAACAGATTCGGGATAAACCGATGATTGCATGAATGTTTTATGGTGGTCCTTAACATTTTGTTACAAAACACTGTGGCCAGTGATTAAATTTTAACGAGTGTGGTGGTATCAACGATTTATCAGAATTAGGGAATTTTATGTCCGCTGTCCTCCACAAACTTTTAATTAAACGTTAAACGAGTCAAAAAGTGTAACCGTTAACGTTTTAGTAGTACTCGTTTGTCTGGACCATTATACGTTGAAAAGATAAGTGCTGGTTACATGTTACAATATTTGTGTAATCAATACTAGTCCTTTCTTATTCTATTATAACGTGTTCAATGAAATGAACAAAATGTAAATGTATTACACACATTTTATTAAAAATAATTCTTTTTGGCTTCAGCAATCACTGAACAATTTAAGAATAAATTTACATAAAAAAATTTGGATTTTTTGATTTAAAACATAATATTGTTTTTTTGTTGTTTAATATGAGTATAAAAAGGTCCAAAATGTGTATTTTGTTTTACTGCCTTTATTTTAGCAAATCTCCTACTTAATTGGTCCAATAGTGTTTATAATACGATTTAAAATTTAACCTACTCACCCATATCTATACTTTACATCAATAAATTTAAGCAAGATATTACCATTTTATAACAATGATAGTATATTTAAACAAAACGTTTTTGTGTTTTTTATAATTCTTTGTCAAAGCAGTAATTTTAAGGTTATTTCTCTTGAAACAGAAAATTTAATTAGAATAAAGCTATTTAATTTGACTAATACCATTGAGTATTAATAGTCAAAGCTTATACTTAACGAATTTTAAGGGACAATAGTCTAGATTTATATTTCTATTATTTTATATTTCTGCTTTATGAACCGTTAAGGCATCGCATAGTTGATTAAAACACAAACCAAATCGTCACTCTTCGGTAGACCACATGACCTCTGTGAGACCACATCATACGTCACACCAAAACACTTGGTCTTAACAAACCACCAGAATAATAAATACTTCTGTTAACTTTAGCAATAGATAAATAAATAAATGTGGGGCTAAATTATAACCATAGTCCTGGATACCATAGCCTTTGGTAAAAGGGAATTTTCAATACATGCGGATTGTATATGTTGATCATCATGTAAAAAAATGAATATATGTCTATGCTGCAATTTGTTAGCATTCCACAAATGTAAGTGTTTCCAAAACAAACTAAAAATAGAAATGTACATTTTACTTAATGTGTAAAACACATCCTCATGAATTAAAATAGAAAAGGTGGCAAAAAATCTTTAAACATATTTCATAATACAAGTCACGTATTGTGCACGTTGCTAAATTCGTTTGTAATGAACTGAATTTGAAATTAATATATTCTCTAAAGGTTTCTAATGGTTTCTAATGGTTTTGCATGGCTAAAATGTATTTTTACAACGCTGATAAAAAAATTAAGTGCATATACATTTTAGTTTTGGATGTGTAACACATTTGAAATGCATGCAAACACATTAATCCGTGGAAACCGTTACCGAAATAAATCTGAAATCTTAAAAGAAAGAAGGGGTTTGTTTAATTAATCGCCTTATGATAATCATATAGCCTAATTTGATTCATAATAGCTGTGTATTAAATATGCATGAAATTCCAATTAAGTGCTAAAAAAGCAACTTGTAATTTGTAATTGAGTTTAATTAAAAAAATGATAACGTAATTCAGTTAAAAGTCATGTAAACAATGTAGGATAAAAACACTCTTACTCGCATAGGCTTTATTACTTCCACAATCGTCAAAATGTAATCACGCTTGTCTCCCGTTTTTGTGACTGTGGATAGAAGCCTACCATTAAACATTTAAGCAATCTCTGCTCTTGCTGTGAACCTAGCCACTACCGCTTACGAACCTTTAAAACCATGTGATTCAATGACTACCTTATTAAATATTTCATATAATCATAAACTATCTCATTACTTTTCTTGGTAAAAAAAATATAAGGTTATGATAATTGAAAACATTTAGTGTGCATGCAAGCTTTTTCCTATATTCAATCTAACAATACGGTTATGCAAAATGCCTCGGTTGTATTACAACGATTTTTTAAAGACAAATTAAATTGTTCCGACGGCTTTTTTATTGGCAAAAAATGAAGTGAGAATTCCTACAATGTCCAGGGACCAATTATAGAGTCAGGAAAACTTTGGAACGGAACCAGTAGGGGTATATTCACAATGATATTGCGAAACACCATAGTTTAAGGTTATTTGCTTTATGACAACTGTAATTTTTGTTTTATTCATTTAAATAATTTCTTGGACTTTTGTATTCAGCAAATCAACCCCTCAATACTTATTTTCCTACGCATGTTTGGTATCAATTTAAAGCTCTCATCCTTCAGATGTGCCTTTTGAAATGGAAAAAGGTACATCTGAAGAGGGTTTGGGTGATATTCCTTGAAAGCCCGTCGTCTTATAGGCATTTAAACTCTCAGGGTTGTGCTGAATTTTGTTTTCAGCATCCGAACTGTTTTAAGTTGACGTTTGTTTACATTAAAACAGATGGCCATTTTACATAATACAAGTATCATGTTACTTTTAAAGACCAATTAACTTATATTATTAGGGATGTTTCAGAAAACACAATTGGTCTTTCTTTTATTTTAGCCATTTAATCCGATGTTTTCGATTTGAACTTAGAGAAAACACCAATCGATGTATTATAATATTGAAAGACTAATTTTGATAGAAACAAATTGAATAATTTTGTAGTTACCTAACTAAAAGAATGAAGATTATATGACTGATTATAGAACTGACATTTTAGTTAGCTAGTCCTTTTGCATTTTGTTATGACATTGTTTTCGTTTGGATTTATTATAATTACATTGCATTTATGACTTATGATTTTGTTGTTCAAGGTAGGAAAATAAAGTAACACTTAAATTTTTGTAAAAGTTAATTCCACCTGAAATTGTAAAAGTTACTTTTTAATTTTGAAGAGCATTAGGATTTTTGTCAAAAGGATATTATATTATATTGCAGATTACTCAAGACTTAACAAGGCATTATGGCCATTTAAGATATGACGGGCCTTGTCCTTATCTCAAACAGTGACATTATAATAAAGATGTGAATACTGTACATAGAGTGGTAAAATAAGGTAAAATAATATACATTATTATAATACCTAATTATTTCAACCCCTATAAATGGCCGACAATGTTTATAGCATATTTCCTTCATATTTTAGACTTTCTAAAGAATGAAAAGGATTTATTAAAGTAGCTTAAAGTTCTTCGTTTACACACTGATTTTCTTATCACTGTTTAGTGTCTTTTAAAATATTATTCAAATAAAATTATTACTTTCTTTTTGATCTACCATTGAAAGTATTTACAATTTTTAATAACTAGGTCAAGAATATTTTTTTATATATTTGATGCAATATATAATAGGTACAAAACATTTAATTTGATTTGATGAAAATGCCCTTTACGGAGTTCAAAATACAAATTTATCAGTAGTAGTTAAATTTAAATACTCTAAAGCGATATTAAAAATACAATACCAGAGAGAAGTAAATCAGATCATTGTGTTTTCGTAATCAATGTTTATGTTTTCGAATTTCCTTGTGTTTAAGCTGCTTATATACACAATAGTTCAAGAACTAGTCGTACCTTCCATTACTGTCTAATAAGACTTATCTCTTGGTTGATACTGGAGATTCATACTCTCGAACCCAAACGACATTCCTACTTTTGTCAATTCTTTTTTAAGATGCCCCATTTTTTATGTTTAAGTGGTTACTACATATCTCTAACTAGTGCAATATTCTGCAAGAGATCATACAGAGAACATACCAAAGTATATTGGAAATCTAGAACTTGTATGTAGGTTAGTAGGCATTCCTACAGAACACTTATCATAATTTATGAAAGAACTAATTTATTAATTTTTAAGATTTTTTTTATATAAAGTAAGATTCTCACAATTTACTTTATGAAAACAGGTTGTATTACGTTAAGTATAGGTCGATCTCCTGTTTGATAAGTACGCATAGTAATCTTAAGACTACAACTAGCTTTGAATAAAGAAACCCATTTGTTGTTACATTATATTATATCATAAATAAAATCATCCAACACAACTTTGTTTTACTACACATAAATGCACTTTTCTAAGAATGAGTTTTTTTCATGTAGCTAAATAATTGTATAAGGCCATTGGATTTTGGACTAATTAAAACTCATTCCGTTGCTACGGATATTTAATGAAGACAAAACATTTTCTCTTCTTCTTTCCAAGAGCTTAGTTAACTTTCAAATCTGTGTGAATAACAACTCAAACCTTTATTTTTTCATAATTTTACAAAATTTATTGCGAACTTTATTGACATAGATAAAACTAAACGTTCGGCAATTGTCTAACAAAAAAATATCACACAGGAACAAATTCAGTAAAAAAGATAACGGTAATAGAAAATTACTTTAAACAAAACTACATGAAGCTCTGATCGTCTCTCAAGCGTTTAATTTTAGTCTTAGTTTTAGTGGTATATAACGAAATGCAAATGTACCAGCCTAGTTTTTTTTTATTAATGTTCTACTCTTTTAAATAACTAATATAATGGTTTTAAATACCTTCAGTCACCAGTTCAAATAAGTTGGCTGTTGCGACCGAGGTTTCGGTACGAAGTTGTACCATAATCAGGCGGGCCAGTTTTGAGTCTTCAGTCCAATGGATGTCGTTGAGTTAAAACTAATGACAGTTCACGACATACAGCACAAACACATACATGAACAAATATAAACAAACATATATAACTATGTGCACATATAACCTGTTCAGGGACAATCCCACATCATATGATGTAGAATTTTTTTTAAATATTTTTTTTTAATGATCAACATATTTGTACTAAACAGCCATGAAGCTTCTACAGGGAATCTAAACATTCCAGCAAAGTCAACTGCTGACCCTAAAACCGGGATTTACAGATATTTTACAACCGCTATAAAGTTAGTGACATAAAACACTCTTGCAGGTTGCTGACGAAATTTCAACGGTTGTCCATTACTGGTCTTGTAGTTTTATTCTAGTCCTACGATCCAAAAAATATTTTTTTTTTTACAATTTGACAAATTGACATATTTATTTTATTTTTCATAAAAGTTAAATTGCAATGTTTCAATGCTCTATTTCAAAATGAAATCTTAAGTTTGAATTCAAAATTGTTATTTTTTTTTCATTGAGTTATCAATTTATAATTGTATCCAACATAGCTTCGATGTTTGAAAGTTGCAAGATTGTGATTTGCACTGCCCCCCTAAAATTTACATTGCTCTTGCATTATTGTACCCTTGAAAAAATTCCTTAAGCGAAAATACAAAATAAACATAATTTACAAAAAAAATTTTTCGTGCAATTATTTAGATTGGTATATTTCAGTAATATTACATGGAAAAGTAATATTTACCAGTAATTAAGAATTCAAGTTTTTATTAAATCTATAGTTAGCGTATACGATCGGCCAGTTCCAGGAACGTTTAAATATTATAAAGTAATAAGAAAATTAGTTTACGAAACGTTTCTGCATTACTGTGTATAGTATATTTTTCCTCATCTACTTAATCAATTTTGAAACATAAATTCAAACGCTAAAGCTTCTCAGAAAATGAAATAGCAAATAAAGGCCATTATAACTTTCCGGATAAAATACAAAACGTAATTACTGTACGACGTTTTAATTTTCCCGGAATCACTGGTCGAGTAATAGATTATTGATTGGGACTAGCTTATGGCTACATCATTGCGCATTTCTGTAAGGGCATTATTTGCTTCAAAAAATAACTAGGATTAGTACATGAGTATTTGATCCATACCCACGCATCAATTTAAATGTATTTAGCTTACCGCAAAATTAAAAACTTCGAATTGGGCACATTTCATTTTTCTGGATACAAAAAACATGTAACTACTGACCAACATTTTAATTTCCCCAGAATCGTTGGTCGAGTAATAGGCCATTGATTGGGATTGGCTTTTAGCCACTTTGTTAGGAATATATTCAGGCATATCATTTTACCGAGTTTATTTTGTTTGCATCCATTAGTTGATATAGTTGGCTTACTATAGTTGTGTACATATCATGTTTGGATGAAATATTTGAAGAAAACATAGTTTATATGTGCACACATAAGTAGGTTGTTTGTAAACAACAAAGACAAATATTCTAATAAAATAAAAGTAAAAAGCGTTTAAAAATCCTTGGAGAATTAGTTATAAGCCGAATGTGATCTTGCATAAACGAGGTTAACTGTAAGAAAGGACCATGTGGTCCTAAATGTTCGCCTCAATAAACAAGTATTTTCATTCATTCTATCATTCATAAACGTTTCAACAATCAGCCTTTTAGTGATGTATCCTAATAGTGATGGGTTTGTGTGCTATTGCAAAATTATAACGTCATTTTAGATGAATAAAACATACCCGTAGTATAATAACAATCAATATTTTAATTGTTTTTACATTTTCAATTAATTTGAAGACTGTATTAATTTCCAAGCAAAGTATATTTTCATTGATTTCTTAATTTTTATGTATTTTTTCATAAACAGATTGTTGCATCGATAGTACGAGTACATGAATTCATTTAGGGATTATATTTAAATAATTTCTTTCTAAATTGGTAGAAATCGTGGTAACATTGTAACAACTACTAGCGTAAAAATTTCAATAACATTTATTGGTACTGACGTCTTTACAAATTAGACTGACTAAGAAAGTAATAAGATAAACCTCATTGACGGTAGGAAAAAGCATTTAAATAGAAGATAAGTCTATATAACTTATAAATACGACACTATATTTAATTAAAATTTACAGCCATATCACATAGAGAATATATATAATTATACATATTTGTGTGAATAGTACTTTTTCAAAATCATATATATGCTCATCAATAAACCATTTAGTAACAACAAAATTTATTGCGTAGCCTACTATTTAACAATTTTATTTTTCACAATCAAATAAATTTCATACTGAAGACCTACATACTTAGGCATTGTTTAATTTATTAGCAATGTCTATTTAGAGGGTTAACATTTATGTTTTGCTCATACGCAGTGTTTTGGGTTATTTTTAGTTAGTTATGATATTGGTGAAGATCAATGTTATTTTGGGTATCGCGAAAAAACTAAAAGCCTGTTACTTAAAGAATATCCAAATATGTTAAATTCAGAAATACAATTTAAACTCATGGAACGGTATAGTAATACAATTTACATATTTGTATGGGCTGATATCAACTATTGCTTCATCTGAATTGTGCCTTCGTTTTTAAAGAAAAAAATATAAACCAATGTAGTAACCTGCTAGTCTCGATTGAATTTAAAAAAAAATACTTTGATTATTATTTAAAAAATAATATCGTACTTTCGTAACAATATATTTGATTCGCATTTCTTTAACATACAATTGTAGCTATTTTTTATTATTCTTACTAACAATGTATTTGAGATTTTCTTAGAGTTTGTCGTTAGGTCACCATTCAACCCAAGACTGAAATAAATGATAGTAATGGAAATTTCTTAACGTTGTTAGTTTAAAATTAAAATAAAAGTTTTCTCCAAAAATCATCATCTATACATAAAAAGTATTGAGTAGAAACAATTTATACGGCTTTACTTGGATGCTCGATGATGACATGTCATAACAAACTAAAAAGAGTAAAAATAATAAAACCACCGAATGCTTTTATTCAAAGCGGTATCCAGCGAAGTTTAATGTAGGGTGTTTTGAATACTGAAACGACACGTATAATCAATTTTCGTTTACTTAAACTCGGTAGTTTCACCTTAAAAATATCACTTTAGAGGGCTGCGATTCCTTGAAACCTAAATATATTGGTTTATTTGGCTGAATTTGTCCATTGAAGTGTGCGCACAAAGCTTAATTCACCACAAAAGACCACAGGGTTGCCTTAGTAACCACATCACCCAGCTGACATACGACAATCTTATACACGAATCTGCTGTTTACCTTGGACTTTTATTGCTAAGAAATGTAGATTAAATTTGAATCTGACCTAGATTTTGTCATAGATTACATTATATTAATGCACTTGTTGTTGCAAAATAACAATAAAGAAAATTATACGTAATTTGATTTTCTAAAGCCTTAATGATGATAATATTGAATGGGCAATTGAACTGCCTATTGTGTAAAATTTTGTATTTAAATCAATTTATTGTATACGGTAATTTTTCATTGAATTCCGTAGACTTGTTTGATAGTCACCACAAACAACTCCTCTATGATATACTTTGCAACTGCCAAGAGTCATCTTTAGGGTTTTAACGCAAAACAAAATCCACACAACATCCAGCCCCCATGGACAATTTTATCACAGCACTAATAAAAGGGACGTATAGTGGTTTAAATTACCTTGTTCTATCCAAAACGATCTTTTGTAGTTCGTAGTGACTACAGCTGTTTCGTGCTGCAGGAGCACATCTTCAGGTCAGGTGAATGTAAAGATATTACATTTTCCTGTAGCACGAAACAGCTGTAGTCGAACTACAAAGGATCGTTTTGTAGAGGCCACACCATCATGAAAATAAAAGGGCGCCTGGGGAGCGGAGCCCCTAGCGAGCTTAAGGTAGTATCTACAAGCTGTAAATGGGGTTACCTTGAGTTAAATTTCAAGAATTTACATAGGCTTAAATGAACGATAAACTGGTTATATAAAATCACTAAGAAACCAAGAACCTTACTACCAAGAACTAAGAACGTTGTTACCAAGAAACTTACTAACATAGCGAACAATACTCTAACATAGCATTTAGATGTTTAGAGTATATAAGAGTAACAATAATAAGGCAGAGGATTGCTAGACATTATGGGGAATGGCTGGAAACATAACTCTATTCTTGGTACATTATGCAGTCCTTAGAATGAGAAGGTAGTTCAGAGGCAGGTGGTAAATTCATTGTTATGTTTCCTGCATCATTATTTATACCTTAATGATACTGCGAAACAAGTATTCATATTTCAAGTAATATATAGTTTAATTGCATTAATAGTTCAGAATATACAACAATTTAGTTAACAACAATAAAAAACACAATAAAAAACAATAAAAAATAAACACTTATACAAGCCAGGTGAAGTTATTCAAGTTTTTAAATGCATGATAAACAATTTAATTGATTTAGGATTCATAAAGATAATAATTTTGAATTCAGAGAAACACCCATTTGAAAGAATAAGGCCAAGACTTTAAAAATAAAACTGTTAAAAGTTAGCACTGACTCTCTGTTTGATTATAAGACTGCTTAAAGGTTTTTAAAATCGTCCTGTTTTTAGGTGTAACGGTGGTATAAACGTGCCCTTCATAAACAGTTCTTGCGAGTCACAGATAAGAGTTTCTGAGCTGATTGCGCTGCTTTCCTCTCTTACAAATACGACAGATTTTTCACAATGAATAAAAAAAACCCATAGATTCGAAGGAGGTTACTGAAGGTGACAATATTATTTTAGAGATACCAATTAAAGTTTGTTCAATGTAATTAATATTTATAAAGCTCCAAAGTTGGTTTCTATTTAGTTTGGTAAAATTCTTTTGTCAAATTTTTTTTGTATACAGTTTTTTGCTTTTAAATTTTAACTATTAGATAAAAAAAAATCATATAATTTTTATTAGAAATAATATATTAATGTTATGTATCATCACAACACAATTCTCATTACTCAAAATATATTTTTACATAATTTACATCAAAAATATGTTATGAAAATTAACTAATTCTATTGAATCAGAATTATTGTGTTAATCAGCAAAATCTAACTTTCCTTAATCTTTGGTAAATTAATTGGGATTAATGGAATTGTCATTGAAAAACATAAATGGTTCTAGTAAAAAAATAGCAAGGTGATAATATGCAATCTAACATTTCAATTCTTCATAATGTACATGTGTAATTAAGAAAACTAGTAACGTTTAACTTGTGTGTATAAAAATCACCGTAACAGTTTTGGTGCAGCGCCCCTAAATATCACACTAGACAAGACATTAAATGCTACGTACAAAGTAGCAGTTGCACAATAACGTTTCTGTCTACGTGCCAAATCACAGTTTCTTTTCTGATGTGACAACAAGTCAAGTTTCATCTGAGTTGAAAAATAAGACGAACTAACATGATGCTAAAATGAGATATGTCTTCATATGTACATGCAATCACAAACAAACACAAATTTGGCTCTGTCCACTGATAATTAGTATTTATATTTTCAGTATAACGTCAGCTGCCATTTTGATTTTCCTTTTTAAGTATAGTTATCCAAAAATGTAGGTACCACTTACATTCTTATATATCGGCAAAGTATTATGTATAAGTGTTAACATTGCCTTAACAGAAAACCATTTCTTTCACTTAATACATCTAGAAGTAATTTTACATAGTTAATTAAAATAGTTAATCATGATACGTAGGTAAATCAAAACAGCATGTATTTTAATTTGTTCAATGATGATAGTATTTATTATTTTAGGTTTATAAAATACTGCACATTAAGGGCTTAGATATTTTTATCCTAAACGGTTTTCTTTTTCCTTATCCGTACATGGGTTTCTAAAAAAGTATGCAATTGCACATAAACAAAAGTTCTACTTTACATTACATAAGTTCCTTTTCATGATGAGCTATCAAAGTATTAACATCTTAAACTAATGAGGGGATAGTAAAAAGCCACGATGAAAGGAAACCTTAATGTAAAGGACGGAGGTTGAAATTAATTAGTGTTAAGGCTATAATGAAGCTATAAATAGCTCTACCTCAGTTTTCCTTGTTTTATAAACATATTACATTCTCATTACGTACCTTTTATTTATTTGAATGCTCTCATTAGAATTTAATTATGTGAATAGAATAATTGAAATAATTTTCTTAATTGATTATTTTCGTTTTATCCAGTAATTTAAGGTTTATAATAACGTAAAACATATTTTACATGGATTTCACATTGTAACTGGAAATGATTGGGTTAGACGTGTATTGTAGTTCACAATATATTAGACCAAATAAGTACAATTATTATTACTGCAGGGATGTTTTACTTTCTAAATACTTAGAGAGTAATTAAATCTCACTTTTTAATATTCATATCCACGATGGAATTGTGAATGTAAGTTTTTAGTAAGTTTATTTTGAATGGTTAATTTAAAATGTCGATGTATTGAACAAATCACGACGAAATTTAAGAAATAAAGGAATAAGAATGTTTGTTTAGTAGTTTTTGTTTGTTTTATTTATCAAATATTACAATTTTGAGCCAGTAATAGAGGGTTGAAAATAATTTGAGCAAATAAATAAATAAGTCTTGGTGATAAACTTAGCTTGAGTATGAGTTAGCTTACGTTTGGCACGCTGTATTCCAAAGATAATTTAATTTTCATCACGTCATTCGATACCGTTGAAAACATTAAATCGCATTAATAAGGTAGGTGCTGAAACGAAATATTTAAAATAAAATATAGACAGAGCATTGTATTTGAAAAACAGATTTCAAAGACGTAGGTATAATGGGTACTTTCCTGTTAAAGGGAACATTCATTATTATCGATGATTTTTTTCTCGATATATCGATGTTTTTGTTTTCCGATCCATTACAAATTGACAACAAGAAATGAAACTGCTCTAAGCTAACCTAACATAACCAACCATACTTGCTGTACCATTTAAAAATTCCGTTTGGGTTTGAATACAAAAGGCAAGTTATAAACGCGGAATTTTTTAATGTTACAGAAAGTTTGGTTAGTTATGTTAGGTTATTTATTTTAGAACAGTTTCATTTCATTAATGTTTGTTGATACTGAACAATATTTTTCGTAATTGTCAGCTGATATGTTTCAATTTGTTAATATCGATATATTGAGAAAAAAATCATCGATAATAATGAATGTTCCCTTTAACAGGAAAGTACCGTATAATGTTATTATACAATATTCTCCATGGATACGAACTAAATTCCTCAATACCATAAAATTGTACGTGTTTATTAAATATATTGATTGTCTACAATACAATGCCTGTAAATACGCTCCAAGTGCGAATAGCCGGCATGATCGTCACGATTTGTATACTTCTCACTACAATTATACTTATCTTCATGAAATACAATTCCAAAGAAGAATCTGACAACAAAAACAACCAAACTGATACTGGATGAAGATGGCCGCCAGCTTACATCCGAAGGAAGAATATCGAAGATTAGAATGCAGAGTGAATCATTTTTAATTTATATTTGTACGTAAAAATCTGTAGCCACCTTTATAATACATTATGACAAATCTATCCACCTTGAATTTTTTTTTTAATTATTAATAAATTTATATTACTATGATGGTCCGATAATAAAATTAATTATTTTTGTAATATTACTATAGTTACTAATTCCCTTGTGTTTATGAGAACAAACTTTCAAATCTGTGTCGCCTCCTCTCTGTAAATAATTTGTAGTTAATGCTTACATCATGTTAACGGCACTGTGTTCAACCTTCGATCAGCTATTTATTTTTGTCACTTTAGTATTTATATCTGTTTTTGTCATGTAAGTCTTGCTTAGAGGATTCCAAACCGTGTATTTGTTGTTTTGTTAAGTCTTGTTTTGTTATTGTTTTAAAAAAATTATCATGGTTTGCATCTTCATTGTTGATATGTTTTTCTTGTTCTTGTTATTGTAATTTATTCAGAATATCCTTTATTTGTTGTTATAATTTGAGTTTAATAGCTTACTACTTACTGTATCTCTTGTAAAAATGGTGTTACCGTGAAAATAAATGAATTGAATTGAATTGAATTGAGACAAAAAGTCATGTGGTTTTCAGATTTTTGTTACACACATTAACACATTAACCTTACAAATATTAACATATTTCTATATTTATGTTTGATAATTAATTTTATTGTAATCAAATCATATTGAAAAACTTGTAACCCTTGCTAAATCTAAAATAAATATTCGTTTATCGTATAAATTTGAAGAAGATATTTCACATTGCTACACGATTCTTTTTTCCTATTCAATCCACTCAAGTACCACAGGGATGTACATGGTAAAGTTACATTAAAGGAGGGAGAACAATGGTTAACATTGTGATTACGTGGTGGACATTTATATAGAGGACTTAGAACAGACATTACGTAGATATATGATGCAGTTATGGCCGAGTCTCACAGTGACATGTCATATGTTCTATTGTAGTGAAATGTCTTTTGTATTTACGGGCAGGACATTTCGTTAAACGTGTCCTAGCTCTTTATAATTTAACATTTTTTCTAATATAGTGTCTATTATTTAAAGCGAATATTAATTAATTATATTTATAAGGGTTTAGAAGCTAAGAAAGTTAATTTTTTTTTTAATTAAGGGTTCGTGAATATATTAATTCATAGTTGCTTTTTGGACAATGGTTTGATAGTAAAAATAACAATTTGGACCCATACATATCAACAGGCAGCTGGTCTTGTGGTATAGCTCGAGCTTTTGTCCTGGTAGTCCCGGTATTTTACCTTGTTAATCACCAACCAAATCTAGCAATGTCATATTGCCATAATCATCTACTCTAATCTGAAGTAATTTATACAACCATTCCGAGTTAGATCCTAGCGTCTTGGAATATAAATATAAATTTACACGAATGTTGACTCGTGTCAAAGGGATTCTTTCAAAATTATTCTGAAGATTATTTTCAAACACAATTCAATTCCGTTAATAACATTAGATCAAATGTAACTGAGGATTGTAGCCAGTCTAACCGATATAATTACTCATTATAAACCAAGATATACAACTCCTAATAACTGACAATAAGTATACTAGTTTACAGTAGCCTCTTATGTACAAATGTTGTTAAGGATATTTTTGATATTAAATAGGATCCAAACTAAAGCAATGTAGAATTATACAGTGTGTAAATTAAGAGTATGGAAACAATATCAGTATTTTTTAACCCGAAATAGATTTCCTGTTTTTGACATTGATTGTTTACAAAGGCCATCTTTTACATCAACAATATTTTTCCAAATAGCAACTCCTATTGAGTGACCCATTATTATGATGAGTTTGTCAAGAGAAATACGATGACGCCCGAGGTAAATGTTTCATCCCTAGCCGAAATTGCGCGTAATTTCAAAATTTGATTCATGTGAAAAATCATCAATTTCACAAACATGGAAACAAGTCTGTGTTTTTATTGTGGCATTGATTGCTTAACAAAGGTTTAATGTTGGATAGGGATTAGATATTTAACTCGGGATTGCATCATTGTCTTTATTTTGACAAACCCTTTAAAATGAGGTCACTCAATAGGGGTTTGCTATTTGAGAAAAATAAGTCACCCTCTACCCCTACTGTGTTAGGGGGTTAAACAATATTTTTGATGTGAAAGATGGCATTTGTCAATAATCAATACGATTGACAGAATATTTCTCTTTTTTCGATTTAAAAAATGTGGATACTGTTTCCATACTTAATTTACACAATGTACACAGTATTCCTACAAGACAATAATTCCGTATTTTAAGTACAACATGCGATACAAATGTATATTACTATATAGGCCTATCTACTAAATCAGTCCTGTAATAAGACGATAAGTGAGAACAATTCCAGATCAGAAACCAATTACTGGTCAGCAGTTCTGTGGAATTAAACCATTCCAGAAGCATTCCCACGTTTTTCCAACTCCATTGTCGACTTATATTACGTTAAATTGGAACATAGATAGAAACGTCCCTTCTGACACAACAAAAAATTAATTCAGTCTACATAATTTTCTTAAGAAATGTGTTTTTAACTTAACTTTGAAAATTGTATCATATTAGAAAACTTGATGCCACATAACTTAATGTACTTTTGTTTATAAATTATCTTTATAGTATTATGTTTTAGCACTATATGGATGTGAAACTTGAAACTATTTTTATATACTGCTGCTTATCGCCTAAATACGTTCAATTAGAAAATATTTATGTAAAAGTTAAAACAAATATATTTGATCAAGTAATAGATCTACCGGTCACCATTATTCCCAGTTCAAACGAGTAATTGAAAGACACTTTTTTATCATGTAATTTTTTTCTTTCTAAAATACACAATAGAAACAGAACATTTTCGAAATAAACTCATTCACACTTGAATCTAAACATGTATAAATGCATTGCAATATAAAATACAAACATCAACACTGGCTACATAAACAAAAACCATTCTGCTTCCAAAACTAAGTTATTGAACAAATACACTAAACAGAGAAATAAAGATAATCATCAATGCAAATATTTCCAACGGTTCTGATCGGCAACTGAATAGTACAAAAAATATCGTGAACATAGAGAAATACCTATATATACAAGACATATACATAAACAGCTCGTTTAGCAGTAACGAAGCCCATATTACAGGCTATTCAGGCAGTTTCATCTTACGGTCGTGTATACAATATGTATCTTAGTGCCAAATTTGCCGTCTAAAAATTTACACATTGTTATATGAAATATCTAACGTTCTATTTCGTATTAATGATTAATTATAAAAATTTTTATTAATAGGTATTTTATAGATACATTTTTTGTACGTGCATCCATATTTTAACGGTACAGAGTTTGAGTTCGTGGTCCATTAAAATAAAAATAAAAATATTTTCCAAACAATATTCTCATTTTCTTTTTAGAAGGGAATTTTTTTAAATGTTTATTGTGTAGAAGTACATTTAGCCATCTATACATATATAAAATAGGCAAGCACGATTTTTGTCAGTAGAACTCCGTGGTTTCTCAACCTATTTTGTTAGTATATGGCTCATTAGAAAGATATCATTGAGTATATGTCATACAATTTCATATTATTTTGTTAAAGGGTCCCCTGGGATGTGTCACAGTGGCTTTTAATATTCACTTTTTATTATTGTTTGTTTACATCATGATCAGCTGGATAATTTAATTTATGTTAACTACTTTATAAAAACTACTTGAACATCTGACCTTTTAACTCTGCATTTTACAAGTGAATATAATTAAATCACATCAATTAATAATGACATAAAATAATGCCATTTGAAGCAAATAAAATTGTAAAAGAAAGATTATGCATAAAATTGGGTAGTACTTAAGTAATTAGAAAAAATATTTAACGCTATTAAAAAAAAAAAAAATTATTGAATTTTGTTAACATACTGGTGACAATGGTGGTACCATGAAGGCTAAAGTATCAATGACGAAGAAAACATGGAAAACTTGATGCGCCTATGGTTCAGTCGGGGGTCGGGGAACTCTTTTATAAAGCACTAACAAATAAGGTAAGCTTCTGAAATATTATATATTACTTACAAGAAATGTTGATTATATCAAACTGTTATGAACTTATAAGCTTTATTTTAAACTAATCATAATATATTAGTGTTGTTGTTAGTTTTACAATAACTCCTAATACCGGTAGTTTTAATACCGGTAAATGACAATTGCTTGATTTCGAGCAATAGGTACACTAGCTTTTTTTTAAAAAAAAAAGAAAGGTAAGAAACGGTATGAAGCTTAAGTTCCCTTTTAATTGAAAATAGGGTTTTCACCAATAACCACTTTTGTTAATATTCTAACATTTCTTTTCGATTTGGCTTTTTGCTGTTATATTATACAAAGTTAAGAAAAAATTGTTCTTAAGCAGCTCAAAGTTATATTTAAAAATAAAAGTTATTATTTGGTCACAATTCAAACAGAAACTGAGAAAATAATAATTAAGATTCTTTAATTAATTTTTTAAACAATACACATGACATTACAGTTGATTTAGCTAAAACATTACAAAAATTGCATGATATACTATAATATACACATTATTGGAAAATTTGATAAATACTAGACGATAAATAGTTTGATATTGTGTTTCATATAGTGCCTCCAGCGATAAAATAGATTACAGGTTTCTAAAATAACCTTTTAAAAGAAATAGTTCAATAAAAGTTTCACTCGATAAAAAAAAACTACTGTACTCCAATTAAAAAGTCTATGCAACACTGTATTGTTAAAATAAACTATTACATTTGTGATAAAAATCTTTAAAACTTGGATTTTTTGTAGGTACAGGGACCATTCTGTAATTTAAGAAACAATTTGATCTGTAAATGGGAAGATAAAAAAAAAATTGTGTAGATAAGATTTATTTTTCCATTCAGGCTTTTTATATATAGGCAAAGTTTGACTTTATATTCAGTAGTAGGGAGGTATACAAGATAATTTTTATAATCGAGGTTACACAAAGGCACACATGATATATTTAAGAAAATTAACTCAGAAAGCATTGTAAGCACCTGATATATAGTATAATTATTAAATATACTCCCAAATTAATTTAAATACTCTCAAAACAAACAAACATATGTTTTATCAGAAAGCCAAAATGGTACTCCTGGTTGATTCAGATAATGTATTAATTATCATTAACTAACAACAATCCAATATAGGAATATCAATTATCATCTTGCTTAAAATTTCACTATAAATAAGCTAGTGCCCATTATGAGAATATTTTTTTACCTAGTCATCCATTTCTTATAACCCGGATAGTGATTATTTTATTTCATTCTATTTATGTTGTTTGTTTTAGTATCAGTAAACATGCAACGGCTGGCAATAATAATAGTTAACAACATAGCGTGCGTGTTTGTTGTACATAAATATTTAGATATAAACGACATTTAATATTTATTTACCTTTTGAAATTGTAATTTTGTATATAAAATAGTAATTTCTCTGAGATTACTTAAATCCGGTAGGTAAAATTATTAAGAATGTAAAGGTTTTTACTCATGCAGTACAAAACAGTAACATTTTATATATATAATATATGGATTTTGAAAATTATTTTAATATATTTTATTTTATTTTATATTGAGTATTAATGGTGTATGTGAAATAAGGTTGAACATACTTTTGTGTGTACGTCTTCTTTGTCAGCTATATAAAGGTTAATGTGTGAGTTCCCATAACTTTGTAGAGAGGTATAAAGGTAAGCTACAATACACCCAGATATTCCCTGTAAAATCTTAGTGTAGGGCTATAAAGAATTACACATTTGTGTGATTATGCTGCTAAAAATATACGATGTAATTTTTATATAGCAAGAAGATAATAATTAAATGCAATCAAAACGAATTTGGGTATGCTGATGTTTATAGTGGTTTGAATATCGCTTATTATTTTACATAGTTTTCTAACTTAAACTGGATAATTCCTTATTTTATAAACTGTTGCATCACTGAAAGAATGAAAACAACTCATCGTTATCGACTCTTTGAGAGTCTAAATATATATCAAAACAGATGTAGTGAAAGACACCGTCATCTTGGCAGAAACTCTACATTCAGAAAAGGGCGAATGATTGATGATAGCCATCAAATAATGGTTTTTTATTTCAGTGGCACTTTTAGCCTAGATTATTTAAAACCGTAATTTCCGTGTAAAGAATATTCATGTTTTATAAACTTTTAACATATTTTAAGATCTGTGTTATTATTCTAAGCTACAGTATATTATATCTGAAGGTATCACAATCTTAGAGTTAGACTAATTTAAAACTACCGTTGGTTTTTAAAGTTGATAATTAAGTTATAACAATATGCAGGTTAAGAAAAGGTTATCATTTGCCTTATTAAGTTTTAATAATACGCCTAACTTTAAAAAAATCAATTTCAGCACTTGATCTGTAAAACTTCAAACTAAATCAATTTCCATATTTTCAAGAATTTGGTTGCTCATTTTACCCCATATTTACCCGTCCACATAGATTAAGGACCTGTACATTGATTGTATCTAGTATAACTAGGAATTAGCCGATACTGTACTGATAATAGTGGCAATGACAAGGATCTAAACCCACGACATCACTGCCTTAGACCCAACGTCCGTAGCGCCACTGACATGTTGTTAGTAAAGCTTTCAGATGGACGGATCAATATTGTTTAACGAATGCTTAAATAGTCTAATATTATTTGTCGAAATTTCCTCTACAATTTTATCTCCATTTAACGTCTTAGGTGAGTACATCATAGTAGTTAAATCGTTGGAAAATACCAGACAGATGAACATTTCCTTACATCATCGGTTCAGTTTGTTTGAACATTTTTTATTTATATTATTTTACATTCGCCCATACGTGAAACTCAAAGTGCTTTGAACCAATTCGTCTCGTACCAGAAACTCAGTGAACGAAACTGACGGCAAGGTCTCATCCCATTGACCAATGTACATAAAATAACTGGTATACTTTAAAAATGTACCAAACTTTAAACGAATTTGTCTGCTAAACAGTATGTATAGGAATAATAAATCTGTACGGTTTCCTTGTTAAAATTTAGTATTTTCAGTCAAAAATTAAATTATCTGTTATCTACCGATCATAATTTAAATAAGTTTCTAATAATCCAACTAATTAAAAAATAAATCATCAAATCTTTCAGAGTAACATAATCTTAACCTTATATATGTGTACAGGGTGACAAAAAAGTCTGGAAACGGCTTGATATCTTTTAAACTAAATTCGTTATAAAATTCAAACCTTTTTACGTCAACTTATATGAAGGAAAACTACTTTTTGCAAGCATTACCATTTTTTTAACTTCATCAGGGGACGGCCCATGAGGAGTAGGTACTTAATCTTTAATATAAGCATAGGTTGATATGCACATAATTTCAAAGGTCTGGTCAAGTGGAGTTCATTGCCGGAAACCGCGTCAAAAAAGGTTCATCCTTTACAAAATGGTGGCAGTCCAAAGTTCTCGCGGAATATAACTGCACATGTAAAATACTCACAGTCAACATTAGCCGGGAAATCTGAAAACCGGTTAAATTTGTTTTGAAGATTGAATAAACTTAGTCTGTGAGCTAGTTGAATTTAAAATACAATTTCAGCTCTCAAGGTAATGTTTAATACGAGTATTTACCAATACTAAGGCCTGTGAAGGTATTTTCCGCAAGAACTTTGGACTGCCGCCATTTTGTAAAGGATGGACCTTTTTTGACGCGGTTTCCGGCAATGAACTCCACTTGACCAGACATTTAAAATTATGTGCATATCAACCTATGCTTACGTTAAAGATTATGTACCTACTCCTCATGGACCGTCCCCTGGTGAAGGTCAAAAAATGGTAATACTTGCAAAAAGTAGTTTTCATACATATAAGATAATGTGAAAAGTTTTAATTTTCTAACAAATTTAGTTAAAAAGATATCAAGCCGTTTCCAGACTTTTTTGTCACCCATATAACTGTTTGAGATAAGGACAAAGCCGTCATATCTGAAATGGCCATAATGTCTTGCGTAATCTGAAATATAATATAATATTCTTTTGAAAAAAAAAAAAAAAAAATTCTAATGCTTATCCAACTCCTCATGGGCCGTCCCCTAGTGAAGGTAAAACAAAATGGTAATGCTTGCAAACAGTAGTTTTCATATATTTAAGTTAATGTAAAAGTTTTGAATTTTCTAACGAGTTAGTTAAAAAGATATTAAGCCGTTTCCAGACTTTTTTGTCACCCTGAATATATATTCTTTATAATCTAGATTTTAATAAGCTACATAGTTATGTAACATAACCCATCCCATATGGAAATTACTTTTAACTTCTGTTCCAAATTTATTTTATATTTACAACATGAAACGTGATGCATATTCAACACGCGCTACTTCCCTTTTCCAAATGACTTTTGGAACGTTCCAAGCTCTGAATTTCGTGAGTTCTGGTCATTAGGACTGTAATGCTAATGCTTCGCTATGACGATTCGACAGTAAACAACATCCACTCTAGCTAGAGCTCTCAAACTAAAATAATCTTGTCCTGTTTTGATAGGGTAAAAAAAAACATGAAAGTTATTTCGAAAATGGTAAAATATCAATTTATATTTTAATAAATTTTTCCCAAAATTGTAGAAAACTATTTAGGGAAGTGGCCCTAAACATAATTTTAAACTACTACGATTCGATAATGATACTTAGTTCTATTCTTAGATAGGTGTTTCGAAATATTAAATATTTAGCAATAGTCTTATGAAAAGGGGGGTTAAAAAAGAACTAACTTTATTCAATAGAGTATAAAAAACGTTTTACCTAACTTAATAATTATTTATTAATTTACTTTAACTTTTAATTGGGGTTTTTTAATTAAGTATAGAGCGTGCATATCAAGCAGCATGTGAATAATTTAAACAAAACACTATTCGTAAAAGAATAAAACTTGTATTTTATTATTTTGGGAGTATTTGAAAATCCTATCAACAGGGTATTATGGTATTAGATATCTGGGTGGTTCTCGTAAAAAGTAACATTAGTAACATATGATTGAAAGACATCAGAGGTTAGGCGTGTCAAAGGACTTGTTTGACGAAATGAACACAGTCAAAAGCGTGCAAACATCAAAGGCTGTGAGCTAATATGCTTTTGTAAAAATATCTCTTCGTTTACCTATTCATAATTTCATTTTTGTATCTCAATGACTGTTTGAAAACCGAATGGTTCATAAACACTGTTAATTTTATATTTAAGATTTTCCTGTTTAGCCTATATATTTCTTTTAAATTAGTTTCCCCAATATGTTCTTAGTTTTTTTGTTTTTATCTCTTTTTAAGCTTAGTTCTATGCTCGATTAAAATATTTATTATTTAAATTTACTTCAATATTACAAGAGGTGTTGCTATTCTGTTGTTCCTCTCAGTGAAATACTAATGTATTTCCCATATATTGACATAAATTAAAATTGAATGTATGTTAGTTTAAAAATGGTTGTTCTTATTGAATAAGGTAGTAAAACGTGTTTTACAATAACCAAGTGACTAGTTAAATTGTTGTACTCAAATTCTGATGAGCACGTAAAGAGGTATTCGATGTTATCATTTTTCCTGTTGAAGAGCTAATAAGACGCTGGGATTCTACGGTGGAATAATTGAACATCCTAAGTGAATATACAGTATAGCAGTTTTTTATTGCATTAAAACTTATTTTATAGTTATTTTATACGTAGATAAAGTATGTGTTGGATTTTTCAGCCAAAAATCAAACCTGATTCATGTGCCAGTACCGTATAGAAGGTATATATATATATTGGAACGGCTACATCAATCAATTACGTAGAACTATAAAAAAATCGGGTCAATAAAAACATTTATTCTACATTTGCAAATGTTTAATGATGACTACAAATGGATTTATAGCTGTAACCTATGTGTAAAAGCATCATCCACTTTGATTTGAGATGAATTTGCCATTGTGACCCACTGTATAACAAACGTACGGTTCTACTTATATTCTAAGATATATTTTGATAAATTGTTACCTGGGTTGGATTACACTATCAATCCTATTGTTTTATCTAAAATTGCCATAACAAGGGTTGTCTGTAATTGTTTTGTGAATAATATGGGCCTGTCACTTACTTTAAAGTAAATTGTTATTTTTTATTAAAATTTTTGTTAAAAAGTAATTTTTGATGAGATAAATGGAAAAAAACCTACTAATAATGAATCTAAGAAGTCCATCCACGAAAATACACGTCTGCCAGTAACCAATTTAATTTTTAAGTTAACCTTTGAAACTTGCTATCGGATATTTTATGATTGACTTATCAAATGGTAGAACAGACGAAGTAGGACACAAGAAAGTTGCCGCTACTGTATAATTGGGATAACTCAAGATAGCAACTGTGGAAAGCAAGCAATCATCTAGAGTATCGCTTTTCACAACTGCTATTAGTTACACGCTACACTAAGGCTGGAGTTGTCTAGCCTTGCTATTCAGTTTGGTATTCAGATTTACTTGGAGTTATATAGGACTTTATGTCGCACCTGGCGTTATTTGTTTGGTCAGATACTTTTTACATACAGGCTTGGGCAAAAGTATGAATCCCCTTTATAGAACTTTTCTTGATGGGTTGTGACAGGAAAGCCAAACTCTGCACACCTCTATAAGGCATAAAAATGCACTATTTGTTGGTTTCCTATTTTCCTTCGAAAACCCAAAATTGGTTATTTTGGGTTGTGACTCACACATTTTAAATGTAAAGCCCCATTAAGTGACAACTCATTTTTGAAACCATTGGTTGATAATATCGGTTAAAACTAGAGGTCCTAATTTAAACCCATTACTGAACAGCGGGCATTTTTATTTTTCATCAGCTTCATAGAACCCATGTAAAAAGATAAATACATGTTAATATACATCCCATATTAGCGTACTTATGGTATAACCATAATAGGGGGGGGGGGGGGTTCCATAATTTTACCCAAACCTGTATAACACTATTGAATATTTTTTACATAAAACTTAAAAGATATGAAACACTCCTGTGAATGACTTGTAGGTATGATTTAATTATCCACGGGGAAAGTGAAATTCCCTCTGTTTTACAAGTTCTAAGTATACTTAACACATTTTAATGTCAAATTTAAATAGAATTATCGATATTTAATTTGACCTAAAAGTTTGAAATGGAATTAATCTATTCATATTTTTCTTCGTCTATGTTTTGCAAAGTTAAATCTAAACCACATTCAAACCACCATTTTATTATTTTAACAGCTCTTGCTTTATATAATTAACTAGATAAAAAATTGAATAGAGAGCAAATAAATAACACTACATTATAATTATGGCCATAAATGGATAACCCTTTATTTTGTACAGCCCTTGCTTTATATATGTAACTGGGTAAGAAATTGCATTAAGATAAAAAAAATAACATGAGAAAGATATTTTTACATTTTCTATAGTAGCTATACTTGTCAATAGGAACTGTGGGAGGACATCTGTTTTTACAAGGGTTCTTACTCAAATATGACTGACAACTCAAATAGTAGTTTTCAAATATATTTAACAATGGAATTTGAATAAATGTATAGGCAGCAAAAGTACAAAATAATAGAGAAGATTTAATAAAAACATAGAATTATTGACGCTAAACTATTACATATGAGTAATTAAAATATAATGTTGGAAATTTGATAAAAATCATGGGATGATAAGTAAAAGTTTAAACAATGATGTATAAGACCTTACATTAGTGTAAAAGCCTCCCAAATCAAATTGTAATAACAAAATCTAACTTATAGCATACTGTAAAAGAATGTTAAGCCTTATTTTTCTACTTCTATTTCATGTGAGGCTTGATATTTGTTGTTATAAGCTATGTTACATAAAAGACGAAGGCACATTGAATGTGTAAATGGTGTGTGTGTCTGATCTTTATATTCATGAAATGCAATTCAATTACGCCTAAAAGAGAAAGTAGTCCTGACAATACTAGTATCATGAACCTTTGTATATTTTAACATTCAATATTTTGCATTTATATTTTCATCTAAAACATCATATTTTATCGTACTGATTTTATTTTCTTATGGATGTATATCCTCAACAATCTATTTGACTAATGATAGAGATTCTTAAATTATCCTTATCATGAAAGCTGAATACAAAATATTTTATCTTCAATTATAAATTTAGTTATGCTTATAGTCCAAAACACGCAATGTATGGAAAAGTGTTAATGGCCTAGTGTGTACAACCTTTAAATACTGTTAGGGTTTTAGTAGGAAAGATAGTTCTATTTATGGAGAGACACTTAGAAATGTTGAAATTATTCAAAATGGAGTCTTCTTAAGCCGCACGAATGGCTTAAATAATCTACTACTGCGTCGTTTCACACATTAGGTAATGGCCTGGAAATGTGTTTTTCAGCATTACTGGCATTTAAAAGTTTTATTCCTGTTGTTATATAAGAAAGCAGAATGATGATATATATTTAACGTAATTTTTTTTTGCCTGTCATTTATCTTTGACCTGCTGAAATATTATACAATCGGTCTTTAAAAGAACAAGCAAACAAGGTTTTTAATTAAGTAACATTTAATTTTTCAAGTTTGGGATGTATTATATCAATCCATAAACTAGGAAATAATAAGATGTAAAGGCGAAACTTTTTCATTCCGCAGTTTTAGCAAACTAAAATACTTTCTAAAGGGATTTGTTTGTAAATTTAGGTTGTCATCGTATATTTATTTAAAATTGTATAAATAGAAAGGGGCCTTATCCGTTAATTCTATCTACCACTAGTAGAAAGTGGTTAGGTTAGGTTAGGTTTTGAATTAAATAATACTCTATACTAATCTAGCCTAACTTAACCAAAGTTTAATTCACTACCACCTCCATTGATAATAATCTATTGCTCTAAAAACTACTGGTAGTGAGTTTACGGAAAGTCCATAGAAACAAATAAACTAAAACATTTCCAACTTTTAAACATATTATTTCGTTATAATGTCTCCTAATTTTTCCACGTCAAGTGCACACTTTAAACACATCATTCACCCTTCAACAGCAGATGATGTACTCTCACAACATCTTTAGAAGAAGTGATGGAAAACGTGCTGTCAACCGATATTGTGAATACGATTTTAAATTTATCTTTCTAGTGAGTATCTTTTGAAATACTATTTTATTGAAGTTCAATAGTTTGTGTAATTGTTATGTAAATAGTTCTTATTTAAGCGTATAAGAAAAGTAAACCGTTAATCTTGGCTAATCCTAACCTCGTATTCGACAAAATATTGATACTTGTACGTTACTAAGACACTAAACTTATATTTCTTCCTAGACCAAACAGCAACAAAAAATTCCGTTATTTTTAAACTGGAATTTTACATTTGAGATGACAATACCTAACCAATTCTATGTGATTTAATTAGCACATAAAAAAGTTTAATTATTTAACTCCAAAAACTGTTGTATAGGCCCGTCGTTATCGATACCTAAAATCATAGTTAAATTTTTTTATCTTTTGATCTGTTTTGGAAGAAAGATTCAATGTATTCAATGTATTATGTAGGATATTATTTCTTTACTAATATGTTGTAAACATTAAATTTTGGTCTCTAGCAATCGGCAGAAGGCAACGTTTAGCAAAGTAAATCTGCGTAACCTTTTTCAAATCCCTAAATGAAATCAAATAAATGGTATTGGCAATCTGACAAATCATTTCTCCCATGGCTTGTTGAGGCTAGGTTGGAGTAACTATGAAGTGTTATGGGAGAAATCACTAACTCTGCAACTGTACACACACACACGTATCACTTCAAAACCATTATTTAAGGTTCATTATTTAAGGGTTATATTCAACCAAAACTTAAACTCGTAAGTGTTTACAAACAATGTTTTATTCATATTATACTATGTATAGGGGGAGAAAGTAAAAGGTGCATCAACTCAACTACATACTTAATTATTCCATTTATGGAAATGTAACTGTTAAAACGTAAAAACACAGTTGGAAAGAGGATTTGATATAATGATGAAAGATATTTCAGCTCCTCCGATCATTGACTTATAGCACCAGACTGTTTCACTGATTAGATTTCTTTTTCTCCTATCTGTTTCTGATCTTTACGAGAATCCTTTTCTCCATTTTGCTTTCAACTTAGGAAATTTATGGTGTCATAAAATTTAGTTTACTTTTTTTGTGGTATAAGAGTTATGGATAATAAGTTTTTTACTTGGCTTGTGATTTTTTACTCTAAGGAAAATGTTTAAAATCATTTAAATTGTGAAACAAATCGAGTAAAAAAAAATAAAAGTTGTGACACGCACGAAACTATACGTATTATTAATTATTATCAAAAATGGGAATCCAAGGAGCAACTCAAACCTAATAGTGTTCAGATCGTCCTATTTTATAGTGTTACTAAACGGAAATATGAATATGCAAAATTCAAAGAAATAAATAAGAACCTAAATATTTCAGTGGGATTTACCATATTTCATATAGTTTCTAAAAACTGTTCGTCCATTAATTATGAATCATTAATGACATATTTTACTAACATCGTTGTCAGCATGCTTAAAAACCTTTCGCACTAAGATTTTTTGACAAAATAACCTTTAAGAAACGATTCAGTTACTGCGTTTAACACCAAAACTTACTCAGAAGACGAAGTTTGAGCAATACCTAAATTTAAACAAAACAAAACAAAAATTTTCATTATCTTATTGCAACTGTGGTTGTTAAATAAAAATAGTTTAGTAAAGCTATAATCTATAGTATATTATAAAGCTATTATATATATATTATATTTATTATATTATATGGACTCGGTATCGATGATTTAAGCATTAGGTGACAACAGTTAAGAGAGTTATTGGACATTAGTCTTTAATACTATTTATATAATAGTTTTGAGCCATGAATGACATGTGTTTCCTTAGGCTATAATTTTTATGGAATACATTATTAATATAATATAGGTATGTACATTATAAATATACATAATGTATGCAATGTTATGTATATAATATTGCAATTGATCACTGAAATAGAATTAAATATTTTTATAGTTCATACAACCGTACATACTATATTTCTCGGCCTGTATTAAATTTGTCAGAATTATTATTTTATAGTTCGCTATACTTATGATTGTTTTTCTTTCCATTTTAAATGTATAGTAATACTATTAAGGGCCAAACAATTTAAATCATTAGTGAATTCAACATTTAAAATTATATTCTAATATGACGGATAATAGTGACCTCTTTGTACACATAACAGGACTATAAACACTAATAGGATATAATTAGTGCATAGGTAACTTCAAAAAGACTTTAAGATTAGATTTTTCTTTCTTGAAGATTATAAGAGAAAGAAACTCGTTAACTTGAGCACAAAGAAAGGTGATAACAAAGACATGCTTAGTCGAATGAACAATAACGAGGATTCTCTAAGTCTTCTTTTCCGAGCCATTGTTATTCGTTTAGTCAAAAATGTGTAAGGCGAAATTAAATGGAATAACAGAATAAGGAAATTTGGAAAACAAAAAGTTGTTCAAGTGCCAAGCAAAGTTCAAGAAATAATTCATTGGTAATTTTTCATAAGCGTTTCTTTAATGTGTACTCTAAGATACTAAATAATTTCAAGTTTGTAAATAAAACCAATTTGTTTCAGGTACTTTGATCATTCAACTAGCTGTGAGATTATTATTAAAACCAGGTAAGACAATTGCGATTTTATATCAAAAAGTTGTTTGGCCTTTTCATTTAGATAATACGCTTCTATAACAAAATTGATAAGATATATTCGTGCTCTAACACAAAACCCATCTACTCTAAAAATTGTATGCGTCATGACAATGCCTTTAAGCAAACATTTAAGCTACCTTTGGAAATGCAGTTTTGAGAAAATACCACCCTAAAGCAGGCTTAAGGATTCTGGTCATATATTCGTATACTGTAATATCAATCATATGGACACCTCTTGTGAATATTTATTTGTACCAACTTTGTTTTCAAAACCCCTTAAGCAAATGTTCGAAGCTAAAGGAATTACTTCAAGAGCCCTTCTATATAATACCCTAAGGGTATTTTTGTCATGTGCTATCTACCTTCAGATTTATCTTAACTGAAGTGGACATGGCTATTTGAAATTCAGTTTTTATCTATAACTTCAATGTAAAAGTTTATATTTATATACTAATAAAAGACTATTTATTTATCGACATATCTAGAGAAGGTGGCTTGTTGAGCAGTACAAGTGTGCGGATTTTTGTAGTGAAGAAAAGGTAAAAAAAAGTATTCATTTGAAGAAACTATTTATATATTAAGTGCTAAGGAATGGATAGGACCTTACAGAAAACGCTAAACCAAAACTATTAGTAAAACGTGGTGGTTTCGCCACAAAACCATTTTTATCCTTATTACATTTTTTGTAAAAAATGATAGTAGACTAACTTAATTCGTTTCAAACATTGAATATTTTGATACTCAAAATTACAAAAAAACTATTAATACCCATCAACACATTTAGAGACGCAGTAGATATTTGGGGTAAAAATAAATGTTATTATATTAGTATTAAACAAAGCCATAGGACACAAATACAATCTAAATTTCACAAGAAATTACGTATTTAAAAATTAATCCTTTCAGGTATACAAGCATCAGTGTTTATTATTACAGATATACAAATCTTACAACGAATATTACATTTTTCTACTTGCATCTTGCCTTGTGGAAGGTAATACAAGAAAACATATACTAATGTAACATGTAACATGTAAACATGTAATCTTTAACATGCAAATAAGTGACAAACAATCAATGTAAACATAACAATATAATGGTCAAAATTAAATTCGAGTATATAGCTATCTAATACAGTGCCTCGTTAGAATAATACTTAGAAAATAAACGGTTATAAATAATACCAGGGTAACAGGGCGGAGTTGTTGGCGGCAAAATGCCGCAACGAAAATGACCTTAATGAGCTTATACCCCATATTTTACCATGTCAGTGAAAATCGCCGCTTAACATCCTTTACTGAGAGTTTGCATACGTTAAAAAGTAAATTTAAAAAATAAGACGACTTTAAACATTCAGTGGGTGTATTGAAATAAATACAATAAAACTTAATAAATTCCCCCTTTTACAACTTCAACGTTACTGATAAATTACCATGAAGATAGTATTTAAGATTTTATAATTGATTTTGAATCTCTTCTTTTTACTGTCCTAATATGTTTTATTTCTTGCTCACGTTAACATTTAGTGCTTGCTTTGGCGTGGAATGTCAATCATTGTTGTAATGACTAACGACATATTTCTTATTGAGCAAATTTAATTAAGTACACCAACTATGTAAAACACTTACCCACTCTATTATATGACAAACAGGTACCGTTGCAAAAAGATAGTATCTGAAGATGTCGTTAAAGAATAACAACAATGAGATACTGTTATTAAATAAGCCTAAAGAGTGGCCGCGCATAATAAGGCTCTAATCACTACAGTGAAAGTATTTTTGCCACTCAACCTCTGACTGATAGAAGCAGTTTGTTCCAAAGATGAGATTTCTTCATTTCTTGTACTTTTGACAATAATTAAGTACCTGTTATTATTTGTTTCCTCTACGAGTTTGTTTGATTATTTACCGAGTTATGTCTCTTTAATTCAGAGAAATTACACGAAACAAATATATTATATTATATTATATTATTATTACCCCTTATTATTTACTTTACTCCCTTTTCAATACTCAAATTGTAAAAGGGGTTTTCTTTAAACATCTTTTTCTCAATAATATAGTTTCACTTCAGCTTCTTGTCATCATTTTTAATCATCTTTTGTTTATTTTAGTTTCCTAGATAGTACCAAAACTGATTGGTAAGTTTTGTAAATTTCATTTAATTATTTTCAATCACCGCGATTGAAAGCTTGTAGTAAGTATAGTAAAGCTTGAAAGAAGTGTGTATAGTATAGATCCAAGAAGGTTTAGAACACTCCATCCTTCTCTTGACTGGCTCATCCATCACATCAGAAGCCCCTCATGAATGCTTCAACTGACAATGTTTTTGATCATCCTTCTTGAAAATGTCAAGGGATATATCTTGGATATGTGGGAAGATATAAAGTTGTTAGTCAGACCACACGATATTTTAAACATAGATAGAGAAATATGCACAAAAGCAACAGTGAATATTCCATAACATTCATTAATGTTAAATTATATCATGAGTATAAGTAGATTATATGTTCGTGCTGTCACCAAATTCACGCTAATATAAATAAATAAATATATATATATATATATATATATATATTGAACATGATTGAAAATTTTTCCCATAAAATAGTTGTATAAATAATGATAACATTTGAACTAGCGTTAATATTCTATGAAGGTGGTTGGGCAAATCAAGGATACTTTCTTCCCTTACATATCTCACTTATAGAACACGGACCATTGATTGGTAAATGCATATTTTATCACGGACACGGAAGAATAGAAACCAGTAAGTGCTCCAACCCCCAAATGATTGAATCTACCACCTTTATATCTAAAATAACGTATTACTTAAGTTCATCAGAAACCGACGATGGTTTACATACTGAAAGACAAAAAATAGCACGCCTAGCAGCAGTAGACTTACATTTTTGTACAGTATACGTACGCAAATTAAAGTTTTCCTCTTTTGACATGTATCGACGATGCAGTTGAAATTCAGAAATGCTGCACACATCTGTCATGTACATAAATCAGTTCTGATGCAAAGGCAAATAGATGGAGCGGTGTATTGACGAATCCAGACTAAATGTTTGATGGAAGTGAAGTGGTGGGAGAACTGAAACATGGCTATCCGACATATTCACTGCTGAACTTCTACCTTTAAGATACTGGTCAGTAAATAGAGATTAAAGCTAGTACTTTGCTAGGTGATTGTAATTTCCTAGGTGGTAAAATCTTCTTATCGCCTTAGGTTTTTGGTTTTCAAATACTCTTACTGTTTTATATAAATGAAAAAATCTTATAGCACCGAATAAGAAAGAAATAGTGTAATATTATTTTTAATTAGCATTTATTAACGAGGTATGGTGTTTTTATTTTTTTTTGTTTGTTATGCGTCAATGTATTTTCTTAATATGGAAAACCCATTAGATAACCCACCTAACTGTATGACAGCCTACATAACTGTAATTATTATTACGAAACATAATTTAAAACATTAATTTCAATCATTCTTTCCTTAACTATTTTTAATATGTTTCAAATTATGCAGCTTCTTACATCACTTCTGTACTAAAAATATTAATGCTTTTGTTTCAATCTGTATTTTTTTTATTTCAATAAATATTATTAGAATAATACATTGAAATACTGAATTGTTTAATTTTTGGTTTACTGCGTTAAAATAATGGTGTGAAGATGGTACATAGTTTTACTTTTTTGGAGAACATATGTTCTTGCGGCCTGTGTTTACATAACAATAGCGTCGAGTTTCTAAAAAAAAGTAACCTGATGAATCCATTAAATTGTAGATTCACTTGTTTAGAAAACAGACAACTGATAGATATCTTATTTAAGAAGCTCACTCTTTATTTAAAAAGTACTACATTAAACACCACATAACAACAAACATAACTCGTTTATTTACAATTTCCATATTAAGTACTTTGGTTTTAGGATTATGTTCCCTATTTCTAACAATGTTTCTAATAAACACCCACCTCAGATAAACCTGTACTTGATGCAGTTCAGCATTCTCAAATGGGTTTTAACCTATTTAAATATGGCAAAGGTGCACGTGGGCAAAGGCGGGGGAAGTAACTTCCTTTCATCAAAGATTCGTGTAAGTGCTCATGCAATGTAAGTTCGTCTCAGACTGGAGTCTAAATATATTAATGTCTTTGCTCGTTTTGTAATCTTGCAAACATTCTAGGAAAATATGTATAACTCACATTATATCAAAAACTGTTATGTTTCCAATTAACTTTAAAACTATATACGGTTGTAAATCGATCATTAAAGTAACTGAAAGAAATAGTTGAACTGCAGTCCAGTGGTGAAACAAATAATATCTTAATGATTATTATTACTCTGCACAAGATTTTTTTCGAATTTCTAAAACCTATTGTTCGCACTTCCAAATCTGTCGAATGATATGTCTATGATGTTTTCCCAAGTATATTTGTGGTCCTCAATTTCTCATCATGCATGTACCTTTTGTAAATGAAACCTTTTGGCTAGTATAACCGGAATTTTGTTAAAGGCAGCATGCGGTGTCATTAATTATTAATGTGATATATCTTAAGATGTACGTCTCGTTAAACTTTTTTTCGGGAGAATTTAGTAGTTACAGTGGCGTAGTATTTTATTTTTACGAATCCTGTCATTTTAACTCAAAGCAATGTGTTTACTCCACTCTTATATGTATAACTATGTTATGAAAACTCTACAAGTGTTATCCTTTATTCAAATCACATTCTTAACTTTATACTTTGTTACAAAAACTTTTGAAATGTTAACTTAATAATGAGACCCTTTATGTTTATAATTAGAAATGTATCTACCCTGAGGTTCAAGACGAATTTAAACCGTTTTAACCATTAATTTAAGAGACAAGTTTAAGCCTTAAAACTAAACACCGAGACACTGCAACTTAGTGAGTTTTTCTCTCTCGAAAATATATTCTTTCCGCTAAACCTCCAACTTATTGAACCAGCCGTATCATTGGATTAAATTGCTTTCTTCTTGCCTCTTTTCAATCCTTACGCATTCTTTCTACTTTTCATCAACCTACGTTTACAATTAATTTTAGTCCGTGTATGAGTGATAAATGGTATATGTAATTACAAAAAAGGAAACAACAAAACATTTGATAATTTATTAGTAAATCAGCACTCAGTTGTAATATCACCATGTTATACTAGCAACTTATCAATAAATACATAATCCCCCATGATAGCTTTTACTTATTATATTTCTCAATATACAGGTACCTCATTATACATCTTTACCACATCAAGATATATTAACACAAACAATTAATTAGATTGCAGCTTTTGGAGGCACAATTATTTCACCACCTTGTATAATTTACACATGAATTATATAAGGAACCTCGTTTGATAAAAATATTCCTTTACTCAAGGAAACGAGTTTTTTCAATGACATGTATTAAATATATTTTTATTGCTTTTCACTGTATAATTTGCAGTCAACAGATAGGTATTCTGATTACTTATTAAAATAATAAATAATGCAATTATTGTAATTGTTCTTGTTGCCTGAAACGAAAATTATTAAATTTACTTACTTTTAAATCTTTAATGAAGTTAATATATTTTTGATTTAGATAAATCTGTTTATTGTTGGCTGATTCATGGAAATCATATATGCAATATTTGATGTTCTCAATTATAAAAAAAGTTTTTCCAGCGTACAATCGATTTCATAACTATTCGAGGCAAGAAGTATCACCTAAGCTTATCACCGAAATTGTGTTTTACGCTTTTAATATCATTAGCATTCCATTTTCAGCTTGTGACTCTATATTTAGACTGCTAAACTCCACATTCAGCCTTACATGTGAAATATAATTACTTGGAATTGTGAAATACAATTCTTGCCTCCGACTGATTTATAGAACATATTATAAGTTAAGTGTATTTGTTATCAGTTTTATTATTAGTAGTGTCGGGATTACTATTTATAGGACTGAAGAAGGACAAATATACTTAAACTATCATAAATACAATATCACGTCAGGGTGTGTTTCCTGAAACAATGAAAACAGAACTCTAACTTAATGTACAGTATACAAAAACTAGATATACAATAATAGAAGAAAGAATAGTGAGTCCTTGTTTAAATATGCCTCTAAATCAGCAAAACTAGTCAAGACACACACACACACATTTGCAACCACTAATTTCAAAATGTATACATTCAGCTCAAAGTTTGATGCTGTAAAGCAAGTGCACGTTTGAAATGTACATAGATCAGATGAGTTGCGATTGGAAGGCAAATAGATGGCTCGGTGCAGTATATTGACATATCCAGAGGAAATGTTTGATGGCAATGGAGCCATTATGGGAGGAGACTTGTGACGTAGCTATCCTATTCCTATCTGAATATCTACTACCAGTTTCGACAAAGATATATTACTAGAACAATAAAGTGTGTGATTGATGTTGCATTGTGATGAAAATCTATATCTGTACTATCAAAATAATACATTAGGTCGTCCTATGTATATAGCAATTAAGAAATAAAACCTGTATTTTAGTTTTGTTTTTTTTTTTTTTTATAGGGGAAATACAACAAGTTTATTTTACGTTAAAATATATATTAAGGTTACACATGGAGTGTTAATATTTTTTAATGTTAGAATATTGAAATAACGTGTAGGAAAGAAGTGACATTTTTATAAAATGTAATTAAACATTTTGTTTTAGAAAACAATACTGATTCAAATAGATATAACTCTTCTAGACAACAAATAGATTTTTAGATTAACTATTATGATGTAATCGTTCTGGTAATGTGGGAGTCAGGCAATGCTGTAAGATGCACTAAGAAATCATTTTTAGTTGTGCCAGATTTGTCACTCGCCAGTAGGATAAACCAAAATTAAGGTAAATGGTGTTTAAAAAGTAATTTTAATTATCTTTCAGTTCCAATAACTTAAAATTAGTACATTATTGTGCGTTATGTAACATGATATACTGTAACTACCCTATTACATGTAATTAAATGATAATATTCGGATGTTAATTGTGAAACACACAACAATCACGACGTTGCATTTGCATTGGTATGACTGCACATTATATAGTCATTTAATGCTTGTGATTCACTCATTGCTGTATATAACATAAGTCCCACACTGGCAGTAGTTGTAGGTTGCATGTTTAGTGCTGCAGTTTCCAGAAGTGATATTTTGATTCGTCGCGTGAGTTCAGTCTGAACATCACGAGATTCCCAAGATTACATGTTGGCTCACTCACTGTTATGAGATTCAGGACTATGTTGATTACCCCTGGGGATACCAGCCTTTAACGAAAGTACAGTTACCAATTTACTAAGCTTTTACTGTTTCAAAACAACTTATATCAATTTTATTAAACATAAGTGATACAGGAGTGTCTTATTTATTCCGCCTAAAAAAATCATAAATGAAGTCATTATTTAAAAAATCATAGTCTAGATTTCATTTAGTACTATGCTAAGTACTAAGTATGATACATATAATGTGTACGAATCATGATGTAATTGTTACCTAATATATGTTACCGTGGTTCAACAACACCCAGAACCTACCAATCAGAACACCTGACCAAGTGGAACCTTCCTTAGTCCATCATTGGCTCCCGTGATGATACTTAACCTCCGTACCACTCACCGCCTGTATCGGAAGTGGCATGTTAACAGTAACTAACAGTGCTCTCGGCCTATTGCGTCTGATGATGATTGGAGTGTACAATCGAAATCGATTATCACTTACCATCTTTTATGTATATTTACCGTCTTGTGAGTAACGGTATAAGCGTAAATAAATTTTTAAGTGTTATAAGACGTTTATTTTATTTACTTTCCGTAAATTTAATAGCACGTACAAAACTGATCAATAAGTAATTTTAAAACGTAAAATGTATAGAGCATTTTGTAAGTACCTGCTAAAACTCGTAGATTATTTAAAAAGCTTCAAAGCTAACTGGTAGTTTAGTAATTGACTACTTGATACTCTACCACCAAGTCTCAATATGAGTCAATATCAGGAACATAAAAGACAAGGGTTTTCTACTCAGAATGGCTTATGAGTAATTTTCCACACGATTGCCTTTAATTATGCATATTTGCGTGACCCAAGCAATACCCTCTGTGACGTCTTAATTACTAGTAATTTTTCTATACGCCAGATTTGTCACTCGCCAGTAGGATAAACCAAAATTAAGGTAAATGGTGTTTAAAAAGTAATTTTAATTATCTTTCAGTTCCAATAACTTAAAATTAGTACATTATTGTGCGTTATGTAACATGATATACTGTAACTACCCTATTACATGTAATTAAATGATAATATTCGGATGTTAATTGTGAAACACACAACAATCACGACGTTGCATTTGCATTGGTATGACTGCACATTATATAGTCATTTAATGCTTGTGATTCACTCATTGCTGTATATAACATAAGTCCCACACTGGCAGTAGTTGTAGGTTGCATGTTTAGTGCTGCAGTTTCCAGAAGTGATATTTTGATTCGTCGCGTGAGTTCAGTCTGAACATCACGAGATTCCCAAGATTACATGTTGGCTCACTCACTGTTATGAGATTCAGGACTATGTTGATTACCCCTGGGGATACCAGCCTTTAACGAAAGTACAGTTACCAATTTACTAAGCTTTTACTGTTTCAAAACAACTTATATCAATTTTATTAAACATAAGTGATACAGGAGTGTCTTATTTATTCCGCCTAAAAAAATCATAAATGAAGTCATTATTTAAAAAATCATAGTCTAGATTTCATTTAGTACTATGCTAAGTACTAAGTATGATACATATAATGTGTACGAATCATGATGTAATTGTTACCTAATATATGTTACCGTGGTTCAACAACACCCAGAACCTACCAATCAGAACACCTGACCAAGTGGAACCTTCCTTAGTCCATCATTGGCTCCCGTGATGATACTTAACCTCCGTACCACTCACCGCCTGTATCGGAAGTGGCATGTTAACAGTAACTAACAGTGCTCTCGGCCTATTGCGTCTGATGATGATTGGAGTGTACAATCGAAATCGATTATCACTTACCATCTTTTATGTATATTTACCGTCTTGTGAGTAACGGTATAAGCGTAAATAAATTTTTAAGTGTTATAAGACGTTTATTTTATTTACTTTCCGTAAATTTAATAGCACGTACAAAACTGATCAATAAGTAATTTTAAAACGTAAAATGTATAGAGCATTTTGTAAGTACCTGCTAAAACTCGTAGATTATTTAAAAAGCTTCAAAGCTAACTGGTAGTTTAGTAATTGACTACTTGATACTCTACCACCAAGTCTCAATATGAGTCAATATCAGGAACATAAAAGACAAGGGTTTTCTACTCAGAATGGCTTATGAGTAATTTTCCACACGATTGCCTTTAATTATGCATATTTGCGTGACCCAAGCAATACCCTCTGTGACGTCTTAATTACTAGTAATTTTTCTATATGCTTTTGTAAGAAATAGTTAAAGAAAAGACACGATTATGTTTTATGGACTTATAGTTAAAAAAATTCAAAAAAAGAAAAAAAAAAGAAAAAAAAACTAGTTACCGTGAACGTTTCATCCTTAAATCCAATAATAAATACTTTTGGCGCGTTATTAAATATTTAATACTAAGAACTTAACTTTATTCATACTTAAGAAGAGGCTGGTCGTAGTGCTTAATATTTCACTATTTATTTTAGTTGGATTTCAAGTCATGAATATTTGTAAACCAACGTGCATCTCAGTTTTGTTTTCACTGTTGTAAAATGATTTGAGACGCGTTGTAGAACCATGTATGTTTCTACGTGTTGGTGTAAGTACTAAAAACTGTTAAATGATTTAGGACCATCATCCGATCTTTCTCATAATATTTTCTTAACCCGATGTGTTTTCTCTCCTTACTAAACCTAGATTGTAAACATGTATGGGTGTAAAGTTTTGTGGCTGTGTTTTTAAATTGTTAAGTATCTATCATATCGTTAGTTTTTTTTATTAATATTGGGTCTTTATGAGTCAGTTTTATTGGTTTTTGATTTGTGTGAGAGAAATGTGTTAGCCCTAATCAGCCAGCTCTGTTGACGTCAACTTTTATTTCTGTCTAATTATTGAGTGATAAGGCCAAGTACGAAACGGCATCTTTGTCCATGATCGGACCGGAACCCTTCAGATAAATGGCAACCTTGACGGTAGCACTGTAAGCACTCAGTAGCTCAGAAAATTTAATATGCGTAGGTAAATAGTAATTGTTATTTATATGTAAGTGGAAGGGGAAATAAGTTGGTCTATCTCGTAGTTTACGTAATTTGGAAACACGCAATGCTCTATAAAATAAACTTGCTCAATGTCATTAGAAGCACGCATCATTGTGGCCTAATTTTTTGTTTACTAGTGTATATATATACAATATTTACCTTAACTAATTTTTTAGCTGCCAATAAAATGTGTAATACTAATGTATAAAGGAAATAACGGAAGACATTTTTTATTTGTAAATCAGTCCTTCAGATAAGTATTCGATGACTGATATGTACATATAAATACCCCCGCCACAGCAAACCTGCCGACTAAGCGAATTTTGATTTGTCAGAATTTATTTTCAATTAAATATATTTAAATAACATTAGGTTTAACGAGAACACAGGTTTGCTGCTATAAGAAAACTAATAAAGTGTGTTTTTTAGTAAAATATTGATAGCTTAGTATAAAATAATTAAATTTGCCAAGTTTGATTAAAATATATCCATAAACAAGCAAACTACAACATTTTATAATATTATCCATAAATATAACATGGGAATTTTAAATTTACATTTTGTTTTATTTTCTCCGTTACCAATAACCGAACAAAAATACTTGTACAATGTACATACTAAATTATTTAATTTTTAAGCTCTTTAAAAATGGTCTAAAGAAAAATTGGGAAATTTTGTGTTTTGAGGGTCAAAAGTGAGAAAAACCAATGTTTACCCCATAAAACCCCCCGTAAAGCCCCGTTTCCATGGTCCGATCATGCTGGTTCAATAAAGGAATGGTGTTTTTGGCCTCTGGGGACATCAAAATGAAAAGTAAATCGGTCACGGGTCTAGGTCTTACCGTGCCACTTACGGTAATAACTACTTCCCTATAGGGAAATTCGCAAAATCTTTCTAAGTAAGAATAATATGTTATTATTAATAAGGCAGCCTAATAAACATTCTACAATATAAAATAAGATTTTTTCATGTATAATCCAATAAAACATTAAAAGACACTTTTTTCTGTTAAAAAGTGCGCGTGTGTCCTTTTATAATTTTCATTATTTTTGTTAATTCATTCTTAATGATTAATTTTAATGCATACTAAAAGAAAAGTAGGCGTCAACATCTATAATATACGATGTATATTTTTATATTACACTATAACCTACACGGTAAATACCAGTGAGGGATAACTAAGGTAATTCACTTAACTGTGGACCAGTTTAGAACTCCTTCCGCTTTCATTTGCATAATTTAAAACCCCTAACGCTCTGCTTTACTCCGTCATACGTGAACTGGAAACCTTATAACTTGTATGAATAAACTTGTCATAACTACCATGCAATTTGTTTCTATCAATATAATGCAGCATGACACACACTGGATAACTGATATTGATGAGCATTACAAAAATTATTTAGTGACTATTGCCAAAATATCATCCAACTGAAAAGTGGAAAAACCATCCTTTACAGTTAGGAGAAAATTGAGTTTTTACTAATAGTCAAGAAAAATGCCTGCTCTACTAAGTATGTCCAGGTTATTTGAATAAATATCATCAGATAATTTAAAAGTGGATTTTGGTTGAAAGTGCTTTAAATTGAAATATCCTACAGTAGGCCTATTCTTTAACTAGTTAGATGAACTGAGAAATTAAAAACTTATTTTATCGTGATTTTGGGACGGTTAAATTTTTTGTAGCAAACTATTCAGCTTTTTTCTCCTAAAACCCAAAATGTTTTACTATATTTTCTTTAGATAAATAACACTCTTGTCATTAGAATCTTTGTTTGTTAGTATGGTAATTTTTATAAAACATCCCTTATATGTATTGCTATTATCACAGAGTCATAGTTTCATTTAAACATTATGACTGATTGTCTACAGAAGTAGTAAAAACAAATTAAATTATTTCCATCCAATTATAGTATTAAGAATCGTTTTAATTACTGCAGCCTTAAGCACTAATCAACTATTACTCAGTTGCAATAATTGCGTGTACAATGCATGCTATATTGATCATATTTATGTCATAAAGTAAGTTTGTTTCTTCACTGGCTTGGATTTTATGTTTGAAAAATATGCACTTTTTATTTTATTTTTGTGAGAACTGTTTTACATAGAAATTTGCTTTCATAAACAGCCTTTTCACCACACTATGATGTTACTGGCTGTATTACATACGTTAATTGGTGGCTGAAAGTTACGTTTTGCTGGCCATGCCAGCTGTCATCGTAATTTGGGGACCGAGCAGGTTTTTACAGCCCGGGGCCGCAAAATCAGCTATCCGCTTACTTACTTAAAACATGAATGCATTTTAAATACACAATCAAAATCCATATAGCATTGCAATAGAATTGTGTTATTGTCGCCGTTGCCTAGCAACTATTTATTTTTATTTTTGCTGATTCCTCAAATTATTTTTTTACATAACCTTAAAGTTGTAGATGTGTTGACTATCAGTGTGCATTATTATAGTGGTGAATAGTGGTAATATGGTATAGTGTGGTGAAAAATAGCGTTCGTACCACGGGCCGAATTGGTTTTGCACCTCTCGAACGATTTAAGTTCTCGACTTCGTCTCGAACTTAAAAACTATCTCGATCCGGCAAAACCTCATTTTTGGCCCTAGGTACGAAATATATTAATTATGATTGTGTGTTAGGAGTCAACTAATTATTAGGTTGTATTATTATTGTCAAGTAGTATAACTGTTTATTTTGAAGTAAAAGTGTTTGGGAATTTTGCGAAACCTCATACATCACCGGGCTCTGTCAAGCATACTCTAAAAACATTTTGCTACCATAATGAGGTTTAGACAGAGATTTATATAATAACAAACATTTTTTAACAAACGCCAAAAACGAACTTATTTCAGTGAGTGTAGGATCACTGTTATTGACAGACCAGTAATAATTCTTGTCAGGTGAGAGGTGAAGAGTTACAGCAACAAAGAACGTGCTCAGACAGTTTCCTCTCATTGTAAACCTCCGCTATTGATTCACATGCCAGGCTTGGAAATAAGAGTACAATCTAAAAACAGAGTATAACATTGGTTTTGGAAATCTTAGTAAAAAAAGTTCAACTCAAATTATTTTGTACTCAGGTTTTAAAAAGAAGAAGATTCAAAATATTTGGATAAAAAAAAAAAACTATAAAGTTTCGATGATACAGCTACGTAGTATAACTTAGCTAAAACATTATTTTTATATGCGTAAAAAAGGATATACATGTTCAATTGAAAAAAAAAAAAAATGTTAGCGGTTGTATTGCAAAGTTTAACATGGGAGATAAAATAAAAATATAGTTCTAATTAAGATAATTTTTAAAAAAAAAGTTGGTGAAAACCTAAGAGATCTGATTTTGAAAAGAGTAAACAGTGTGACTTCCTGGGTAATTAAAAAGTGCTAATTAATTAAACAGAATGAGATGGAAGAAACAAAACACCTTGGGAATATTTTCTTGGAAATGAGATTTTACTAATTAAAATGTTTTTTGTCTTATCGAACTTTAAATTGTATTTTCATATAAACGTGTAGTAAATATTTCAGTTTCAATGTTAATTATCAAAATCAATAAACTTGTCATACGATCAACCTTTACTTCGTTGCAAAAGCCTATAGCTCTTACCAATTGGTCAATGCTTTGAATTTATCAGCAAAAGTTACGGACTTTTTAATTTGATATGATGTTAGGTAATAGTCAACTTAAGGAAATAATTAAGTTAAACAATACTTCAAGAAACAATCGACTAGTTTTAGTCTTTGTGATAAGTTGAAATGTAGAGTGGTAGAACAATAATGTTTGAAATGCACAAAGTGCTCCTTGAATGAAAATATATTCTACTTCTTCGAAAATTATAAGGAAAATAACGTGATTATTTATATTTCGCTTGATAAAAAGAATACTTATTGATTCATTTAATGTGATGAATGCGGAAAAAATAGTGTATCTTAGAAATTCTACACCCATGCTAACTTTTTACATCCAACCTCGCAATTATCTTTTGCATTCTTCAACAGGAGTTATATTCTACTTTATTAGTTTTTATGTCTTATGCAAAAGCCTGTGATAGTTACTGTTCCATAAAATTTAACTTATACATTTTATATAAACATTTTATTTTTAAAACACTGATACGGCTTACGCATTGACAGTGTTGACTATTATTGGTTTAGCACAATATCAATAACTTCCTCTGATTTCTTAAAGTAGGTATATTAGTTTTGCATACCTTATAGATATTGAATCAAGTTCAAGTACTAAGCTAGTCCTTTCGCATGTCATCATTCAGTGAATTCCTCATAAGGATACTTTAAACCTACATTGTTACCTAATCTCATTTTCCAAAAAACGGCAAAACGTCAATAATATTTTTTATATATTTGAATATACATAGCTAACCTTAAAATAATGTGGTCACCATTTCATTTTTAAAGCATCTTCCTGTTTCTAATAAGTAATGCTATTAAATAAACTTAAATGAAGATTTCAAAGACCTTTTGAACTGTAAGGAAACTTTTCTTTTTGTGATTCATGTGTGATTGGTTTGAATTAAGTTTAACTTGTCCTAGTTTATAAACTCCACTACGTATCCTAATAAAAATTAATCCATTAAATCAATATATCATAAAATATAATATTTGTTTAAGTTTGGTATATATACTGAAATCTTAAATGAGGGACACAAACACTATGTACACTCGTAAACACTTAAGAGAATTGGTTTTTATTTATTAAACAAAACTACTGATACAGAGGAGCTTAAAGTTTAATAAGGTTTTTTGAATTCATATGGATTTATCCAAAAGACTAAAGTAGCTTTATCTAATTACATTTTCTATCTAATCAAGTTCACGCGTATTTATAATTTATAAATATTTGTTCCCATCAAGCTTATTTTATTTTCAATTGAATCCAATTTTTTTACCAAATTAAAACATGTACTAACTAGGAGAGCTATGATGCTCGTTTGAGTTCAGTAGATTTTAATTTTGGTTGTGTCATTGGTAAAACCAACAATAAGCTCGATTGTTGGTGTATGAACCTGTAACTCTTGTTTAGTAATGATATTTAAAATATAAACACCCAAATCATCAAAGTACATGATTTCTTTATTTTATATTCAATCCACTCAAGAACCACAGGGATGTACATGGTAAAGTTACATTAAAGGAAAGGAAAAATGGTTAACATTGTGATTACGCGGTGGACATTTATATAGAGGACTTAGACCAGACATTACGTAGATATATGATGCAGTTATGGCCGAGTCTCGTAGTGACATGTCATATGTTCTATTGCAGTGAAATGTCGTTGGTATTTACGTGGTGGACTTTTATATAGAGGACTTAGACCAGACATTACGTAGATATATGATGCAGTTATGGCCGAGTCTCACAGTGACATGTCATATGTTTTATTGTAGTGAAATGTCGTTGGTATTTACATGGTGGACATTTATATAGAGGACTTAGACCAGACATTACGTAGATATATGATGCAGTTATTGCCGAGTCTCGCAGTGACATGTCATATGTTCTATTGTAGTGAAATGTCGTTGGTATTTACGTGGTGGACATTTATATAGAGGACTTAGAACAGACATTACCTAGATATATGATGCAGTTATTGCCGAGTCTCGGAGTGACATGTCATATGTTCTATTGTAGTGAAATGTCGTTGGTATTTACGTGGTGGACATTTATATAGAGGACTTAGAACAGACATTACGTAGATATATGATGCAGTTATTGCCGAGTCTCGCAGTGACATGTCATATGTTCTATTGTAGTGAAATGCTGTTGGTATTTACGTGGTGGACATTTATATAGAGGACTTAGAACAGACATTACGTAGATATATGATGCAGTTATGGCCGAGTCTCGCAGTGACATGTCATATGTTCTATTGTAGTGAAATGCTGTTGGTATTTACGTGGTGGACATTTATATAGAGGACTTAGAACAGACATTGCGTAGATATATGATGCAGTTATGGCCGAGTCTCGCAGTGACATGTCATATGTTCTATTGTAGTGAAATGGCGTTGGTATTTACGTGGTGGACATTTATATAGAGGACTTAGACCAGACATTGCGTAGATATATGATGCAGTTATGGCCGAGTCTTGCAGTGACATGTCATATGTTCTATTGTAGTGAAATGTTGGGATGTACGGACAGAACTTTTATTTAAACTTAGCAACATTTTTACGATTCAAAACATCAGCCTTACGGTAACGTCAATGCCGTAAAGCTGTATTAATAAAGCTATAATTTCAATCCGACATTATCAAGTTCTAGTTATGGGTTCTGAATTAATAAGAAGTTATAAGACATGTATTTAAACGTAATTTTTTTTTATATTATATAAATATATAAAAGCGAATTTTAAATTTTAATATTTGATAACAAAACTGTATTAATTAAAACTATGAATAAAATTTGGATCATAAATTAAATGCATAACTGTTTATTTTACAGTATTAATAAATATTAATATCGAACATAAAAATTTGCAAATACAAATGAATTAATTAAACCAATATTGCACACATTGGCCCTCACAACAGTTTGGGGTAGATCTTAAGGACTTAAAATATGAATGGGTTTTTTAAAACAACTTTTTAAGACATATCAAAAAGGCATTAAAGAAGTAGAAAATTATTGTTTAGCATTTTTCATTATTGCCTATATCAAGTCAACTTTTTCAAGTAAAATTGATTAAGGATCACAACTAGTTTTATTTTGTAAATTATCACAATGGAAACTTTAAAGTACCACTCCTTAACACACAAGTTTGAACAATAGTTGTCATTTAAGCAAAATGACTAAAAGTCACTAAGATTAAGACATATAAGTATTTTATATAAAAAGAAATCTGGAATCGACAAAGAATGATATACAGCCACTTGATGAAGTGAATCAATTTTTAAATATATCATTCAATTAAAATCGACATTAAAAACAGTTCTACTAAATCAGTTGTGTAATAAGACGATAAGTGAGAAATAGAACAATTACATATCAGAAACCAATTACTGGTCAGCAGTTCCGTGGAATTAAACCATTCCAGAAGCATTCCCACGTTTTTCCGACTCCATTGTCCTCTGATAATAGGTTGAATTGGAACATGGATAGAAATGTCTCCTTTGAACCATAAAAAAGATTAATAGAGTCGGTATGTATTGTCGCCCTACTCAACGTTGAAAATGCAATTGACGTAAAACTATTTCATTTTATATGTCTTCATGAAGATATTACACATTGGCATCTAAAAAGAAATTATGACTTATAACTCCTTCAGACACACCAATAGGCTACGCATACCTTAAATATTTTGAACGCACGTATAATAATTTTAAATGGTTATAGTTTTGGGTCGGTTACACCCTTCATCATCAGGTCTTGTAGGGAGAACAATAGAAATATTGGATGTTTTAATTTATCAAACCATAATCTTATATTTTACATCTTAAAATCCATGTGATGTGACTTTTGTATTGCACATGGTCACAAATTCATTTAGAATATAAGGTGAAGCATAACGGAGTGATTGTACCAAAACTTAAAACACTAAATCTGTATTTTAATTTGTGTACACAGCACATCACCTCTTTGAAGTTGCTATATGTATCTTTTTTAATCGTAATAGTTTGTTGGACGAGTTTTAATTCACTAATTTCTTGACGACCGATTGTAACTGTTCTCATAAACTTTCTTATATAATATGTAAAATTGTAAAATGTTATTTGAAATATTTGGACAGTGTAAGAATACTTTAAGTTGTATCAATTATGCATTTTAACTAGAATAGTTACGGATATAAAATTACCCTGTTTCCTAAACTGAGCCAATCATGAAACATATATATACAAATACCCCCGCCGCAGCAAACCTGCCGTCTAAGCGAATTTCCATTTGGCCGAATTGATTTTCAATTGATCTATTTAAATAACATTAGGTTTAACGAGTACCTAGGTTTGCTGCTACAAGGAAACTAATAAAGTAGTGTGTTTTTAGTAAAATATTGATAGCTTACTATAAAATAAATAAATTTGCCAAGTTTAATCAAAATATATCCATAAACAAGCAAACTACAACATTTTACAATATTCTCCATAAGAATAACATGGGAATTTTAAATTTACCATTTTTTTAGTTTTCTCCGTAACCAATAACCGTACAAAAACACTTTGATATACTGAATTGTTTGTTTTTTTAAGCTCTTTAAGAAGGTTTAGAGAAAAATTGGGAAATTTTGTGTTTTGAGGGTAAGAAGTGAGAAAAACCAATTTTTACCCCATAAAACCCCCCATAAAACCCTGTTCCCATGGTCCGATCATGCTGGATCGCGAACTCATTCAAGTTTATCCCGCCTTACACCTTCAAACCAAATTTCATCAAAATCGGATAAAAATTACTCAAGTTATCGTGTTCACGGACACATATATATATAAATCTATATATATATATATATCTATATATATATACATATATAAAAATTTGAACGAATGGTGTTTTTGGCCTCTGGGGACATTAAAATGAAAAAGTAAATCAGTCCCGGGCCTAAGTCTTACCATGAGACCTACGGTAATAGCTACTTCCCTATAGGGAAATTCGCTAAAACTATACATAACCAGCTTGTTTAGCTGTAACAAGGCACATATTACAGGATTTTCATGCAGTTTTACCTCATGGTCGTACATACACTATGCAACTTAGCGTCAGATTTGCCGCCTAAGATTTAACACATCATGGACACACTCACGAGCGAAAATAATACTAAACACTATAAGTTACTCTCTAATTTTTTGTATTGGCTGTTATTTAACATTATTATGTTTATTTAGTCATACCATTTTTATTTGTGCGAATGTTCATTTGTTTTTTTATATACTTTTGTACATCAAAGTTATAAATGGGAAACATTTAATTTATGATGACTAATTAATAATAACATATTATCCAATTACTGTATGACCTATTTACCCTACATGTTGTATAGACTTTTATTTTGCGTTTTGTAGTTGGTTATTTTTTGCATGTTGTATCTTGACTTTCCTGCCAAACAGTAGGTATATTTTACTGCTACACTTTGTAGTGTATTCCAACTTAGGTTGGGCTTTAAGGCATTGTTAGTTGTATTGTGTTAGTTAAGTTTTTTCTTCTGACGAGGGAATCGTATTCCAGATCCCGAAGCATTGTTTTTGTTTTACATTCTCCCTCATACATAGGATATGGAGAAAGTATTGTTTTGGTCAAAATTTTCGAGTACGAGTTTTGAGTGTATACACCCGCTTTGGGTCCCACGGAGCCCAAAAATGTGGTTTCGGAGGGATTTTGATTAACATTTAGTATTTTGTACTACTTAAAATTGAGAACAAAATAATAGAACTCTCATTCTTGTAAAAATTTCGGGTCAAAAGTTAATGCAACTTTAGTGATTTTGCCCATTAAATATGATCACTTACCCTCATCGCTTACCCATGATAAAGGTTATTGACAAGCTAATGGGAGAAAGTATGTTCCAGATAACTGACACTGTTTAGTTCACAATTTTTAAGGAAAATGTCCGCAATACACCTTTGAACAACACTGTCTAATTTATCGTTTTAAACTTCTTACAATAAGGGAAATATTTTGTAAACATTCCTTCATACACGTTATCCTTTAAATAAAAAAGTAAGCAAATATGTGTTGTGGCATTTTAACTGTTTTTATATTCGTTAATCTCGTTCTCAATAACTATTATTGACCTTAAGTAATGTGCTTTTTGTTACATTAATATATGAAGTGCAACGTAGTTTATTTTAACTTATTTTGAATGTACTTGTCTTTGGAAACAAACGCGCCATTTTAAACAAAGTGTACAATGAAACGCAATACCAGAATACCTAATGAGTTCACTTACTGCCAGTTATGTTAATAATTATTATTGGCAATGAAGGCAGCATTTTTTTCATGTAATATGTAAGTTATTTTTCTTTACGTTCAGCAGTAAGCTTACAAAAAAAAATTGTAACAACCAACCCTCCACAAAGTGCCAAACATTTTGTCAATAAAATGTCTTAAGTATTTAATTTTTCTGAATTTATTTGGTGAATTTTCTAATTATACTCACTTGCAAATGTATATAATATACAAACTGAAATACGATTAATAATGTCGACCTTGATTAGAAGTTTTCGATGGTTGGTTGCAATTAGTTCTGATGAATTAATAACAATAACCGACTAGCTGATAATTGTATAAATGTATTGCAATATGCATTAATTAATTACCTATTTCACTCATTCCACCATAAAAAATTGGAAAAGTATTTTTTCCTTTTTCCAGTAAATTCGATTTGGCAAGGATGTTGCTTTATACACTAACGTATAAGGTTTATTATTGTTTGCTAAACAAATTATTTTAATTTGAGAAAACACGCAACGAAGGGAAATATTAATAAATAACAACACAGCATGCGTGTTTAGTGTACATAAATATTAAGGTAAAACGACTGATAATATTCAATTACCTCCTTAGACAGTGGTTAAGCATATTGAACAGCAGTTTCAAAATAATAGGTTTGATATTAGGTGTAGGAAGGTAGGTGAATTTACCGAAACAGTTTTCTTAACATATAGAAAAATAGTTTTCTTAAATTTTATATATATTTGTTAATCATTGACCAAATAGTTCCTAGACCTATGTGAATGTAAGATATTTTATGTACAATCGCTTACAATCAATACCTAGAATATCACTTTTATATTCTTAAACTACTATTATATTTTGAAAAACTATTTAATGAGGGTATTTCTCTTTACATCGTGGCTGCGAATGGAGATAAAACAATCAACGCATTAATGCAGAATTTTCATTACAACTATCATGTACAGCTAAAAGTAAAACAATTACGAATATAGAAGCATTGTTATAGCCTACAATTAAAAGTTACAGAAATACTCTACAAATCGAATTGACGTGTTATTCATGTAGGGTAAAAGAAAACGGTTTAAGTCTTTTATAGTTAAATGTAATAAAACGTAATACTGTAATCCTATACTTCAAAAATTAAATAAAAATTACATTTTAGAAATTTATTATTATTAAATTATAATTTTGCAATTTATTCCATAGGCTATTATTTTAAAAGTGAAAACCATCTGGTTACTTATTATTTAAACTGTCACATTGCTGAATCGCTGGTAGTAACACTTCGTGATTGAGTAGTTGTGAGACTAAGATTGAGTCAAAGCAGATGTAGTGGAAGACACTGAGTCATCTTGGCAGAATCTCTACATTCAGAAAGGGGAGCTTATGATTGATGACAGCCATTAAATAATGTGTTTAAAATTCAGTATTCCTTTCAGCCACAGACTATCTAAAAGGGTAATTTCCTTATAACGAAAACTTACAGCTCTGAATATTCTAAAATAACTGTATGTACGAACAGAATATTTTATAGTTTTTGAACTCTTAAAAAACACGAGAGAGATCTTTGGTATTATGATGCAGTTTATTTGAGTAAAAAATAAGTTTATATATTATAAAATTCTCGTTGCGGATTTACCTACTCATTAATTTCCATTTTATGTCCACTTACGATCGTATAAATAAACCAATTGTATACTAAACTAACTGTATGAATTCATTATGTGTTATCCATTTTGGCATACCAACCAAATCGCCTGAAAATTTCCGCAGTGTGGCTTATTGGGCTAGCAAAACTACAATCTACATATTATATTTACCAAAACACTGAAGATTTTTTTTTTAGCGCTTACGACAAAAACCTAACACTTATGAACTAAAAAAAAAAAAAACAATAGTCTACTAATTAGAAATAATGCCAAACATAATTGTAAACTAATTTAAAAATAAATACATCTGGCTTATTTTTTATTGTTAACGGTAAAACAACTAACTTGAAGGTAAAGATGGGACCAATGGAAATTGAGAAGATGCAAATTGGTGAGTGACCAATCACATCAAACTAAAATTTGTTATTTGTTGCAGGTTAATCGAGTCAAATCTTGTGTATATAAAGCAAAACAGCACTTTACGGCAAATACCTTCAACGTATGTCCCTCCGATTCAGTTTCTATTAACAAAGTGAGCAGAAATAGTTGTTTTACACAAGCCACTTGTGATTACGAAATAAAATTTTGAACGTTCCAAGCTCTGAATACCGTGAGTACTGATCGTTATGACTGCAATGCTAATGGATCACTATGACGACTTGGCAGTAAAACCCCTGTTAAACCATTTCAACAAATGTATGTCTATTATCTTTATATTTTACTAACACTTACTATAACTTGACTTTATGTTACTATGAAAAAATATGTCTGGAATAGTTCGATTTTTGGAAATGTCTTGGCAATAGAAGACTAAACATATTTCGAAACTGCTAGTACCAAACGTGCAAGCTTTGACTGGACATAATTATAAAATAGATTATAACTTATATTGTAGATATTCACAATTAATATTGAAATTCATAACTAAATTTAAATACTTAACAAGGCCAATTTGTGATAATTTGTTTTTTTCACAAGCGCTTTCGGAAACTAGGTCTCCATCGTCAGGCTGAGTTTAAAATGGTACAAAAAGTAAATATTTACTTAATTGTGAATGAATTTTAAATAAAGTAATAAATCAAATGTAATGCATGGGAATCTTATTATATACAGAAAAAAACTGACCAAAATTATTTGTTAAATAATAAAGACGGTCCAATAATTATCTCGGAATTAGTTAAAATAATAACATTAAGAACAACACTGTAATATACCAAAAATTAAAAAGATAATTTTTTCTAATAGTATTGTTTATATTATTTTCCAATAACCTTTACATCATATGTTTTGACTTAATTTAAAATGTATTTATTATTAAGTAAATTCTTACTTGTTGTACTAGTTTACACAGCCTGACGATCGAAACCTAGTTTCCGAAAGCACTTGTGAATAAAACAAATTATTACATATTGGCCTTGTTGAATATTTTAATTTAGTTATACATTTCATTTTGAAATAGATGGTATAATAGATGTATACATTATACTTAAAGTCGACAAGTTTTCTTGTTTCAAAGATAAAGGGATTATAACAAACTTTCCTTATATCTGATTAATTAAAGTATCCTCCTTAGATTAGAACTTCTATGCGCTTACCTACTTTATAAACTTAATCTTATATATAAACTAGTTCAATTGTCAATCAAGTAATGGCATACATAATTAAACAATCATCATTTGAAGGATTACAAGACAACTAAAAAGGACAATAACTGTGTACCAGTACTTGTTGATTTAGGAGTATGTTTTATTGAAATATATAAGATATCCGGACAGTAAAAAAAACACCCTATACATTAGTAACGTATGATTTGAAAGGCATCAGAGGTTAGGCGTGTCAAAGAGCTTGTTTGGCGCAATGAACCAAGCCAAAAGGGTGCAAACATCAAACGCTGTGGGGTAATATGCTTTTACAAAAAGATCTCCTCATTTACCTATTCATCTTCATTTTTTATAGCTTATTTACTTTTAAAGATCTAAACATTAACTTAAAAATTCCAATTACCTATATTTTTATACGTATTTATTTAACCAGTATTTACTAAATGTGTTCGGGTTTCAATTATTTAGGTAACGTTCTTGGTTTTAGAAAAATAAACTATTGATATTAGCAATAAATCACTACGACATGAAATTACAATTCTATTCATAATTTTAGTAAGATTTTCGATCATGTTTTATATAATGAATAAGACATTCATTGAAATTCAGTTGATTTTCGGTTGATTGCAATTGTTTTATTTTAAAAATACTATGCAAGTAAATCTTGTATTAATATAACAAATTTACATGTGATTGAACTATATTTAGATGAGTATATTTAGAAAAGGTTCACAGTTTTAGATTATCCTTAAAAATTTTATTTTTTAATTATATCCAATGTTGCAGGCAGCAAAGCTAATCTAATGCCGCCATTTAATTTCAGAATGGTCAAAGCAGTTTTCATTCATGAATAGTATGCATGAAAAACTATTTATGCATGTACTATGAGTCAGTAGATTGTATCTAAAAATACATTTGTGAATCAATCTATTAACATATTGATGTACTTAGGTTGTACATAAAAAAATATCACATTATATGTATTGGATCGTTGAACTCAGTTTGGACAACCATAACTACAAGGTTCGCCTAAAGTTAGTAATCGTCATTTCCCATTCCTAACTGACGAATCGAAAGAAGTAGGACGCTGGAAAGTTGTTGCTACTGTATAATTTGGATAACTCGAGATAGCAACTGTGGAAAGCACGCAATCATCCAGAGTATCACATTTCACAACTGCTATTAGTTACACGCTACACTCAAGCTGGATTTATTCAGAATTACTATTCAGACTTAAGCTCAAAGTTTTCGTAGAGTTAAGTCCCCATGCTGCATACGGGATAAGTTAATCAGACACATTTTACACATAAGACTCTTCCCCTTAAAAAAATATTTACCATATAAATGTACGATAACGATGTGGTTTAAGGTGTTATAGTAATAATTAAACTATGGGAAAAGTTGTATGACTCATCTATTATGTACTGCAAGTGTATAAACAAATTGTGTAGAAAATCTTATATAAATTTAGAATAAATTCACTTTTTTAGTGACATTCAATTCTTAACTTTGACCTTAAATATGTCGTTATTTTCATTGTTCACAATATTGACCTGGAACAATATCTTATACTATTTCCATAAAAAAATCTTTTACATTTTAACAGGTACGACCTTGAACAAATAAATTAAACACGTAACAAAGTTAGTTATAAATATGTCAATGTGTCAACTCAAGTTTTGAGATTTTATCTGTTTATGAAGAATACCTAATAGAATATTTCTAAAAGCTAAATAAAATGTTTTTTTTAAATTTTTTTATTAAAAATTAATGTTCAATAACACTGAAACATATTATCAACTATTCAAAAATGCATAATCAGCTAAACAGCAATAAAGTTAGGAAAACAGGGATACCGAAATGTGAGCTTGTTTTGTCGTCAAAGGTGTTTTATTATACTTGTAATTTGGTTTGCGTAAAAAAAAACACTCTGTATTAGAAATGTTCAATATTTTTCGAAATTGGCTACAAGCTATCTGAATTAAAGAGTTCTTAAGTACACATTTTTCAAATTTGGTTACAGACCCTTAAATTACATACAAAACAAACTGAAAACAATATGTATGTCCCATTATATCATGTATACAACCCCTCTGTTATAGAGGCCCAAGAGATACTAATGCATCAAAAAAAAAAAATTACAATCAGTGCAAAAAACATTTTTCTATAACATAAAAACACCTTTTTGTACAGTAATGACTGTCCTAAAAATAATTTCTTTGTTTCTACAGATATTTTTCTTAAACAAATTAGGTACATGTGGTATCACTGTGTGACGCATGATTTCTATACACATATTTTTATGAATAATTTCTATTGCTTAATTCACTTGTTTATACTTTAAACATATATTTATAATTTAAAAATTCATTTAATTTATCGTCCTTATTTAAGAATTTATTCTTCGAAATTTTGATACAAATTCTTTTTTATCTACTGAGTTCAATTATGAAATACCTGTTAAAATAATACAAGTAACACGACAAACTAAAAGGAACTAGAAGGAACTAGAATGAAAGGAACATCATGTGGTCAAAAAATCAACCAAATATGTGAAACTTCTCTAATTTCACCCTACGCTGTAAATAAAAAGATGAGATTGTAATTTCTTAAAATTTGTTTTGATGTTCTGTTTATATTACGTTCTTAATTTGTCACCAGCTTGGCAACCCATAGGCTCTACGTTAACTTTTTTAAATTCATTTTTTGGGTTTTTTTAGCCTATTTTAATTTATAAAGGGATTCAGCACATCTACAGAGAAATATCTTTCAAACAGTATGCGTAGATTTTCCCTTCGACGTACAAGAGCTGAGAAAAAAAGGTTTAAATATACATAATTGCCTATTTATATATGATAGTAATCCATTATGTACAGTCCTGATTACGAGAGTTTATAGTAGGAAACAAATCTATTTAAAGAGAGACACTTAGAACCGTTTAAATTATTCAAAGTGCAGCCTAGAGTCTTGTTAAGCTGCGCGAATGGTTTCAATAATTTATTACTGCAATTCACACATGAGATAATGGCATGCGAAAGTGTTTTATTTTAACTTATAATAGCATACACATGATTGTTCGGCTATTACTATACTTTGTTAAGGTACATTGATTTTCAACATGACTTAAACATTCGCACACTTTCTTTTATATTTGATTAAAAATACTAATAGTATAAATAATGTAAGATTTGTCATAAAAAGTAATGAAAAAAAAAAAATTTTAAAATATGTTGTTATTTTAAAAAGATTATTTGGAGTAAGAAAAACTAATCTGGACAATCATAATACAACAATGTTTTTGTTTGAATTTTAACACTTTATCAGTAGTATTTAATTGGTCTATTATATTGTACTAAATTTGATTGAATTTTCATTATAGACAAAATACAACTAATGCAGTTCAGACATTTAAAAGGGTTAATACATTATGACGTAAGGACCTCATTTTTCCACGTCAAGTGCACACTTTAAACACATCATTCACCCTTCAACAGCAGATGATGTACTCTCACATCATCTATAGAAGAAGTGATGGAAAACGTGCTGTCAACCGATATTGTGAATACGATTTTAAATTTATCTTTCTAGTGAGCATCTTTTGAAATACATAGTTCAATTGAGTTTAATGTATCTAGTTCTACCTGAAGAACTTACAAAAGTAAATCGTAAGTTTATTTTAAATATTCATCTTACTGTGGACTTTATTGATTTTAAATTATATCGATATGTGAATCATAATAAATTATATATTTTGTTGTTCAGCCTTGGATTAGACATGTACATGAATGTCTGGAAGTGATACGTGGTTCTCATTTATAATGAAAGTGTATAACAATGATTAAGTAATTAAAGTAATTAAGTTTTGTTCCAAGCCTGTTATAAAATTATTCGAGTATATGACGCTTATTCAAAAAATAAGAATTACAACAACAAAAATATCAAACACAAAAGTAAAAGTGATTTGTATTGATTTAACAGCACATTTAAGTGACCAATCAGTTCAAACAGTAGCCCAACTAATCGTTTAAAATGTTACAAATTATTATTTCTTTTCTCAACGAACACATACAATTTATAACCCAACTCATTTTGACCCCGTATTTGACTTACACATAGCTTAGAATTGAGGGTTTGATATAACAAGGAAAGATATTTCAGCTCCTCCGATCATTGACTTATAGCACCAGACTGTTTCACTGATTAGGTTTCTTTCTCTCCTATCTGTTTCTGATCTTTACGAGAATCCTTTTATCCTTTCACTTTTAACTTCGAAAATTTATTTGACAAACAGTTTAATTTACACTACATTCACAGTTAGTACACACTACAGTTACAGTTACACTACAGATAGTTTATCTCACTTACATTTTTTTTTTATTCTTTTCGTATTGTGTTGTTAGGGCTCTTCACAAGGACAACGTACAAGTAATTACAGTATCTACGAAGCAGATTTCTATTTGGCTGATTTGATTGCTATTAAGATGATTCATTAAAATTGTCAGACGTATTTCTTATTTAAATGACACCAGGTTCAACGAGCATTTAGGTTTTCTCATACGGGACAGGTGTGTTTTATTTACTTAAAAATAAATATATCTATGACCAACCAAACCATAGTTGGGTTTTTTCACTAGATATTGTACTTATGGACACACACAAATAAACACATCGTTATGGATTTTAATTTATTGTGTTATGGCTTCTGGGGACATCAAAACAAAATACCAATACAGTTCTTCAGTACAGGTCTTCCACGATACTATGATAATAAAGTACGGTAATAACCTAAATTTTGAATTAATTATTAACCGGTATTTTATTGATTTTAATTTATTAACGTACACTTAAAGCCCCGATACAAATACCACCAAAATACACACAATAAAATTGATTTCTTAAATAAAAAAAAATATATTTCCTAAATAATATTTGATGGTATTAGTTTTAAACATATTTTAAATATAATAGACGATACACGCTAATAGGATATAAATAAAGCATAAATAACCTCAAAAAGACTCAAAGTTTTTAATTCTAGTTTTTTAAAGATTATAAGGAAAATAAACTCGTTAACTTGAACACAAAGAAAGGCGAAAACAAAGACATGCTTAGTCGAACGAACAATAACGTGGATTCTATCATTCTTCTTCTTCCAAACCATTGTTATTGGTTTCATCAAAAATGATTCGAGCCATCGAAAATACAATAACAGAACAATAGAGAAAAATATGTCTGGTTATGCAAAGTTTTGTCTTAGTGTTAAGCAAAACCAGTGCCATAAATTAATTCCTGAACACAATTTCATGTACTTTTATAACCAAATTAGCTGTGGAAACGGTATTTGACACTTGAAGTTTAAACAAATGTTTTGTAATTTGTATCATTAAATTTGGTTTAATTATTTACGAAAAGTAACAGAAATTATATGCTATTAACAATCTAACAAAAACGGCCATTGCATTAATAATTCACGGGTGTTACAGAATCATTTTTAGTAATCGTCTAAACATTGTATCATCATTCTCTGTTATGAATCTTCTATGTCCAAATGTGAATTTATATTTCACGTGTACCCAATAACTATTTATTCAATAATTCTGCCTCTAAACTAATCATCGTATCTGAGCATTATCAAACACTAGTAATTGTAATGTTGTAAGACAACTGAGTAAGATTTTAAATCTGTGTTTTCTTAAAAGGTCCAATTCATTCCTTTTTATATACTATCCCTAAAATATTTACAACCGTTGTTTACCAAAACATATCCATTTAAAAAATATTTACACGGATATACTTGAAATCCTATTTATACAATGTTTACGATACCTGTAAATTTTTTTCATACTCTTCACAGTTTTAGGTCTTGAGCCTTAATCGGTTTAAGTATGAGCTCAGCTGACCAAGTAGTGTAATCTAGTTGCAGTTCAGGGAATAAAATGATTTCTCCCAAACTTTCAACTAGATCTCAAGAAAATACAAAGCCTAAAATCACAGGTATCAATGGTAAACGTTTCACTGTGACATACTGCGTTCATCACTGTGCATATCCAAGACACGTTGATTGTAGGTTAAGTAATTACAGTAAAGTAACGACTTCCATTAGCTGATCATGTTGACTTAGAACTCTCTATGCTTGTCCTGCTTACCTGCAGCAAACTTTACATACACTTAAGCTTCTGATGATTTAAACTCCATCTGAAACCTTCAGTGAGTTTGTTTACTATTTTAAAAGATTTTTATCTTGTATTGATCTTATAACGACGTTATATGTTTTTGATTGAAGGCAGAATAAAAGATAAAAAGAAAATTTAGGATTTTGTGATTTTGTGATGTAAGAAACATGACGGACTAAGGTAAAATGTTATACATATAGTTATACACAAAATACTTATAGGCTGATTACTATAACAGTATATTAATTTTATTAATACAGTAATGAATATCTAGAGTCTATGACAATCCCCCAAAAAGCGTAGTAAATCTGTATTGGATTTGCAAAATACCTGTACAGCGAATAGAGTTTTTGTATTATTGTTGTTTTAATTGACTTGCTGTTCAATAACCCAACTTCACGACGATTGGCACTGGTATTACTATTGGCATCGTGCTAAATCAAAGACTCAGTAAAATATATTTTAACAGCCCTAACACATACGTTAACCAAGTAATTTTGCTCACAATATTACTTGGATTATTATTTTTTAATACTTAACGACTTCACAGTTCTTGTACCCCCACATAAAAGAATTATTCATGAAAATATATTAAGAATATATTTCAATATATAAAAATTTCTCAAAATATAGTTAATATATATAGTTGTACAAATATATAATTCCATTCTATATTCCTAATATAGTATAAATATACAAAGAAAATAGTTGGCATTATGTATAAATTTTATACTTTAGAACATATATTATAATGTATTTTAAATATAAATCGAATATAAGTTTATTATAAATTAATCGTATTTCTCATAATACATTTTGAATATATTTATTAAAATATATTTAAAGTGTATATTGTATGTTATATTTATAATATATCTTTGTAAATATATTTCATATAATACTTAAATATATTTTAAATATAGTTTAAGAGTATTCAACGTTTTACATTTATATTTTAAATGTATTTGTTCAATATATTAAAAATATATTTTAACATTTACATTTCTAATACAAAATAGATTTATATTATAAATATATTCCACATATATATGCGGCCATATTGTTTTAATTATGTTCAGTTGAGCAGTGTTGTGCCGGCGATAGGTGGGTGTAGGACTGCGTCCGTAGGTTATATGTTGTGGACTTAACAGATATATGCGTATCTACAGGATTTTCGCTGAAGAAATAAGAAAGAGTATGCATGAAAGTGTCTTGTGTTTAAATGTGTGTGTGATTATTAGGCCAGGCAACAAAAATTAGTGCTAATTTGGACCTAACCTCAAAAAATGAGTGTTAGTCATTTAGGTTACGGCCTAGTTGCACGATTCTAGCTTAGGGCAATATGCCTAATATGCGTATCTGTAGAATGTTTGCTGAAGAAACAAGAAAGAGTATAAGTGAAATTGTCTAGTGTTTAAATATGTGTAATTATTAGGCAAGTCAATAAAAATGAGTGCTAATTTGGACCTAACCTCAAAACATGAGTGTTAGTAATTTGGATACGGCCTAGTTGCACGATTTTACGGTAAGTGGATCAACTGTTTATAAATTAGAATATATACGGTACATTTACCAATAAAAAATAATTATTCAATCTATTTTTACAAACAGCATTCTAGCCTATTTTGTAAATATGTGCGCGAGTCTGAATTTTTACTACTATAGTAACGATATCAGGCCGGCCTACAACCCGAATGAAGCAAATCTGTGTAATTAGTAAACCTAAAATACTTCGATAATACATTTGGATAAAGCTTCTCTCAATTAAAAGCATAACATTTGTCCATAAAAGAGCTGTCTAAGTAGTCCTAAATTATAGGCCTGGTTTTGTTCAACCCGCCGAATGTTAAGCGTCGTAAAAGCGACTCATAACACACCACCGCGGTGTTATGCGTCGCTTTTGCGACTCACAAACACTGTTTAAAAAGCTTTATATATTATTAATATATTTGAAATACATTATATTAAATATATTTTTAATATACTAGCCCTTTTCCATATTTAAAATATATTATAAAAACACATTTGAAATATATAATTTATATATAAATACCACAAATGAAATATAACGGAATATATTACTCGGTCCCATAATTTGCATATTTAAAATATATTGACAATATATATTAGCAAATATATAGCTTTATATTTTTACATATATTTTTTTTATATATTTTCAATATAAATTTTCTATGTGGGCCATAACAAAAATATGTCTTGTTTAGTGTTAGATATTGCTGTTCTAGGTTTATCTGCATCGTGCAACCTTTATAGCTTTCTCTCACGCGATCAAAAACCTGCAGAATGTGAACCTGTCACGTTAGGATCGCTTTACATTGTGTCAATGCCAAGTGTTTTACTATTTATATGAAATAAAGATTGATGTATGAAAAATTGAGCTTGAATGAGATGTACAACAATGATCATTAGAGTGGTAGTAAAGATTTAATGTTCTTAAAAGCAAGATATACCATTCAATAAAAATAGGGCAGCTGGGATAAGTCTCAGTGTCGAATCGGTAACCAATTATAGGTCTATGACGTTAATGCCTGATTAAAGATTCAACACTGAACACTTACCAAAAGACGTATCCAAGTACTCCTCTTAAATTTAAATTCACACTTGATTAGTATTGCACTCTACTGGTTAAAATGTATATAAAAACGGAACAAATACCTGTAATACATTGACATAGCATAGTAAGACAAGACTATAATAAGAGACCATGGGGCACGACTTTAATAATGCCTTAAATAAAATATTGATGGTTTAGGAAACAACATTTTGACAAGTTTCACTATAGAACAGTTTTAAGTATTCTGTTCATATATATGCTCAAACTGTTCCGTTGATCATAAAAATAACTCTTGTGAATACCTGGACCTACTTTGCTTTCAAATTCTCTTTAAGCGAATGTTTTAAGCTGTAAAAGATATTACAACAGCTCTTCTATACAGTAACTTATTGGTGTAAGGCAGGTATATTTTTAAAATAACAGGGGAAGGTTAAACAATATTCGAATTAACATTTTAGATTTATGTTTGTTGTTTACAGTAAACTCAGTACTTATTTCCCGGTTCAAATGGAGTAACTTAGTAACTTACAGTAACGTAATATGAGATATCACTGGATTATAGACTGGACAAACATAACAAAAGTACAACAAAATTTTATTCTACAGGGTGCGGCAAAAAACGACCCTACTCCCACTACTCTCGGACGACCTGACGCTGAACAGTGCTCTGCAGAAATAGATCGTTATTTTTGCCGCACCCTGTAGAATACTATTTTTTTTTTTCACTTGTGTTATGTTTGTCTAGTCCATAAGCTAGTGATATCTCATTTTATTATTAGATTTTATGAGATATTATTATTAATATATGTTTTAACGTTAAATTTATTTAAATGAATAAAAAAACTGGCATTAATGGCATTAATATTATAAACATGCCGGTACTTTATCAAACTGTCGGGATTTTTCGTTTAGGTAATATAATTGCACCTAGGTAACCTAACCTACTTTCCGTTAATTCAAAATCTAAACCAAGTACCGCCAGTCTTCACCTATATTCACACAAAGTATATTATTTAATATAAAACATATATTTACATATATAATACTATCGCCTACAGAATGTTGTTTTCAAAATATTTACATAATTCAAAGTATTGTTTCATTCTACTCGCATTGTGCCTTAAATTTGCGAATACAACCAGATAATACAGTAAACAAAGAAAAAGAGATTGTAGGATATTATACACAATTCACATATGTTAGTTACAAGGTACTAAAACAATAACTGACATAGGTCTAATTACATGAAATATGAAACAGATTATCAGGTAAAGATACAGTGGAAAGCCTCTTTAGAATATTACTTAGGACGTAAAAGGTCATAAATAAAGCCAATGTAATAGGGTAGAGTTGTTAAGCAGCGCAGTGCACCAACGGAAATTACCTAAGCAACCATTCATCCCATACTACACCATGTCATTGAAAGTCGTTGTTTAGCATAAATCTTTTAAAAATAATGTCACATTGTATTTAAAAATACATATAGAAAAATAAATATACCTGATGATTTTTTCTCAATACATTTTTATAAATAGTGCAGCATGTTTTTTTTTTAGTACAGCGTTGTCATTTATAACCACTGACATTTTATTTATCCTTGCCATTTAAAAGGAACAATAGAGTTGATTATTTTAGTTCAATTTATATTTTTTGATCAGCATTGTACGTGTTATTAAATTTACGGAAAGTAAATAAAAGAAACGTCTTATAAACCAAAAAACTGCAAATTTCAACATAACATTCGCCTATTGGGTCTGATGATGATTGGAGTGTCCAATCGAAATCGATCACCACTTACCACCTTTTTTGTATATTTACTGTCTTGTGAGTAACAGTATAAGCGTAAATATATGTTTTAAGTGTTATAAGACGTTTCTTTTATTTACTTTCCGTAAATTTATATTTGGATTCGTCTTTAGAATCATTCTTGTACAGGTTTTTAATAATTTTACTGTTTTACTTTTTCACGTACTCATGTAGAATCCACATTCGTCAAGCAAGTTAAATAATTGTTTGTACAATTATAATACATTCTAAAGCTCTTGCCCGATTTGTTTATGCCCATACATTTTCCAAAATATAGATATAATGGTTTTTTTTTTTGTGATTGAAACCTCCTTTTATCATTTATCCACATTTATTATTTTTGAAGTTAATAAATTTTTTCTATTTTTTATTATGACTTGGATCTATTTTTGTAAAACAATTACCACTACAAAACATAAGTCATTTAGTTAATATAATTAAGTTGAAATGAAGATAATGTTGTCTAAATTATGTTTGCGTCAGTATTTTTACTTTATTTGGTTCTATCAAACATCAAAATCCAGGCTTCAGCCTACGCTTAATTTAATTGTTTATGATTTTTGTTAGGTTTATATTTGTAACGAATACGACACAAAGCTCTGTATCCTATAACCGTTTATGGCAAAGGTGTACCATTGCAAAAAGACACTAACCGAAGGTTTCGGTAAAGCTTAACAACAGTGAGATACTAAGGTTAAGTGAGCTTGATCTCTACGGTAAAGGTATTTTTTGCCACTCGACGTCTTACTAGTAGAAGTAGTCTGTTCCTCAGATTAAATTACTTACTTCCTTGTATTTTTCTAACATTTACGTAGATTTTATTATTATTTCTTAAGAAACTTGATAATGATGTTTGTAATATATCCATAGTTACAAGAAAAGTTTAGCTCAAATAACATTTATTCGGGTTAAGGGTATATAAAATATGTTTCCCTCATTTAGATTGACACTAAAACATATTTCACCTCAGTAAAAAATTTGCCTATACACACTTTGTCTAGTATGATTACTCAAAGTTTTTTTTTTTATTATTTAAATTTGTTTTATACAAAGTTGTAAGCTACAAATATACACTCAAAACATTAAACATTATCTTTTTGTCTAAACTCCACATTGAAACATAGCAAGAAAAATATGTATGGATACAGGACTGTTTTAGAACACTCCATCCTCCTCTTGACTGGCTCATCCATCACATCAGAAGCCCCTCATGAATGCTTCAACTGACAATGTTTTTGATCATCCTTCTTGAAAATGTCAAGGAATCTTGGGTATGAGCGGGAAGATATAAACTTGTTAATCAGTACACAATAAATAAAACATACCAATAAGAAAATCCAGATAATCTATACTGATGACTCAATTAATCGAATGTTTATTAATTTTTAGTTTATTGTTATCACATTTGAGTTCTCATGGTTTATTGAAGATGTAACTCTGGTAATGCAATACTTATTAATTTGTATGCTAAGCTAGAGACAATGATAATTAATATTATCTATTATTATTTTCTTGAAGAGGTTTACAGTGCTTTCTTTTAAATTGAAATTCATTTCCATTCCAGCTCCTGAAGGTGTTATATTCAATATGATAAAGAGGTTTACATACCTTATAAATCCGACATACAGCTCAATTTTATATGCATATTTCGGCTTGTATCCGACATTGCCAAAACATCGCATCTGAATGGTGAAATCCTTGTCATTGTTTGTTACTAAAAGTACATACGCATACACACATACACGGACGGGACGAAGGCATTAAGAAGACAAATAAAAAAGTATTGATAGGCCTATTTGGATAAATACACGGGGAGGACGTGCACCGTGGTTAAGGCAAGGATGCAGACTAATCCTGACTCTTTAAATGATGATAAAAAGATTATTTCATCACGGTATGCCTACATTTATTTGTAGATAACAGGAATTTTCTTTGTTGGAAAAAAACTATATAACATCCTAATGCACAAAACAGGATGGTGTGTCATAATAGGTTTTTTTTAGGATCAGTCGTTAGAACAACGTTTTTTGTAGCTACTGTTTCTATGTAGTGGGTTATAGTGCTGGATATATTCTATTATTTTCCCTCATCATAAAGTTACTACAGGAAATGTACAACATGTTTGATGTATTTTACCCAACCCGCCATGTTTAACTTTCCTACCCCAAGCGTGATGTAAACAACTTCTTCACTTCATGAGTGAAGTAAAGATTCAAAAAATTACTACTGAGTGAAGTAATGAAACCCATTTAAATAACATTGAGTGCTCAACTTAATAAAATATATTGCTATGGAGCCAACGACGTTCAACGCAAAAAATCAGCTTTGCGCTTGAATGTCATTGTTATGCTTTAAAGTATTTTCCTAGACTAGCTTTTGTTTGTCAAAGAACGTTACTATTAGAAGATGAGTGAAATGGATAATGAAAAATATTGTGCGTAATGTATATTGTCGGGTCAGGTAAAATCTTGTACGTTACACGTTACGCAAGAGTGTGTTTACATCACTTAGGTGAATTATACAACTCGATTCTGCTCGTTGCACAACATTCACTAGCGTGATATAAAAACGCTCTTACTACACTTGTAATGTAAATAGCTATTACATTTTCGTACTTTATGAAACATTTCTTTGCCTAATAAGTTTAAACCATAGGTTTTGGGTATTACTAAATAACATACATACTGACTGGATTTGAGTACAAGTAAAACTTGTTGTTAAATCGTATTTTAGCTCTTCAAAAACAATGATAAATTCTATCTCAACCAAGCTTGTGTCAATTTTGGCACGAATACCGCCTATATTTTACCCGAATGTGATAAAACTAGCATCGTTAACTGGAGTTTATAAAGTCAAAACACACCTTAAAAACGTTTTTAATTTATTCCCCTACATTAAAATCAAGTTTATGAAAAAACATTCAAAAGGTAAAATCGGTTCAAATCATGATACGGTAGGTTAAAAACGTTGAATTAAGGGATATAAAATTGGAACATATAATATATTTCAAGACGCTAACTGAATTTGAAGAAAGAATGACTAATGCTTGGATCAATTTGATGAGATACATAAATATGAAGAGGTTTTATAAGCACAAAGTACAAACGTTATAGGAAAATCATACTTCTGCCATACAATAAAGCTGTTTAAAGCCTAATAAAACATTCTACGATACTTATATATGACATCAAATCTGGACATTAATTATCAAGGAATAGTAAATAAAGGTGATATTGGACATATGTTTCTGCATCCAGAATTGATTGATTCTCTTCTTTTGTAATACATTTATTCTGGAGTGATAGCATTAATTGAAATAATCTATCACCGGCATATCTAAAATATTATACGTTTAACCCAAGTTTTTCACAAATAGTCATCCTTTAAATGATAAATTACCTCCCCAATGAGCATTACAGCTTCAGGCTTCAATATATGTAGTCGTACGTAAATAAAATGTTGTAAAGACTTGATATGGCATGTTACAACGGCCTAGAAAGGTTTTGAGCTGTATAAAGGAGATCTCAATTATCTAAACAATATTCAGTTAAATGACAGAAGTCATGTACAAGCACATCTGTTATGTACATAAATCAGTTCTGATGCAAAGGCAAATAGATGGAGCGGTGTATTGACGAATCCAGACGAAATGTTTGATGGAAGTGAAGTGGTGGGAGAACTGAAACATAGCCTTCGTGTATGACATATTCAATGCTGAACTTCTAACTTGGTATAACTGCTAGAGTGCGAACTATAAAATGAAGGCGATGATTAGTGTTTATCTGAGGTAATAATAAAAATATTTATTGTAAATCATGTTTAAAACGTAAGGAGAAACTTATCTGTGCAGTTTGTGGACTAAAGCATATACACATCTGACAAGAACATAGATCAGTTGTGACAGCAAGGCAAATAGATGGCTCGGTACATTATATTGACATATACGAAATGTTCGATGGCATTGGAGTGATAGAGGGAGGGGGGTTGTAATGTAGCTTTCCTATCTGAATATCCAACTTCAATGCAGATAAATCAATATTACAGTGTATTTAATAATACCAACCCCAATTACAAGCATAGATATTCACTGTTAATAAACGATACAATATTGCATGTTGGCAGCCCTTTTTCCCTATTTACTTCATCAACATGCACATGTTTACTCTATCAACAGCTGAAGCAATAATTGCATTGGTGTCAGTTTAGTGTTATTTTGATTGTATTGTTAATACAACCATAGACTAACCAACACTATGTTTTATCTATGATACAACTCATCCTGGTGTTTTCGCAAGCTCAAAGAATATGTATTGTAGACGAATACATTATTTTAGAAGTAAACCACCAATATTATCCCATGAAATGATAGCAATTCAGTTTTTAAGTTAACGTTTCCGTACCCAATAAATAAAATGAATGTTGTTTAGACTGTAAAGACACATTTAAATAAACTTATTTTGTCTGGTTTGCATCAATAACCTGAAACATGGGTTGCGTTTGAGTAAAAAAAAACTGTTAAATGTCCAAATAGCACCTAATAGTGTAAATGACAATGCTAAAATGAATATCAGCTAATAGGAAATTAAGTAGTTAAGGACGAGCTGCAAGGCTAATTTTGTATGCAAACAGGGACTTTCTGTTTGCATACTTGTAATTTTGGCTGCGTTAAAACAATCGCTATGAGATAAGAATTATAGTAAAAAGACATTTCAAGAACCATCCCAGTCTTCATTTCTTTATACATTAATTTATTCATCATTTTTAATTGTCTTACAATCAAATATTCTTGAAACCCTCTTTTAATGATTTTTTTTTTAATAACCAAGTAACACATTTTAAAATCCAAATAATTTTACTTCACATTATATACCACTATTTCTTAAATCAGTCAATATTATTGTAAGCTGTCCTTTATTGGGAAAGCTAAGTACAAGCTAATCATAGTAGATCACGGATTAAATTTTAGAAGACAGAGAGGATTCAAATTAAATTAATTTCCCTTTACTAACCAAACATAACCCTAGCTCAAACTTAGGTTTTGGTAAAAAAATCAGACTAATATATGTTGGCAAGAAATACAATTCTGACATTATTATATACTATAAACAAATTTGCCATTAACTCATGTACAAACAAACATCGTAAGTCTTCTCAATGTGTGTATAGACATCCCAAGAACAAAACAACCTGTGCAGAAACGAAAAGATCACGTGGTTTGCGCCGGTAGGTGTGGCGTACCCTTCAAACCTGCGTGGCTCGAAAAGGCCCAGGGTTCTTTTGTTTCAGGTATGTCTATAATTTATTCAATGGTGTATATAAGATAAGTCCCACACTGGCAGGAGTTGTTGGTTGCGTGTTTAGTGCTGCAGTTTCCAGAAGTGATATTTTGATTCGTCGCGTGAGTTCAGTCTGAACATCATGAGATTCCCAAGATTACATGTTGGCTCACTCACTGTTATGAGATTCAGGACTATGTTGATTACCCCTGGGAATATTTGCCCTTGAAGACAGTTACTAGTCAGCCAACTACTCATAACCAAATATTCATATGAATAAACTAAATTGAGAATAAGGCAAGTGTTATTTAAAGTAATATGGTACAGATTGTATACAACAGACTACAGACTTAAGCATCCAGACTTTTAACGCAGCACTATATGAGAGAATAAAAAAATGGTTTCCCATTACATGAATGTATGGTAATAGATGTTTTTCATAGGTGTTTATCATTTAAAAGTTTTAAGGATTTGGCAAATGGATACACATGCCAGTTTAAATAAACAACTTGCTATAGCACACATTGAAAGTAGCGTTTTAACCAAAATCACAGGCATTTATCCGCTCGTGATTTTGGCTTGTGATTTTAAATGATCCATGTTATAACACTTTCTTCGCGTCATTATAAAAACTCGTCATAGAGACACTTTAGTTTTTGTTTTTTTTTATTTACCTACCGCCTTAGGTTACTAATACAAAATTAAAACAAGTTTAAAAAAGAAGCTCTCTCATAATGTAAATAAACTTTTTACCCGTCTTAAAAATTAAAGGAAATTATTGATAATCTTGTAAAGTAGTATAAAGAAGCATAAATGTGTAATCAAAATTTTAATTTTTAGGGATTCTATGATATACACTAAACATATGATTGTTTTATATAGGCTTACAACAAAATAAAATATTAACAAACATGGATCTTCTCGAATGTCAAGTTCAATATAAACCAAAAACTTTTAGGATCCAAAATCAACATTACATATATATATTTTTTTTTACGTCAGATTCCCTAAACATCAGGATAGGTAAACAAGGATAAGTAGATTAAATATATATTTTAAAAGCTTATTTCTACTCAACTCCATTAACTGAAAAGTAAATAGCAGTGAGAGATTACTAAAGTAATTCTCGTTACTGTGGGTCCGTTTAGCACTCCTTCCGCTGTAGTTTTCATAATTTAAAACCACTTACGCTCAGCTGCGTTCCATCATAAATTCACAGCATGATTGTAAATAATGTATATTCGTATATACATATATATGTCTACAACTAATACAGCCCGAGATTATAATTTTATCCACGTTTTCCATATATATAAAATAGTAGTATGTTGAATCTTAAGGAATTCTTTTATTATGTTAATATAAAAAAGGCATTCTTATGTTTTTTTCGTGTTATGCTTTATGACATCAAAGAAGAGGAATGCATAACTTTTCTAATACAGCCACAAATATGTGTAATTATGTTTGTTATTTAAAGATTAAAAACGATAAATACATAATAAAACTTAATAATTTTGATAATGCATTCAAAACTATAGTAAGCCAATTCAATTGAAAGGGTTCGATACACACATAATGTTGTGTCTGCTGGTCCAAAATATTTACAAACCAATTTTATAAAACTGACCTTAACACGTAAAATGTAATTTACTCAAAAATGTATACTTTTAATACAGACTTATAATAACACTCTTATACTCGTGTTTTATTACTGTTAGCTTACATAAATTACGTAATTCGTGTTTAATGCTTTGTTGTATTGAGGGCTAAATAGTAAGCCAGTATTTTGCAGTAGAAATGTTCGGGAGTTTTGCGAAACCTCATACATCACCGGGCCTTGTCAAGAGAAATGTCAGCCACTAAAATTGCTGACTGGAATATATTAAAAACAGAAAGGTTTCATGTTGGAAACCTTCCACTAAACGTTGTTTTAATATTCTTCGTTGAAGATGAAGGGTTGTTAAAAATCATTCTAACAGTTATTTTGTATTTTATATTGAGACGTAATTAAAAATTCAACGCAATAACAATACATCTGTAATAATTCTGTCATTTATGAAGCGTATTTTATGTGAGGAATAATTAACAAATTTAGTTCGTATATACACACTATATAATATTCTCAAATATATTTGTATTTAAATTTACCTAAAATGTTATATTACTCTACTACTTGATTGAACTATTTTCATTACATAAAACTACATATCAATATTTCTATAAAAATGGAAACGTTATGCCAAGAATAATGCACTAATAAGGCATGGTTGTAATTTGTTCATCATGAATAATAAAATTTACTAACGTTGAGTTTGCTTTTGGTAAGAATAAAATAACATATTCTATACAAAGTCTGTTATCTGTTATAATAAGCTTCTAAATTCCGTTTATGTTTTCTCTTGCCGTCCCATCTACTCACAATAAGCCCTTATGTGAATACTTGAATCTACATTGTTTCCTAATCTCCTTCAAGAAAATGTCTAAGTGACATTCATATCTCCATGAGGAAATAATACATAGAACATATCGAGAGCATTTGTGATCCCCAATACGACATGACATAAAACCTCTGAAGCAAGATATTAAAAAACATTTTGACTTTTAAATGCGTCAGGAACATTTAAAATTCTTTCCTAAAAAGTACCTACTCAGTAATAAGTGTTATTCATTAAGAGTTATATTTGATTGATAATATTTTTTGACGTCTTTTTTAGATTTATTTTTTACCATGTATTAGCATACGTAAATAAATGACAAAGCATACTAACTTAATCTGTTGCAATTACTCTATAGCACGTAAAAAAAACGACAAGTGTGAACTTTACCTTGAGTGTATGGTACAGCTGATATTGACAGACCAGTAATAATTCTTGTCAGGTGAGAGGTGAAGAGTTATAGCTGCAAGAAACGTGATTAAAGAGTTCCCTCTCATTGTAAACTTAAGTTGCTGACTAGCACGCCATTACAGGATATACAAGATATCTAGACTGAGTCTCTTTAGAAGGCTCTAGAGGATTGACTCCATCCATAAACTGCAACTTGAATGTAAATTTCATTAGAAATTTAAGCTCCTTTAACCTGAGTGTCTATTTAATCCAAACAAATTGTTGGAGTTTTTAGATATAGGCCTAGAGAAGTTTGTTTTGAACTATTTCTCCAGTATATCATATTATGAGACTTGATAATAGTAAAAATAATAATCCAAACTCTGTGATTGTTAACAGCAAAGGAAACATAACCCTCTACAGTCACAATGACTGTGTACAACGTAACAACATAGTACTAACATGATCTAATCAAAGTTTAACCGATACCTGGTAAATCTCATGTAAATGTCGGTTTTGATGACGTGTGCTTCAGTGCCTGTTAGCAGGAAATGTCCCACTTAAAACAATGTTTGGAGTTTAGTTCAATTAACTAGAAATGGTGTATACCGTATATGATTCCGTACAGTCGCATGTTGACATAATGAAATAAATTACACAAACAATAATAAACAGCCATTTTGGGTTCATCAAGGATACAAAGAATGTAGAATTTTGACGCAGTGTGTGTCCAGAGATATTCTTGTATATACTTTACAGTAGAAAACATTATACAAATATATCTATTAAACAAATAAAAATATTTTGTTAAATCTAACATTATGATTTTAAAAGTGCTTTTAATTTCATCTTACAGATTTTTTTTTTTATACGGGTCTATATTATAATGATTTTAAATATTTAATACTTAATACTCGATATAATATATATTTTGAAAATGTCCATTGATTTTATATTTATAATGGTGACCTTTGTGATTAATAATGGCTACCATAAGTTTAGCTACGTATAATAATAAAAAAAAATTAAATACTACTTGCCTTTATTGTGTTTTTATTTAATTTTTTATTTTATTTTACAATGCTACATAACAGCACATGCCAATTGCAATGTAGCATTATTATTGTTGTTTATATTTTAACAACTTTATTTTTGTTAGGTATTGATGTAAGTTTTATCAAACTATAATTTTTATCCAAATGTTTTAAACGTTGAGAGGTAGAATGTTAGTACGTTGTACTCATTTAAGATTCGGTGTATTCATATTTTAAAGAGACTTTCTAGAGTATACACAGTTTTACTTTGAAACCAAATCATATTATGTAGTAAAACATATAAAACCTACGTTTGTGTGCAAATATGACAATTATGATATTAGCTATTATTAGAAGCTATATTATCTGAATAAAACGAGAAAAAGAGCATTTTTGGGATCTTGCTATTATTAAAAGTTTAGTTTTTACCAAACATCCACTGTTATACATGTTAAGCATAGTCTGATAGCAGGGAAGGAATTGTTATGGCTAGCCTCAAGGCTACAATATTGACGTTGGTGTTTACAGGATGACGTAATTAAGGTAAGATCAAGACTGCTCAATATTGCTACGTGAAACAATAGCCTTGTTAAACGTAACTGTCAAGCGTTACGATTGAGGATTGATATTTATAATTTTCCAGAAACGTAAAGATGTTTTTTATAAAGCAAGAACTTGCTCAAACGAATTGTTATAGTTAAGGGTCAATTACTGAACCCTTATATAACCTTATTTATCCCATTAAATAAAATATGTTCACTAACAATTTCCCGTTAAAATTTTACTCAAACACACATTTATCTAAATGCAACGACAATCTATATCTGTAAAAACATTACATGCTTCGGACGATATGTTAAAGATACTGCACGGTGTCTTTTTCAACCTTTATTATATTTGTTGAGACAGTTTTATTTAACTAAACAACTAAATAACGAGAGCCATGACTAGGGAAAATGAAAAGGGAAATAGATTGTGTAATAAAATAGAACGTTTTACAAATATATTTAAGAAATATTAACGTAAATACAGTGTTTTACTCAAAACATTACCCAAATGCAAGACGATAAAGCGATCTTATATTTTGTCATCCTTTTTTTCTTGATTGTCGATCAGCTTATATGCATTGATGCATAGTCATTGTCAAGAAAAGTTTAAGATTTGGTTATCACGTGCTTACCTTAAAAATAATCTGTTCATATATTTTTTCGAATATTTAAGAAAACTGGATCAATAGAAAACTCATTAAACCTTGACCTATAATGCATACTATTTTCAGCATGCGAAACCCAAAGTAAGGCTATACATATCTATATAACATTGTATATTAACTGATCGTCAATAAAGAAAAGAAAAAACATGAACACAAACATATGACTTGGTTTTGTTGTTAAGAAGAGTCTCAAGGTTATAGTAACTATTTAAGTTGTGTAAAAAAGTATTGTATAACGTATCAACCTACAAATCATACATCAACTTTTTCCTATATGCATGGGTGTTCAAAGCCCAAGCGTAATAATATAACACTATTTCTTATTATACATTTTTTTAGTTTTAATTTAAACAATGGTATATTCAACAAATTCAAATTCAATGATTTGTTTTTAGAATGATTTTTAAATGTGATTACAGATTGTAATCAGCTACTCGTTCTCTCTAATTCATCGTTGACAGCAAGTGTAGGATTGACAAACCTCTCTTGGGAAAAGACCCATCGACACAATAACTCTTTTTATTAATCACTCATTCAAGCCATCAAATGAAAGGCATTTTTACTGACTCGTATTAAAAAGGTATTAATTCATTCCGGTATGATTTTTTCTTGATGGTATTATTGAGTAGCCAACAAATCAAGATTAACTTAAAAAGGTATATTGTACTTAAAACAAAACAAAGGCTTATTCGGTTTGTAATACTATTTTAAAAGAAGTTAAACTCAAATGACTTTGTGATTATTATAAATACATAATATAGAATAGTTGAAAAGATGCTTTTGCCCGTTGAAATGCAATGGTATATAAGAAATATTCTTGGTGTACATTAAAAATATTTACGTTTTAAAGATAACATTTTTTTAGATTTTTATTTTTTAATACGATTCCGAATTAAAATCAAAGATTTATTGTTTTTATGCCAAATTTGGTTTACTTAAGGTTATTGCTTATTAGTACTGAAACAATATATATAATTCATTGACATATTTCCACACTTTTATAAACTATCAATCATATTACTCACTACAGTTTAATATATATTTGTAATAAAAACCTTTTCCATAAAGTATATAAATGCGAAATAATAACTAAAGTTACTTAAATAAAAAAAGGTTAGTATAACGACCATTTTTGTATAGGTGCAAGTTCTCCTACTTTTATAAGGGTCAAGACTCTCCTTCTTGATTACACAAGCTACTTGATACCCTTGAGATATTGGATCAAAGGTGGATGTGCTATCGAAAGCCTTACAAAAGACCTGCATATTTTCGTATTTATGGTTAATAAATATATATTCATCGTTATTAAGAAATGCTATACATATATGTATATTTTTTCCAATAAAAGTTGCTTTAAAGCTCAGGTTGTTAAATAATAAACAAGTTTTACAATAATGAATTTTCTTACATCAAGTAATATATTTAATTTTAATGAATTATCGATACATAGAATGATAGAAGACATAATCTTATATTAAGTTTAAAAAACCCTTTAACTTTAGTTATCTCTGTTAAGTGTAGGCTACGTTTATCAAATTCAATCCTACGAGTAGGCAACTTTGTTTACAGAATTATTTATTCAAGCAATGTGATATATTTTAGAGACCATAGCGAATGACCATTCATTGACCAGTAAGTAGTTTATGAAGAATAATGATTTTGAAACTATTCATTTATTTTTAATGACAGGTACGAAATAATTTAAGATAAATAAGCAAATACATATTACATTGATGTATTTTTTTATATATTTTTTATTTGAAATATTTTTGTTAATTGTTTTTGATGATGTGAATGTACAATCAATTGGCAAACTCTCTTCAAGGGATTCAAACATGTCAACCTTATTACTATAACAGTGGTACGCTAATACTATATCCTTAAGATACAATTGTTGAACTGTTGAAAAAAGATTTACTATAAAAAGACGAATTAAATTGAATAGGTGAGCTATACCCATTATTAAAAATATGAAAAAGGCTGATTTAAATTCAAAGAATTAATCAACATATATAATGCCTGTAAAATGTACATGTAATTTAGTATGAGATAAATTTTTAGTGTATTAACTATATACTAACTGGGTCAAGATTATTATCTTACCAAATTAAACTTGAACTTAATCAAATATTTTTTATAAGGCATAGAACTTTGAGCTGTGTAAACAAAACTAATCTTGTTGAAATGTATACTGTAGCTCAGAGCAATAGTCCAATTCGTGTTATAGGTTGCAATTTTATTTCATAACTACTTGAGGATTACTCTGATATTGTCCATCTTATTCTGCAAAAAACATCTCAAGTGTGCTTCCTAGAATAATAATTCTTTGCTGACAATATTACTGACCCTCATAACATAGTTATACGACGATTTTTACAAAAGCTGGGTTAAAATTAAATGAAGCTAACTCTTTTTTTACTTAAGAGTTTTTTATGAAGTAGTGAGTGATAGAATTTGGATATTTTCAACGGTAAAAATTTATTGAATTTACTATTTATTTACTTAACCAAGCTAAAAATCTAAATTTAAATGAAAGCGTTAATAATAATATTCAATATCTATGTTCATAAATGTTCTCGGTAGCATAAATAAAATAAACATTAATATACGCAAATTAATTGTAATATTATTTACAAGAACAGTTTATGTTTTGTTTAGTGGGTTGACTACTAAAATGTTTCTTATATAGTTTCGTCCTACGAGCTTCGTGATGTTATACAGTATAAGAATGAACTATACAAATTGTTTGGTTAAGTTTCAGAACCGAAAACAAACCAAAGACATTCACTCTCATAGTTTTAAAGTCAGCCTGATTGCATCAAACCAAGGATAAAATTGAAATATGGCCTCATCTAATTTTATATGTATTTACATTATAAAACCGAGACCGACAGATAAATACACAACATTAATTATTTGGTATATAAGATTATTTAAGATAAATAATTTTTAACCACATCTCACAGAAACGAAATAACTGTATATTTTAACAGAATAGCATGTACTGTGTTCAATCCTGCTAATATTATTTTCAACAAAGTTGCAATGCAGTGCTTGGTGAATTAATATATACTTAAAAAACTGTTAACTCTCCATGCAACCTATGTACATGTACTAACTCTATGTATGGAGTTAGTTGTGCTCCAAAAATCCTAGTTTCAATTTTATGTATCCCAGGCAGCTGTAAGGTAAATATAATCAGTGTGGGTTACATGTTACTGTGACCCCGTTTAACACTCCTTCCGGTGTAATTTGCATAATTTAAAACCACTAACGCTCAGCTTTACTCCGTAATACGTGAACAGAAACTATTAAAACTTGCATGAATAATGTTCCAAAACTAAAATAGATAAATTCTTGATAACTAGAAAATCATCATTGTATTAGCAGTTACTGCTATTAAAAATTATACGATTCGTGATTTAATATAATTCAAACAATTTTTAACTTTAGGTATTCTTTGATTAATTATTTCTAAATGAAATCATAGTACAACATTGTTACATAAATTTCTGCTTTTAAAGAAGATTAAAGTTTTAACCCATAAATTTCATAACGTCTGTATCATGTTAAAAGTGTAATACGAAGTATTCAAGATATTATAGGGGTGTTTAGTCCATCTAAATAAAAATACATACGTTTTCCTCTAAAGCACTGATTATAAAGCTATACTAATGAAATAATATACTATTTTATAGATATTCTAATGTATACTGATATAAAAAGGATATCAAGTTACTGTTTTTAAATTAAATGATATTATTTGTCATCATACTTTACCGTATTACATAATTAAATGACTTCTTTATAGTATATTGCCCCTAGCAAGTGATTATAATTGTATGAATACTGCATCAAAATAGTAATAAATTATTAGTTCTATAATACGTTTTATGTTTTTATTACGAGATATCCTCAACCGTTCATAATATACATAATGCATCCATTAAAACCTTTTGACAAAATCTGGGTTTATTATTTACCGAGTATAATCTTAGACTTAAGTAATTAGTTGATGATCTTATATGGATCACAAATTCTTGTTAACAATGTCTGATTCGGATTTTGTAAACGTAATGTGTCAGGCAAGCTATTAGAGAAGGAGAAACCACCTCGTTTCCAAGCTAATTAAACAGGTAATGCAGTAAGAACCTTTTAAATTATTCAAAGCGTTGCCTAAAGTCTTATTGAGTTGCACGAACTGCCTGTATAATGCATTGCTGCATTTCTTGAATCAGGTGACAACTCATTAATTCCTATTTCTGAGTTGCAAAGCTAGGTAATATATACTGTATTTATGTTGTCTTTGTTAATACAATGGTATAAACAAGTTGTTATGATCAAACGTTCATATTTTAATCTCAATATTTTTTCGGTAGTAAATTTAGGAAATAGGTGAATAATTCCGTTCCGGATGTATAGAAGTACAGGTAAATAAATAATATTTTGCCTGTATTAAATTTGCCTTTAGGAATTTCCGATCAGTCCTTTTCTACTACACTATTAATTGAAATATATGTTAACATTTCTTACATTTTTGTCAACCTTGCCTAGCATTATAAATAAAAATATTCTTCCTCCTTTTGAGACACATTTAAATTATATCTTTAGACAAAACACTTCTGCGTTAATCGCGTAACCTAAAGTAACTAAAAATAATTTTAATTTAATATATTTATGCCCTAGAGATGAAAATAATCTTCTTAACTATTGAGCAACATTCAATAAAACATCTACCTAAATATCGATTAACCATAAACCCATAGTAGGACATAAATAGCAATGTCAATTTATATTGATATATATGACGAATCGTTTTTAAAACCCCCAACTATCACCAGGCATTGACAAGAGAAATGTCAGGCTCTAATATTGCTTACTCGAATATGTTAAAATCTAAAAGCCGCACCTTTGAATCCTCTTTACTAGTAATACTTAACATATTATACGTTAAACATTGCAATTATAAACAATGCTATACTTAGAAATTGATACTATAGTAATTTGAATTTTAACTTTTAGATAACTAGTGAAATTATGTTAATAATTTCCATTATAACAACTGCTACTATTGTTGAACACTATATAGTAGTTAATAAGATACTACTATGTAAAACTCTACAAATTACTGACCATTTTTACTCTAGAGATGTTATTATACTATAATATGGTTTTTTAATTATATTTTTAAGTAATAAAACTAATTTCGTTGTGTGTTTTCAGGTAATTGAGGAATGTCTTGACACTGAACACGAGGAAGGTAAAATTCTGACTAGTATCCAGTTGTTTTTCAGTAATTAAGTAAAAATATATTGATTTAAAAAATAAATGTTTCACTGTAAGTATCTAAGTAAATCTTTGTTGATGCAGGTTGACAAACTCGGTTCGTCATAAAATGTCTAATTGAACTGCTAGATTGAGTATTTAAAATCGTCCTTGGCTAGTAAAAGAGTTAGAGATTGGTTATTGTATTATTTTACACGCTACTACAAAAAATATCTCTTATTGATTAGGTAAATTTTTGTCATCAATTTGTGTGTAGTAATAGTCCTCAAAACCGTATATGCGCCGGCTTCTGCAATAGTAGTTAGTGAGGGAAGCGCCGGACCGCGCGCAGGGCTAGCCCAAGGCCGCACTAGATATACCTCTAGATATACCACTAGATATATCTAGTGCGGCCTTGGCTAGCCCCGACATAAGATAAGACCGTAAACAATGCCGTCGTGAATAACTATAAATTATTACATTCTTCTAAACAAAGTATTTTGTCTTTGAAAAAAAACTAAGTTTTTTACAATTTAATGTTCGTTCATATTAACAAGTTTTGGAGTTGTGGGCACGTAAAGGATTTTGACCCTCAAAGAGGATAAAAAATATTAGAAAATGAATAAAATCAACATATGGCCACACACCACATATAAATTTCGTATGAAAAAAATTAAAATATAATTCAGATATGTGCAATTTAGTTCCGATAAAATTAAATTCTTTGCTCATAAAGAAAAACAATTAAAGTGGATATAAATTAAAATAGCTAATTAACGAACTGATTAATAGAAAAACTAATTAGTTCGAATTAAATGTTTAGAGATAGGATTCCTAAGGGACTACTGACTCACATCCGCTGATGGTATTTGTTATGCAGAATTACCTTTAATTCATATTAAATTTGTGTTATATTAGTTAAAATAAATTTCACATACGCGTGTATCTCTTTTAGAACAAAGTTTATTAAGCCAAAACTTATAACAATTTAAAATACTGACTTTTATGCTTATAAGGACAAAAACACTCCTATTTGCAAACATTTTTTGTTATATATTGAGAAGAAATGTTTAGCCTATATAATGTATTAAAAAGTATACGCTTTATGAAAAATTTTTAAAAATGTCTTATAAATGTAGGAAAGTTTTAACTTAGCTCTAAATATTCTGTTCATCTTTTCTCAAGCCGTCCCATCCATCAAGTGAAGCCCTCTTGTGAATACTTGAACCTACATTGTTTCCTAATCTCCTTCTAGAAAATGTCAAAATGACAACATTCATGTTTCCACAGTTGGGTAATGCATGGTACTTAAACGTCTCTAATATCGTTTGCCTTTCAGAGATTTGTGTTCTCAACATTAGACATGTTTGTAAAACAGGTCTTGGTTGTTTAAAGAGCCAAATTTGTACTTTCATATAGCGGACAAAACAGGGTATTATGTGTTCTGTCTGCAATACGTATTGTAAAACAAGTAGTAACCTCAGTTGCATGGTCCGTAGTGGCAAAAGTAAATCTATTAAAATCGGTACGGTTTGAATTCCATTCTCAATAGATGAGATTTAAAAAAATCTAAGACTGTTTTAGCATAACTAAATTGACCAATAAACCTCTATCTAAAATACTTCTCCCATAATATAAATTAACTATATCTACAACTGCACAAGATAATGAAAATGTATTATCTCGTGCAGTTTTCAAAAGTACTGTCCATATTTTCTAAAGTTATGGTCACTTATTTTTACCATGTATTCAATACAAGGTGAATACTTGTACAAAATGACATTCTTCTTAAACGTATTCAAAATACATATAACCTTCGGTTACACCAACATAATTAACCATACACTTTTAGATGTAACAGTATTGAACTAAAACAATTCAGGAGTGTATGATCACTGATATTGAAAAACAAATAATAATTCTTGTCTGGTGAGAGGCTTGGGGTTATAGCTACAAAGGACGTGATCCACAATGAGTTTCCGCTTATTGTAAACTCAGACTAAAGCTTTAAAAATACAGCTCAGCTACAACTAGTACCAGTTCGGTAGTAAAGCTATGTTCTTTTTATGTGAAAATATACTTTAAATGAGGCATGTATATAATTAAATTACACATCTATATGTTTATGTTTGAGTCATCTGTTTACGTATGGAGTAATAAATAAATTTTCGCTCAATTGAAACGTATCAGAATTTATATTTTGACTTATTTTATGCTATTTTGAATGCTGTGTGACCATTCCTACTACGGCACAAAAAAAAATTCATTCAAAAAAAAATTCTCGTCGTGGTCTAATTGGAATTTAAATAATTATAGTTGTACAATAATGTTTAATGATTGTAACTGTAATTTATATTATGTTACCATTACACTCATAAACAAAGACATACGATGACAGTATATTTATGTACAATATTTGACCTTGAACGCAAATTTGTTTTATTACTTATATCCCCTCAAGGATGTATTAATAGTAATAAACATCTCATAAGCTTACTTTGTTTAAGTTGCAGCCAGCACAATAAACTAATATCAATATCTGTATCATGTAAATTTATGTACATTTTAGTATTACAATGTATTTTTATCTAAATTAATCTATTTTTATCTAATTTTTTATATAAATTAATTTTTAGTAGTTTAATTAACATTAAAATTTTGCATGTCATGAAAGATAAGTATGTGTAACGTAGATGACAGATAAATTAAATTTGTAAACGATAGATACATTAGTGGACCGAAGGACTGGGTGGGGCCTTTCAGCGGCGACTGGTTTTTGTTTTGATTAAATCTTAAAATAGCTCAATATCTTTTTGTTTGCATTTCTTTAAGGGAACATGGAGGATTCCAATTTGTTTCTTGATCAATATAGGCAGATAGACTGTACAATAGTTGATAGGTTTAAGGACGTTGTTTTTAAAAGTTGCTCATACAAATTTCTATACATGAATGTTCGTAGTTACAATAAAAATTTCGATACACTTTTATTAATGTTACAGTCAATCGATGTAAGGTTTGATTTCATAGCGCTTGGGGAGACATGGCTGGGTAGGGATGGGGGGACGGGGTTGGACATAGAGGGGTATAAATTGTATTGTACGACTCGGGGAAAAAATAAAAATGATGGGGTATTGATGTATGTAAGTGAGAGAGTGAATGTGTGTGAATGCAAGGAACTGGAGCTGGGCGACGTGCATGGACTGACCTTGGACTTTGCCCATCAAGGAACTAGATCCAACGTTCTGACTGTGTACCGTACACATGACAGTGACTTAGACAATTTCACTAACGCTCTTAGACATTACTATGAGAACAAAAATGACTGTAACACTTACGTCTTCATGGGTGACACTAACGCTAACTTACTAGAAACTGACTACAAAACTGAACGCTACTTGGACGTTTTTTACGAACATGGTTTTATATGTGGCATAAATACACCTACTAGAGTAGTAGGAAATAGTCAAACAAATATTGACCATATATTTGTAAGCCACAATGATTGCACTGCCTTACAAACTGCTGTGGTGAGGACGGACATAACTGATCACTACAGTATCTGTCTACAAATAAGTCACAACCCTTACACTAACACGTCACACAACATAAACACTTACATTGACAAAACATCTTTGAGCTTAAACATTAAAGAGTGTGATTGGTCAGATGTCTCGCTTGCGAGTGATGTAAACGCATCTACAGATATTCTTTTTGGCATAATTAAAGATTGTGTAAACAAATCCACCAAACAAAGACCTATTCTCAAACCGAGGCTGAGGCCACTCAAACCATGGATCACACAGGACTTGGTTAAAAAAATAAGGGATAGGGACAAATTGAGCAAGTTAGTTAGGAGGCAACCTTTTAATATGGAATTGATTTCAAAATTTCAAAGAATCAAAAATGAGCTAAACCAAGATACAAAACTAGCTAAATACAATTATTTTAGGGAAAAACTTTCAAATTCAAAAAACAATCCAAAAACGTTCTGGAGTACATTAAACGAATTAGCAGGTAGAGGTAATAGAAAGGACATTTTCCCGCTTACACAATTTGCAGCAAACAGACTGAATGTTGACAACGACTGTAGACTACAGGTAGCCGACGAGTTTAATGAGTACTTCGCCAAAGTTGGTCCCAACTTGGCAGCAAGTATAGATTCGGGCGGTTTGCCTGTGGTCGATGACACTGACCACGCTGTTGACTCCATACTCACACTTCACACTGTAACTGAACAGGAACTCTACACCTACGTCACTAGACTGCGAGGTGGCTCAGCTCCAGGGTATGATTGTGTATCAGCTGAACTACTCAAAGACAACTGGGAGACACTTAGACAACCACTGCTACATATAACTAACAAGAGTATCCAAAGTGGCATTTTCCCCAACGCCTACAAAATTGCCAAGGTTGTTCCCCTCTTCAAGTCTGGTGACGTCACCAATATCTCAAATTTTAGGCCAATTTCTTTGCTAAGTGTGTTCACCAAGATTTTAGAAAAAATTATCAAAGATCAAGTTTTTCATTACCTTAACCAGCACGATATTTTGACACCCCGCCAGTTTGGTTTTAGAAAATCAAAAAACATCACAGATGCATTGTTCGAGGTTAATAAAGATATAAATTTGGCCATCAGTAGAGGCAGACGTGTTATTCTGGTATTTTTTGACTTGGCCAAAGCTTTCGACTCAGTGGATAGATCGCTCTTTTAAAAAAAATTAGAACTGATAGGTGTTAAAGATGTAGCTCTGCAATGGTTCCGATCTTATTTTGATAATAGAAAGCAGTTTGTAAATATTAATGGAATCAATGGAAATCTTGGTAATGTAGATTTTGGGGTGGTCCAAGGTAGCACGTTAGGGCCTTTACAATTCTTAATTTACATTAACAATCTTGTGAAACTAAATATTGAAGGTGATTTTTATCTTTTTGCTGACGACACATTATTATTATTCCAAGGCGAAACTTGGGACTCAGCTTTTGCCAATGCCGAAAGAGGCGTGTCAAAAATAAAAAAATGGTTTGATCAGAATGTGTTAACGCTCAATGTCACTAAAACATAATTTATTCCAATCTCCTTAAGAGCTCGAGGTGACACACTTCGCAACGAAATAAAAATTCATTCTTGTGGTCATGAAATCGGAAATAGTTGTCCCTGCCCAGTAATAAATCGAGTTCAAAATTATAAATATCTTGGAGTTGTGTTTGATTCTAAATTGTCATGGGCAGATCACGTGTCATATTTAAACAAAAAGTTAAGAAAACTGATTTTTGCTTTTCGCCAACTGCACCATTTTCTTGAAATGGATGAAATTAAAAATGCATATTTTGCTTATGTACAGTCGCTGCTTGAGGGGGGGATAATTGCCTGGGGTGGAGCTTACAGCAACATTCTGCAACCTCTCGTTGTAACACAAAAGGCAATTATAAAAGCGGCACTTGGCAGGGGTAGGCAATACTCGTCGGATGCTCTGTTCACTGAAATGAATGCACTTGATTTAACGCAACTATTCATCAGAACAGTTTCGATGTTTATTTTCAAACACCACGAGTCACTCTTTGTTCGTCCACAACATGACCATAATACTAGACATGCACTGGGCCAAGGCATACGCTTACCCAGACTTACAAAGACATTTTCTACAACTAATTGCCACTACGTTGCACACATCATTTACTCTAACCTTCCACTAGACTTACGAGACTTCGACAGACACTCAATTACAACGTACAAAAAAAACATTGTTCACTGGCTCAATCTCATTGGTAGGGATGGAGCTAATAGATTATTAGTTTCCATATACAGACAATAGCTGACAGCTGGTACAGCGTGTGATTGTGTGCGCGCGCGTGAGTGTGCCTTGGTGAGTATGTGCGTGTGTGTGTGTGTGTGTGTGTATGTGTGTGCAGTTCTCGATTCTGTGCCACAGGGACAGAGCATTGACGGCCCTAGAACCCTAGGGCTACCAGCCGCTTGTTGGTGTTGGGACGAGGACAGCTGAGTGTATCTGTGTGTGGTAGTGTGCGTGTGTGTGTGTGTGTGTGCGTGTTATGTGTGGGGGGGAGGGGGGCGTTTTGGATTGTTAATGGTAGGGGGAAGTCAACGAGTCAATCTGACATCATTATCTATGTTCCTATGCGATTAGCCAAAATTCCGCTAGCGCTTTGTAATCATGCCAGTAATTAGAAGTTTTTTGATTTGTTTTTTAATAAGTATCAAAGTTTCTTTTTCTTTCTTATTAGGCTGCAATATAAAACGACTCACTCCCACGCACGGGTTTTCCCATGTGGGTTTAATTTCGTATACTTTAAGGTATTTAGTTATAGTTCTATTGTAATACATTATTTGTAAAAAACTGTAAAACAATTATTTTATACGGAATAAAAGAAATTTTGATTTGATTTGATTTGATCATATACTTCCTTTACAAGCTCACTTGTTTCCTCGCAGCCAAACAAACCGCATTTGAAAGGTTCTGAATTAGTCGACTAAGGAATCTTGAATACCAAAAGAGCCTCCTCTTACAGGTGAATGAATATAAAGCACTCTCTACTTTCCAGACTGTAACCTACTTTTGTGATTGTTACCCTCAAACAGTTGGAATACTACTGTGATGCTTTATTTTACAACATGTACGATTAGGTAGGCCAATGGATGTTTTACACATTTTTAAAACTTTCTTTATCAATTGAAGTTAACTTAAGTTTAAAGTGAATTTTTTTTTTTGTGTAATTTAACTGGTTTTAATCCTGATCTTAGATCATCAATTTAACAAAACCTGTTTCAGCTTAGTCATTTTTTGTTTTGAAAATATATTTTATTATGGATCTAAAGTGTACGCATCAAAATTAACTTAATTATTCTTACTTTTCCCATATATAAACATTATCATACTGTTGCATCACAAATTTGGCAATTTTCTTAAAACCACTAAGTTTATAGGGACAGCAAACAACTAGGCGAACATTTTACTTAGTTTTAAGAAACATTAACATAACATTAAAAACTAATTGAAAATCCCTTATACACTTTATAATTTTACATCAGTTTTAAGACTATATGTCTATGCAATTAGTTAACTTATTTCATTTTCCTTATCTTTTAACTTAGATACTCGCAATTTTTGTATTGGTAGGTTAGATATCATGTATCTTTGGGTCAAACACAATGGTTTGAAAACATATTTTATGAAGTTGCAGTCTGTTTTTTCCCGGTACGGTCCCTAATGCCATACCATTTGTTTGCGTTCTGTTTTAATACTATTCTAAGGAACTAAAACACTACAGGTTTTAAAATCGGATCCAAAAATGGTGTTAGTGACTTCCACAGATATAAATGTACAAACAGTTAGAAAATGTTGACTATTGACAGTCAGAGTGTTGGCAGCAATGACAGTGCTCATGCTGGAAGCAAGCTGTCAAGGCTTTGTACATACGTTTATATATATCCAAGTTGAAAGAATTTGAAGCTTTTGAAGGCATGGCTATTAAGTAAGCCCACGATTTTGCCAATATATATTTTGCATAATATTGTGCATAATAAAATTATGCACGATTATATATCTTTATAAACGTAAGCTTCTATAAAAACTTATGGTATAGGAAGCGTTATTCCTTTTAGTATAACGTTTGTAAATAGGTAACCAGCTCCAGTAATATGGTAAAACGATCACATTTGTTAAATCAGTAAGATTTTTCAAAAAACGAATACAATGCTTTTTGTAAACTGGTAATATTTAAAGTTTATCTTAAATGAATATATAAAGAATATGCTGTAAGGTAGAAGATTTTGGTTATTGCTTTGAAACCATGCTAGGTACAATCATTTTTTTTCAATTTTATTTTGAACTCCTTTTAATAATACTCCTAAAAAGATCGTATTTTAAGAAACGTTATATTATTGTGTAAAGAAAAACGTTTTCCATTATGCAAAAATCCCTCTAATTAAATATCTAATTTCGAATAAAAAAGAAAAAGCTGGAATACGTGTAGATTGACCCAGATGTTTAGGTCTAGCCAAAGGCTCTTCTTCCTGATTGGAGAAGCTACTTGAGACCCTAGAGATATAGGATTAAAGTTTGGAAAGATATAAAAAGCACGCAGAAAACATTCCTATGAGCTACAGTCAACATGAGTCCTATGAGCTACAGTTATTTTAAGCTACTCCAATTAAAACAATAACTACGAAAAAAGATGGATTATTATTCTAAAAATATCACACCATATTTGTCAAATAATGAAAACGTTGTTACAATGTTCTACAAATATCTCATACTAGAAATTTCCCATTCAATCTAATGGTTTGAAGTACATATATTTATTTTATATAATTGTTGCAAATAATATAATGACTATATTAATTTACAGGTTTAAGTGGAATCAAAATTACTCCTTTAAAAGACACCAACCTAAAGACCTATACACCTTACAAAGCATTTCAGCATTCAGCAGTGTAGCATTCAGTATTCTAAGGAGGTGACATGTTCATTTTATGACTTGTGACACTTATTAAGTGATAAGAGTGACATTGACCTTAAAAGTCAACCATTCGCCTACATAATACAACAGCTTATAGTATCTGCTCGTATTTTTTCCCTGCTGAAATGAGTTTATTTTGACAGATTTATTACAGACTCATCTGTTTCGATAACATTTTTTACACCATTTTTAAGGGTTTACAATACGATTCCTTATATTTTATAATACACAAATATTTAACTGAAAACATTATAACAACTTTTATATTTATATATTTTTTAAATCACCTAAATTACATACTTTGAACATAAACATTTTACTTTTTTTGCTAATATATTTATCATCCCATGGTTTATTGGAAAATAAGATAAATTAGGAGAAATAAAAAAAAAATTAAATAAGAGTTAAGTTCGTTATAGCGTGTATTAAAAATTATTGTATTTTTTTAGTAGGCCTACACCTGTATAGTTGGCATATTTAATTTGCCATCAAATCCCAATCCAATCATTCTGACGTAATATTATTTTTGGATGAGTTAATGCGATGTTAATAAATTTTAGCTAAATTGTCGTAGTTGAAACGGTATATTTACCTTCAAGCATTAAATTAATGGTTTAGGATAAAGTTGCATCATCAATGCCACTAAGCTAAGTCTAGATTTTATCTACGTGATAAAACTACAGAATTAAACCAATTATTTTATTTTTAATTTAGTATAATTAATTAACTGTTTATTTTGTCTAAATGATACACGTACGTCTAATATTAGTCAAAAATTATTCTTTTTAATTATGGTATCAACCGTAGCATGTATCTAGTTAAACATTTTAAAACTCAACTTAATTAAATCTCGTTAAGTAAGCCAGGGAATGTAGAGCCGTATAAACAAAGAGAAACTTGTTGAAAAGCATAGCTCAGAACAATGATCCATTTGCGTTAGAGGCTGCAATTTTATTTCATTTCTTCCTGAGAGATACTGTTACAGAGTCTTTCCCGTTTATTTTATAACTCATTTAGGGTGCTTTCTATATCAACCCTTTAGTCATATATATACTTAGTTTTACTGAATATTATTCAATATTATTCAATTGTTGTACAACCAACGATGTATTATCATAATGTCAACTTTAGTCATAGTTTAAATATTTTCAAGTTGTTTCAGTGATGGTTTAAATAAATTGGATCATTTGAATTATTAAATAAGATATGTTTTGCTTCATGCTTAAGTGCATACTAAACTAAATAGGCTATGTAAAGATAAAAAATCAGTTTGGTTTTAACTGGATATGTTAAAAGCTTATCCGGGACTTAAAATATAAGTGACATTCGTCCATTTTTATAGCTGATCTTTGTTAAATATGGCGTATTCATTTTCCATCCTTATTTTAAATTGAAACACACAAACACTTAACTACATTAACGTTGCAGTAAGTGGTGTTATAACTGTATATCCAAAATGTATCGAGCAAAGATTTTAAATATGAAGCTTGTGATAATATAATGGTGGTCTGACCTTCTATTAGATTCGGTTGGTAAAGAGAAACAAATCTATGAGTTTAAACTGGCATTGGTTTTAAGAAGTTCAATAAAATTATGCACGATTATATATCTTTATAAACGTAAGCTTCTATAAAAACTAAAGCATAATACTTAAAAATCTATATTTGTAAGTAAGAAAAGGCTATAAGATATTAGGAGGATAGAAGGGTTTTAAGGCAAGTTTAAGTATTCTGTTCATCTTTTCTTACGCCATCCCATCCATCAAGTGAGGCCATCTTGTGAATACGTAAATTTACATTTTTCCTTATCACTCTCTCTCTCTCCCTCTCCCTCCCTCTTTTTCTATCTTTCTTTCTCTCGAGAACATTAATTTCATTTTTTTCCGGTATTCAAAAAATAAATTAAAATAATATATATAATCAATTAAAATTTTAACTATAATGTACACACTTTTAAGTGGTTCCTTCGTGATAGATGATGTATACGTTAAATTATCAAAGAATAAAAATTTTAAGATATGTTTTAAATAATCATCTACATATTTAAAAAGCTAATGATGATCACGAAATTTTGAGAAACCCTTAAGCTGCACACCTATCAACCACATACTTCTCCGAAAAAATATAATTTCTTTGGTAACCTGAGGGGGTTTATACTAACCTTTGTTAAAAAAAAATAAACTCATACTCTACTATTTCCTTTATTTTTTTTATTCATAGTGTACATTTATTGTAAACCACTCATATGATTAAGCACAAATTGAACTGTTATAAGTTTCAAGTATATGATCAATACTTTTTACACTAATGGTAAATTCGTCTTTAAATTAGATGATTAAAGTCCATCCTTCATACATAATTCAAGTGCAGGCGGGACGGACCAATGCCCTAGATACGGCTGCCAAGTAGGATATGGTATAACAAGGGCTTAATTACTCACTATTTAAGACCATTCGTTTCTTGTTTACAGTAACATTAGTGAAATTAAATATAAGCGTTTATGTTTGCACGATTAAGACTAATAACATATGTGCTTTTTAAACGCTTTTCTCATTCAACTTGCAAAGTATATCCATAAATTTGATTACGATATTATAACAACACAGTCTTGTGTTCAACGTAATCCATATATCATTTTGAATAGCAAACATGGTTATTTACACATACCTTGACAGAGATTTAAATCTAAATATATGGTATTATTTAGGGGTTTTTTGTTACTATATTTTACATGCAATAGAACAAAGAAAAATAAAAAAAAAACAGATAAATAAATAATAAACAGTCATCAAAAATAATCAACGTCCAAATAGAACCTTTGTAGGGTTATTGTCATTTTAAGACTCGGTAAAAAATTAAGAATGTGTGCAATACCGATTTAATATACATTACACCGTCAAGAATTCTTCCATGTTATTTTAAGGGTGAAGTGAACCAAATCTTCCAATTTTTATTTGTATTTAAAACCTGTACAAAAAAATATTTTGTTAATGAAAAAATGCTATATTGCAAATCATAGTTATTCTATCGATGTCACGAATATAGGAAACCAATTAAAATACACAGCCAAATTATACTCCGACTGAGAGAGAGGTTCACAGGAAATAATAACCTCATTGTTTACCAAACAATACCAAACAAAGCCACAACCAACTACTGTAACGGCATTGTATAATCACTTTGCCTTGGCTATGGAACAATGTAGACTAAAGTGTTATGTGCGGTAGTGCTCGTAGATAGCAAGCAAAGAAATTACTACTCACTAGTATAACTTTTGTGGAGGAGTGTACTACAAATGGTAAACTGTGTACTGATGGCTCCCAAACAAAAATTCCTTGCAAACCAATATTTTTAGTATGTTATTGATGTATCAGCTTGAATAAAAAAAAATATCCAGCATCTTTATCTACAAAATGAGGACCTTTTTTTTACCTGGGGACCCTAATGCGAGATTTGTTCGTAAGACTTATTGTGTTGTGGTATAGGGCTCAAATTATCCTAAGGGTATAAATTAATTACAAATCAATGCTCCTAGGGCTTGGTTGTTAACGATATGGAGGAGATTATGTTCGTTAAATATAATTAAACGATTATGACTAAGCTGCTATAAATATATTTGTATTGATAAGATTTATATTTAGGCCAGTGAATCATGGTTGCTTCTCTGAAGGAGTCTCAATTATGAAATATTTTAACAGCACTGACAGCAGCGAGGATACTTTGCTTTGATGCAATGTTATGAGTGTTGATCAAAATGCAATTAAAGTATATTGAACCTGTTGGGCAAAAAATATAGTACGTGCATTTTTAACTGTTTTTGTTTAGAATTATTTACCTTTATTTTGTCAGCCATTTAAATGAGCAATTAACGATTTATTAAGATATTTAAAAAATCTGTTTGTATGTTTTTATATAAGTATATATTTAAAAAAGGCTAAATAACTAATTGTAATCATTTATTTATGTTGTCTTGACTAAACAACATTAGAAAAACACAATTTTGGCTGTTTTTGACGTTTTACTGTGTTATCATTTCACGGTTTGACGAATGATTCTGTTTATTTTAAAATAACTATTTTCTCGGTTCTGGAATTTCAGAGTCCAAACCAACCTTCCCCCCCCCTTTCCATGCCCACCACCCTCAGTTATTGGCGTTTCAGTAATAATTCTTGTCAGGTGAGTGAAGAGTTATAGCTACAAAGAACGTGCTCAGACAGTTTCCTCTCATTGTAAACTTCCGTTGTTGACTCACACGCCATCGCGGGAAATACAGTATAGACAAGACAAGAGAGTGATGAATTGTGTGTGCTTAAGTCTTGTTATATATTCCACGACGAAGTAGATTGACGATATTCATTCTTGGATATCGCTACATTCTTCTTTTAAGTCCCATGTCTGTTAAAATCTTACATTTAAGTACATTTTGTACCCAAAGATAAATCAATGATAAAGAATGAGTTAGTATGTCGATGCCAGAAATGGCTTTTATTAACTTATTTCTCAATGTTGATAAATGATCATTTAATGATTTGTTTGTGGATTGGAAACCCATCACCTTACAAGTAGCTCAATTCCAATATTCTGACTTTTGTCATATACCGATTGGTAAGCATACCTAAGGTCCAATCAAAGAGAAATGCTATTTTTAATTTTGAACCTACAGCTAAATCCAGACTACGTAGACTACTGCGTCTGCACTCTCCAAAGGAAGTGTATGAACAATTTATTCTGAGTTAGTATGAAAGTTTCCCAGCATACCTTTGGGTATTTACTACTGGGTTACATGTCTATACTCATTTTATCTATGGTTCAGGTTTAAAAGGCTTAAGACGAGTATCATATGTATAATTCTTGTAGCTTCCGTAGTTAGATTTCAATGGAATTTTCGAGTTAACATAAAACATGGCTTAATGTTTTCGTTGGCCTATAACTGTAGTACTACGGTATTTTTTTTCTAAATTGGACTCATCTTAACAGCATACTTAGAGCATTGCATTTTATATTTCACAAACTCTGCAGCTCTTGTGGCTTACTATATAATATAAAGCATTATGAACATATTTTCTTGAAGGATTTCGTTATTAACAATATTACAAGTAATAAGTCCAATTCGTATAGATAACTCTTAGTAGTTAAACAAACCTAAAAGTTCACTATGTATGCTTATACCCCTTTCGAAATACGTAAATAAACCTAAAGTCCATCAGAACATATCAAGTGATTGAATCGTAGCAATCAGTCTGGTCATTAACATGAGCGTTGACAACGTTCCATGGCAAGGGATGTCACCAATTCATACTGCTGACATCAATTTGACGTGACAGTGTTCTGGATTGTCTATTAAAATTTAATAATTATTGATGTATTTGGAAAATACAGCATGAGATAACCATTGTAAAACTATTATTACATACAAATTTTGTAAGTGTGATTTTTATTTACCATGGTGGTACAAAATCATATAACAAAAGCAAATGTGGGCTGACTTATTTGTGTTTTTGTAGTCCTACACAGATAATAATTATAAAGGCTAATAATGTCAATAACACTGAAGCATATTAGATACATAGAAAAATGGTCTTGATATACGTAAATATGTTTCATAATAATTAGACAAACAATCTGAGCTTCTAAAACTCCTACTCTTGCAGATGAATGAATAATAACTCACTCTTCACAAAGGACCATAGAAAACTTTTACTCAACTGTAACCTAAGCCAGTGAGTGTTATTTTTAGTCTGTGAATTTCTGCAAAAGAGGTGAATTAAACTTTTAAGTGGCGTTAAACATGGAAGATAATATCTTTTTCTTATATTTTGCTAATATTTCGTAATATTGATTGTTTTACACACGATTTCTTCAGTGCAATAATTTAACCGAACATTCTTACAATTTAAATTAGTACAACTACTGAGACACTGAATTGAGTAAGTGTAAATCCAATTGGTAAACAGTAAACTCAAACAAATCTTTTATGAAAACTGTATCAGATACGAAGTCTTGTGATTATTGTTTCTTTATGTTTTTAAATTATACAATTTAAAACAAGATAGGCATGTTAGTTTAAAAGCTGCACACTTATATTAAATCTCATAACAGGTTTAGAATTAAATTACAAGAAAACCATAATTCTTGGTTTTTATCATAGCTTACAAGAATGGATTTGTCAATATAAATAGGTTCATTAAAAATCAAGAAACAAACCATAACTGAAAATTGTTTTTATATAAGTTCTTAGTTAACTTAATTGTTTCTTGGTCATGTAGTTACTTGGCAGTAGTGACATGCATTGTTGTAATTAAACGGGATAGTTTGCTCCAGGGAATGTTATGGCTAGCCACAGGGTTACAATATTGACGACGGTGTTTACAAGATAACGTAATTAAGGTAAGATCTAGATTGTTCAATCTTGTTACAGGAAACAAAAGACTGATCCACTATGTTGTGTGACCATTCCTGTAAAGATTTGAAATATATATACAGGGTGTTTTTTTTTTAAACTTGCATCTTTATTTATGTAAAAACCGCAATAGATAGAAATATGCAGTTTATGGGAATCATCTATTGACGTAGGGGGCCCAATTTTTTTTAATTAAACGTTACATTCACATTCCCCCCCTTTCCCCCCTGCCCACAACTTATTTTTTTTTAAATAGCAAGGTACCCTTTGTGACATATCAAATGAAAAAGCATGAAAAAAGAAAATGTTTGATGAAAAAAAAATTGAAAATCGGTTCATAAATTTGCGAGATATTTCCCCCCCCCCCCCCACTTCCCGGAACTTATTTTTTTAATAGCAAGGTACCCCTTGTGACATATCAAATGAAAGAGCATGAAAAAGAAAATGTTTGGTGAAATTTATTTTTCATTTGATATGTCACAAGGGCGGGTACCTTGCTATTAAAAAACAAGTTCTGGGTAGGGGAAAAGGGGGGGGGATTATCTCACAAATTCATGAGCCGATTTTAAATTTTTTTCGCCAAAAATTTTCTTTTTTCATGCTCTTTCATTTAATATGTCACAAGGGGTACCTTGCTATTTAAAAAAATTAAGTTGGTGGCAGGGGGGAAAGGGGGGGAATGTGAATCCAACGTTGAATTATAAAAAATTGTGCCCCCTACGTCAATAGATGATTCCCGCCAACTGCATATTTCTATCTATTGCGGTTTTTACATAAATAAAGATGCAAGTTTTTTAAAAAACACCCTGTATATATATTACTTATGATTTTTGGGGGTTAAGTGAACAATATAAATACAAATATGCCTTTAACTATCTCATGGACTTAAGTGATTTACTAAAAGAGGTTGCGGGGTTATCAAGACTATTAGTAAACTTCATAAATATATGTATTTTAATATATGAATTTCTAGTTAAAGTAAACTATATTGGTAACTTACTTGTACATTTTGAAGTAATTTAATTAAATTAGCGTTTACTTATGTATATTCAGGATGACAATTAAATTAATGTTAAGATATCGTTAATATATATATATATATATATGTGTGTGTAAAAATAAATGTAATAAATTTTTCACATTTAACAAAATATATTCGAATTTATAAAAGCCCAAATACAGTAGTATATATTTTTTTGTATAATTGCATATAAAAGTATGACTTATTTAGTTATATATTCTTACATGGGTATATTGTTTGACTTGTTTAGTAATAAAAAAATATATAATTGAATGTAAAATAATTCCTTTAAGCGAAAAACATTAAATTTGCGACAGAATTAAAAAAATAATTCTTTTGTAGAAACTAGTGCTTCATCAAATGTAAATGAAAGGACTACACCCGATACACAATTTACCGAAAGAGTTTTAAGGTATCATTGTGAAATGGTTTGGCTAAAAATACATACTTCAATAGATAACACGTTATAGGATCAGACGTGGCTTTTTATTGTACTACGTCAGATTATGGTGAAGTATAAAAAGTATAATTATACATTTCATTATACAGGGTGTTCATTTGAAAACTTTCCATATCTGTTGTGTGCAAAGGTAAGGCTTTTAACACTTGTTTGTTCTCATTTCCCCCTAATTTGGACATGCCAAATCCAATAAAATTATTTTCAATTTTGAAAAATGCCCCAAAAGGGCCCAATTTGGGGGGTAGGGGTGCTTTTTGAGAAATTTTCAAATGTAAACATGGGTTGTGTGATACATCAATTTAAAGGTCTAATCACCCCGATCATTTTGGTGCAAAAAAAGTTTAATTATCTTTAACCGTATTTACAGGGTGGGTCAAAACGTTTTAAAAAAGGACTTTGAAGTTAAGTACCGTATTACCCTAAATACTGAACGGAACAGCGCCAAATTTCTTTCCAAGCTTATTCTTGAGCTACTCTTTAAGATAACTTGTAGTTAGGGCATTTTCCATGTTATTTTCTAATTTAAAAAAAATCTCAAATATTAAGAATAAAAGAAAGCTGAAAACTCAAAATTCTTAAGTAGCAAGGTATGACAAATTTCATACCACGTGAAAGGTCCTTTTTTAACAAACATTTTACGTATTTAAGTTTTCTTTCTATCTCTTACCGTTTAAAGATTGCAGTGGAAAAACATAATTTTCTATGGTAAAATTATAACTAGTTTTCTAATAAAACACATTGCACTTTGTACAACGATGTAGTAGGATTCATAACAAATTGATCGACTACTTTTACGTGTGTCAGAATTCATCTTGGACTCTTCATCCTGTTCTTTTCTCATTGGTAACTGAGCCAGTTTCAGAAAACTTCCTAACTAAATCATTTACAGCCATATGACTCAAGGTTATACCTGGATATCTATTGTTAAACACTTTGCAGTTATCCTGGAACACTTTTGTTATGACCAATAAGTAAAAATAAAGTATATTTTTTTAAGTTTACACCATATTTGATTAGGTACTACAGGAAATGGTACTTTTGAAATTAGTACTACCATTGACTAGTCAATGGTACTACAGAAAGCGGCCCACGCTTCGGTTTTTCTCATCAGCTATAAAACTTGTTTTTCACAAAGTAAAACCTAATGACCTGTTTGCCTATCTGCCTAAAAATAATTATGAATTGTTTCCTTCAGTTATTGCACTATTTAATGTGTCTAGAGACGAATTTTGGCTGTTTTATTAGAAAACTAGTTACAATTTTACCATAGAAAATTATGTTTTTCTACTGCAATTTTTAAACGGTAAGAGATAGAAAGAAAACGTAAATACGTAACATGTTTGTTAAAAAAGGACCTTTCACGTGGTATGAAATTTGTCATACCTTGCTATTTAAGAATTTTGAGTTTTCAGCTTTCTTTTATTATTAAAATTTGAGATTTTTTTTAAATTAGAAAATAACATGGAAAATGCCCTTACTACAAGTTATCTTAAAGAGTAGCTCAAGAATAAGCTTGGAAAGAAATTTGGCGCTGTTCCGTTCAGTAGTTAGGGTAATACGGTACTGAACTTCAAAGTCCTTTTTTAAAACGTTTTGACCCACCCTGTAAATACGGTTAAAGATAATTAAACTTTTTTTGCACCAAAATGATCGGGGTGATTAGACCTTTAAATTGATGTATCACACAACCCATGTTTACATTTGAAAATTTCTCAAAAAGCACCCCTACCCCCCAAATTGGGCCCTTTTGGGGCATTTTTCAAAATTGAAAATAATTTTATTGGATTTGGCATGTCCAAATTAGGGGGAATTGAGAACAAACAAGTGTTAAAAGCCTTACCTTTGCACACAACAGATATGGAAAGTTTTCAAATGAACACCCTGTATAATTAGGTATTCAGAGTGCTATCACATTTTCAAAAAATTACAATACTTGAACTACCCAATACATTTTATTCCATATAATCTTGTTTATTTGTTTACGTCATATTTTTCCTTTTTTTATTGAAAAAATAATACGTCCACTAAGATCAATTAAATTGAACAGGTAACCAGGTCATTGTTAAATTGTTAATTAATATTAGAAGATTTTTTAAAGCCGTTTGTTGTCACCTGTGTGAATTCAGGTTCAACTATTTTCTAGAATTTAGAAAACATCTTTATATCTGCAATAGAGGTTATATGTTCATTATATGCAATTAGTAGTAGTTATTGGGGGGAAGATAAAAATCTTCCAATTGCAAAACTGTTAAAGAAGCCAAGTGCATTCCAAAATAGTACTGGTTGGTTAACTAATCTAACTGTTCGTATAGTTATGCAATGTTGTGCTTACAGGTAAAATTTTTGTATAAAAGGCTCACTAGAATAATAAATAGCAATTAAATTGTATTTATAAAAACTGCATAGTGCTAAGAACAGTTGAATAGGTTATAATTAACATTAGTTTTACCAAAAGGTCAGAAGAAGATTATTGTTACAAGTATCTAAACCCTTAGCTGCTTCTCCCATTTCGTAGATAGTGCAACTTTTGTTAATGCTGATCACTGATGTAGAGTGGTAAGTTATTCTGCGAAGCTATTTACATAACCCTCTCATAGTTTCCATGTAGCCTATAAACTCTTGACACTTTACATTAGGCTTAAACACCACAACGTGTAGGTTCACTGGAATCACTTACAAGTATCGAGCAAAGACTTTAAATATGAAGCTTTATTTTAAAATTGACTTTGTAAAAAAAGTTACGAGAAATTATTTTCAGGAAAACGTAAATCGTAGCTATGGGCTAAAACTGTACAAAACAGTTACTGTATTGAAACACGATAACTCCAGTGTACAATTCAATACCACAAAGGACACAACACAAATACACAATAAAGAAGAAAATTTAGTTTTGAAGTTAATGAGGCTGTCATTACGTCAATATACTTTCATTTCAATTATTTCTTCTTCGTAACGGACAAATACAATTTTATAACGTTTTCATCTTAGCAATAAATAGGAGTTATTTTCTTAAATACGTATTTGTAAATGTTGTATACGTTTTAATATTAAGAAATATCTGAACTATCTTTTAATATGAAGGGATTGTTGACAATCTACAAACTAATTATTTCCTTTTTTAGCGACATTTGGTTAATCCATTCAATATGTGTAAAACCTGTTTATGTATGTTTGAAAACCCTGCAATTTACTGAACTAGACAATAATTCTTCTAACTTTGATATAAAAAAGACACTAGTATACACCTTCCGAGAAACAGTCGCAGAATGAGACAGGTTTGAAGATCCAAGGAGGTTGTTAGTGTATTCCACAGAGTGTAAAATGTGTAATTAGCTCCCCGTCACCTCTGACAACCTCCATCTTGACAGCGGTGACAGCAATGACAGCAGTAACAGCAATGACAGCGCTCCCTGAGGAAGTGAGCTTTCAAAGTTCTCTTCCTGATTAAAAAGTAACTTTTAAGGAAAACATTGTTAAGCCCCATGTTAAGTTTAATGCTGTTTAAATTTTAAATTTTTTTGTTGATCTTTTATTATTTAATTTGTTAGTGTTGGATTTAAAACAAAGATAAAATAAATTAGCACATTGTCAAGGGTAATATAATACATCAAACTTTAAGGGTACATTACCATAGCTATTTAGTAAATTTATAATCACACTTTAACTGCATAGTAAAACAATTTTAAGCATAATTACGAACAATATAGAAATACCGTTTGAATTATGTAAGTTTTTTAAATAACTTATCATATTTTGTATGTTATTTTGTGGCAGATGTTTTAAACTTTGATAACAATGTTGATGTTGCACAGTTTTTCGTACATATTTAATAACGACTATTTATGAGAGACATGATCTCACGATTATGATGATATGCTTTGTGTATGTGTTTAAAGTTGTTACAGAGTTGTTTTATTACTGGTCCTATCCCGAATATCTTTGTAAGAAATCGCCCACTTTATTTTAAATTATAATTAATTAAGTTATATTTATACTCTATGGTTTTAATAAAATTTTGTTTCAATGTATTGTTCAATGATGGATTTATTAGTTCAAAGCACAAGGTAAACATTAGGTAATAATACAATGAGAGCAAATAATATGTAAGAACAATTTAATTATTATTTATTTAAGTTGAATAGTGAACCCAACCTTAAATTGTTTATTTACACGCTATTAATGTACTTAAAAATATAAACTTTTTTTAATTTTTTATTTATTTAATACATTTGCCTTATAAAGCACTACAAAATTACCATACAGTATAATATCTTGTAGACGGCCTTTTAAAGTACATAGTCTTCGATACAAATAAACAGCTGACAAGTTTTTAGTAGTTATCGGAAATTATTATTTATAAGGGTTAACGTTTTCCTCTACTCATTTTGATAGTATAGTTCCGAGTAAACGTAAAAGTACATTTTGGTTGGAGAATAACGAAACTTATAAAGTAAAAAGTTCAAGAGAAATATTTGCAATTTCAATGTCAACTGGACTTTTTATTATACCAATTAAATTAATTTGATGTTTCAGTTGTAATTACGTTTTCCTCGTTGAACTTAGATTTATATTAAAATGATAATCAGTTAATTACTTTAAAGAATATCAAAATTTTTTTTTATTATAGAGCAGATTGTTTTTTATTTACTAAGACATTATATACCTTCAAAACGTTAGTATCTCTAAGTAGGATAACCGGATTGAACTACGAGTATGTAAAAAGACATGTGTTTCAGTGTTCGTCAATGATTTGTGTGTTTCCTTGGCAAACTAAGAAATAAATTTCATTTCAATACGATTATTTTTTTAAATCTATAAACAAATATTACTAACAATAAAATACGGACAAAACAATAAAAAACACATTGAGTATATTAAAATTGGCTATGTAATTTTATTATAATATTTTAAAACTGTTATAATAATTTATCATAATTCTGTCGTTATACATCAAGATTGTAATCAACAAGATTTGTGTTGCTCTAGCTTTATTGGGAAAGTAAACTAGTTTGACTAAGCTGGCTTTTCTTATGTTCAACAATATTTACCCTGATTACCTTCCACGGTGTGGCCGGGTTTTGAGATATTGGATTTCCTCAGATAGCGTGCGAGTCAATAGAGAAAGTTTGCAGTAGGAAGAAACTCCAAGAGCACGTTCATTTCAACAAAATGTACCTTTAGCAGATAAATATTTCTGTACTTTTATCAGAAAAATAAACAATTATTTACTCTTTTCAAGAAAATATCTGACTTATCTGTTCTTTATTTTGTAAAGAGCTTTCCTGGTTCTTTATTAATTAACTGAAATTGTGTTGTTCTGCATTAATTGTCTGCATAACATTGTTTTGCTTTGTTGCAAATAATGTCTACGTTATCTTTTATATGTTTCTGTAAAGGATAAATTGATTCATTGTTTTACAACATAGGAGTATTTTAGATCAGCATGTAGAAAACAACCGCTTTTATACAACCGTTGTGCGTTCAAAGTAGCTATTTTCCTCCATAGTTAAAAGAAATCATTGAAAATATGGGAGTAAAAATCAGCCAATTAAAAATAAATGGTAAACATCGATTTGAACAGTAATCGCGCGTATAACATATACTGTATATATATATATATATATATATATATATATATATATATGGACTTTTTCTGTTGTATCTTATTGTTTTATTCCTAATTTGTCTATAAATATAACATTCTTCTCGCTAGTACCTTTAAAAACTGTGATAAAAAAAATTGATATATTGATTGAAATATTGATTGAACCACTTATACATTTTTTTACATAAGCAAAATCAAATGTAAGTTGGACGTCTTTGAGAAATCATCTTCACATAAAATATATAATAGCTTTTCACCATAGTTCGCTGGGATATGGGTAACATATAAGTTCCGTGCACAGCTAAGAAAAAGGGTTCTCGTTCATTTCAGTTGCAGTAATATTCACTGGACAAAATTTCTATCTCAGAGATATACATTTTAAAAATATAAGGTTACAGAAAATACCAAACTGTAGACAGACCTTTGAAACGTATTTCACTTTGATGACATTAAATCTCCTTTTTGTAATCCAGAAGACGTGAAGCTGTAAACAATGAGAAACTTGTTGAAAAGCATAGCTCAGAACAATAGGCCCATCTGTGTTACAGGCTGCAATTTAATTTCTCTTCTACCTGAGAGTTCCCGTTGGATTTATTTTGTGTTTTTGTAAACACACTATTGCTTTTTTATAGATGATTCATCGTTTTATATGTACACCCTATCTAACTTTAAATTATTATGTCAATGCTATTGTATCCTAATTCATAAAAAATTTATGTATATTTTGTAGTAATATTAAACGCATCTTTTGTAAGTGGATTTTCATAGACAGTAAAACACACACGTTAATTTTGTTTTAGGCTGTTTAGTTTGTATAATCAAACACGTAATGATTTAGTTTTTTCAAGTACCAATCCCCCTATATAATTCGGGTGATCAAACTATTTTTTAGTAAATTGGATTGTAAAAGCTTTACTTAATTAATAAGCTAAATAATTTTAAAATCCTTTTACAAAATTTATGTTTTATCTATCGCACAAACTTTATTTTGTGTTTGGTTCATTCTAAATACAACCATATTCCTTAACTGTAATGATAAGTAATGATCTTTTCAATGCTATATAATAAATCAACTATAACTATGTCTATGATAACTTAGTTTTTTTAAGCGTTAGACGGTTTAAAAAAAGTTCTAATGATTGTTTTTTTCTAAATAATTAATTAGCGTCCCTGTCCGACAAAATGCAATATGCAAAATTAATACAATAAAGAGAAACTGAAACAGATGAGGAAATATTTAGTGTTTGAAACTAAATGGTGTTCATTAAAACAATTCAATATTATGCTATAAACATGATGGATGTTTGTTGCATTCACGTGTGAATTATTATCAAGGATATTGTTTGGTTCGGTTTAAATTTAGGTTAATGATTTCTATAGAAAATCACAACTATGGATTATAATGACCGGCCACAATAGCATACGCATTTATATAATCATTTGTGTATTAAAGCAAAAATAAATATAAATTGTAATATATAATATATGATGAAAGAACCTTATAGAATGCCAACTCTTAATAAAAGGTGAATAAGGGAAAACAATTAAAGCAGGCATTTAGTTACAAAAATTAGTGATCCCAAATCACATTCTGGAACAACTAAGCTAACAGGAAGAATAAAATATATTCTCGACAAATCAATGTTGACATCTCATACAATGTTTGTTATACTGAATTACAAACGTTATGAAATGCAATAACTCTAAAACCCCAACGCCATATTTAATTAATGCATTTACATGCATCCAGATCTCGTTTCGAATAAAATCTACTTTCTAAAGTTGTTCACTTAAATGCAATTTTCTTTTCTAAACATTGTTTATTACATTTTATCTGTTATAATCTACTATTCTGTTTTACATAATTTATACTAACTAATCAATATTTACACAATTAGTTCATTGATGCATCTAGAATAATGTGGGTACCGTAAATATGACAACGAGTAAAAACATGGGTATATATTTGGAAGTACTGTATTCAAAGCGTTTAAATAAAATCCACCCTTAAATATCGCAATAAGTACCTATTTAGTATAGGATACAACTATCACAGAATTTAAAAGCTTAAAGAATGTTTTAGTGTTTGTAAGAAATGTAGGTACTGTAATGATATAAATTAACATTGTACTATACAACGTTACTATTCAAGTATTTGAAAGTACAATGGTTATTTTTTTTTACAATAACTGTATGGCAGGCATAGTATCCGTTGTGATATATACATTAATGTTTATTACATTAACATAAATATTCCCAACCAAGAGAGGTCAAAACATGAATAATATGAATATTTTGCAGTAAACACGTACCTCATTATTCATATACAAATATTCCAGGAACCTATTACACAGTAGCACTAGTTCTTGTGACTATTAAAACAATGCCCTTTTTTACGAAATGTCTTCCCTATGCTAAATGGTAAGTTTAGACAACAAAAAAGTCAGTCTGTGGAGGAAAATATATACGTTGACTTAACACTTCATGAAAAAACCTAAGGATCTTCAAAACATTTCAAATCATATCTCTATTTACCATTGCAAAGCCAAGCTACAAATCCCTTAATGTGAGCGTCTCTATACTCGGATCAAGAGATCTGTAATTCTCGAGGAAGATTTCTTGGGTTCTTACAAACAGTACCTTTTGTGCTTGAAAATTATTTTGGACGTTATAATCAGTTATAGTAAATGTAAAAGGTTTGTTAAAACTTATTTTCTTTTCATACATACTTTAGTAATCGTGATGTATTTCCTTCTTTTTAAAGTACGTAGAGTTAAATGTTTATGAGTTTGGATTATTTACGTTAATAATCCAATTGACACGTCTATTTATCGCAAGTACTACAGTTAGCAGTATTTTACCGATGGTAAAAAAAATAAACGTGGATATTTTATATATTTCTTAAATTGGGATTTTGTTAACCAAACTTGTTCAGGTGGAAGAACAAATTAAGTATATGTTCATACACTTTTTCAAGGCTACACATTTTTACATTTGAGGTACAGGTAGGTCGTTTTGTAGTTTGGGAGCTTCTGACGAATTTTTAAAAATAAGTTTTTTCTCATTATTTTGAACACTTTTTACAATATTGTCACTTTTGGGGCAAACGCCTATTTCATCCTGAAAATTGGTTTTGAAAATCACTATAATAGACTTTTTTATACTTTATTTTTATACTTTTAATGTGTTTTTACTATTATTTAGAACATTTTACAACATTTTCTTCCGTGGCACTTTTTTGGCAAATGCCATTTTTACCCAGAAAATCAGTTTTTTTCTTTCTTTTAATGTGTTTTAATTATTCAATTAAATTAAACTAATTGTTTTAACAATATGCAGGTGTTATGATTTACATATTTTTGCTTGTTTACTTTTAATTATTTATATTTTCAATGATCTTTAGTGAATCCCCAGGAATCGACGATATGATAAGTGTCGATAACTTAATATACTAATCATAATAACTAGCCACACCTAACCTAACCCAACCTAACCTTACCTAGCCTAACCTAATTTAACCTAACAAAACCCAATCTAACCAACCCTAACTTAACTTAACCTAACCTGACCTTGATTTAACAACAAATCCGTCATGTTCGGCACATTGCTAACCTAAGCATGGGTTAGGTTGGGTTAGGTTAGGTTATATTATATTTAGTTTGGTAGAGGAGTGGGCCAGGCATTTTCGGCACTTTGCAGTCTTTTATGATTTGTTAAGCCTGATTTTCTAAGTAAAAGTCGAATAAGTGCCTTTGGAGAAAAGTGTTTCAAATGTCCTACGTAATAGTAAAAACACATTAAAAGTTTTTTATTCGTTAGAAGACTCTAAAGTAAACAAATGCCAGATATTTGATTTTCAGAGGTTTTTTGAGGTTTTCCGAATGTTTGTAGGCCCTCATTACAGAAACAAATACACACGGGGAATCAAGATATTATATACTGTTTCAATTCGTATACCTTTTGTGCTAGGTCTAAATTTTACCAATTAACATTTACAGAGCATTTTTTTTTTTACAAATCTAAGTTGCATTAGAAGTATAGTGCAAACCAACTATGGTTTTGGTGGGGGAAATCCACAAAATGTTTAGAACCCATTCAAAGCTTGGTGGTATTGTGGCAACTCAAAGAGCTTGGACTCTGAATTTCCAACCGAATGGAATTCTATACATAGGCATTTGGCCGAGTTCAGAAGGAAAATAAAACGGCATATATTCTCATATCAATGGGCATCGACCATATTTTGTTTGAACATTCAATATAGAATCCAATATTTTGCTTTGGCATAAACCAATATTGTTCAGACAATGTTTTCAAGAAATTTTATCTTAATAACAATTTATACAAAATTAGATTGTCATAAATATGATTGCAACTGTTGGGATAGTGAAAATGAAATTCCACCACTTATGTTTTTTTTATTTAAAGCTTGTTATACAAAGTAAGTTATAATATATTTTTCAATAATCCGTATTATAAGTTGAACTTTATAGTCTAATATGCATGTATTTGGCATTATATTCCATTGTATTGTTGTTACTTGACTACAACATTAAAAAAAACGTTTTGAGCTTTCCTCTTGTTGCATTCATAATTTATACCCCTAATAAATCGCATTTATTAACATAAATTGTTAACTGCTTCTAAACGACGGAGGCATTTAAATGTAAATAAAAGATTGTTACCATGAAAATATCTTGTAATTTCTAATAATATACTTCTAGGCCATTGTAAAAATACCATTAGTTCAACACTATGATGCAAAATGTTTTTAAAACTCCCATTCCCTACACAACGAAATAAATAAAATACTAACAGTTACACATGTGTACTGACAAACCACAAAACATAACCTAAAGTTAAACAAATCACGTAAAAACCCATTCCATTGAATAGTTTTACATTTAAACTTACAATGAAATATACAGTCGAAGAGAACACTCCGGTTAAACTGTTAAAAAGTGTAACAAATCTGTCTAAAGGCATTTAACAATGATTGCATTAAATATCTCATTGTAAGTGAGAGAGCGATGAGAATCTCTTTAAACAAAGAGGAAGCCGTTAAAAAGCATAGCTTTGAACAAAAGACTCATCTACATTACATTCTGCAATTTAATTTCTCCTCTACAGATATCGTAGTGTTATTTTTTAGTGTCATACTCAAATTGAGAATAAAAGTGTACTATTATAGTAGCACTTAAACTTTTTATTTATGAAACATTACTAGAGGGTTTAAAGATATAACTATTAGAGGTTTTGAAAGTCTTACTAAACCATGTTTTTAGATGAACTTTAAAATAATCAACAGTTTGAATTTACCAATAAATTATCATGTGACCCAGCAACCCCTGTTTTCCTATGTAGGGTTAATTACATACAGCAGAAAGCCACATTACTACAGTAAATAAAGCATATGTTCTTTTTTAAATTATCCAGAGTATTGTTAAATTTTGTTTCGTTTAAACATTACAATTTCACTTGAATCGTTGGTTGTGTATACAGTTCAATTTAATTCAATTCAAAATATATTTATTTATTCAACAATACAACAAGATAACAATTTACAAATAATATAAATTACATAGAATACATACATTTTTGTAACCAATACAAAGGTTATGATTAAATTCCATCTCAATAGAATGCAATACAATACCTATGAAACATCAATTAGATGTGAATTAAAGCAATATTGTGTCTGAGGGATTTTGTTTAATCAATAATAAATTAAAGAAGTAGATTTAACCATTGACTGAGTATACTGGACCTTGATTGGGATTATAATAAAGTGAACGTATTATCGCTTAAACCAATTTTTAATTTAAATAAAATCTGAGTGAATAAGCCAGTTAGAGAGAGAAAAAGAGACTACCGGTTGAAATTATATTTTAAAATTCAATTTATTTTTTATTTTTTATGACATAAGAGATTCAACAGATTACATTAAGTTTTCCTTTTAGCATAGATTTTTATAATGTATGGTTTATTGGACCGAAACAAATAATTTACAATAGCATATTTGTTGTTGCCTTCAGCTGCCTGCATTTCCATTCAAAAACCAACTACAATGTTAACTTCTACATTATTAAAATAATATGTTGGATTTTTTATGCAGAAAATTGACCCCTTAATATTTAAATATTTATTTGTATTGGCATATTGGGTATAAATTTAAAGCTCTTTTCCTCTAGATGTACCTTTACAGGTTTTAAATGATATTTCTTGAAAGCCCTTCCTCTTATTTTTATTTGAATTTTTTTTTGTCCTAGGATGCTAGGCACGAGACCGGAATATTGTTTTTCACATTACTTCAAGCTGTACCTAGGGGTTACGGCATTATCACTTGGATAAAATCCTTTGGTGATTTGGCGGGATTTGAACCCGGGACCCCAGGAACCGGAGTCCCGCGCTCTAACCACTAGACCATCTCACTCCTCCAAACTTTTCATGACGTGTTTCGTAGTAATTCTTATTACGGAAAGTAAATAAAAGAAACGTCTTATAACCCTTAAAACATATATTTACGCTTATACTATTACTCACAAACAAATAAATGTTATTAAATGTAAATTAAATTAATGTCGCCTATTGGGTCTGATGATGATTGGATTGTCCAATCGAAATCGATCACCACTTTTAACCATATTTTTTTGTATATTTACCGTCTTGTCGGTAACAGTATAAGCGTAAATGCATGTTTTAAGTGTTATAAGACGTTTCTTTTATTTACATTCCGCAAATTTAATAACACATAATATGCTGATCAAGATTTTACTTAATTCTTATTACAATAATTACTTCGCGTAGAGTTTAATTTTATTTAGTTAATCCATTTATATGATTATTTTCAACCATGACATTTCCACAAAAGAATATACCGAACACATACAAACTAACCAAAAACATCATAGCCTTAATAATGTTTTGAAGGAAGGAAAAATATAACATAAATGTGCAATTTTATTCGTCATAACATACCAAGTTGTATTGTAGACTAAACGTTTTACTTATTCAAATTCTTACGCTGTGCTGAACAAGCATATGAAAAGTGACTTTAATAAGGTGCTACTACAGAGCAGACTCAAATATGTACCGCAACTATCGTCTACACTTGATACATGTTAACATATTTTCGTTATACAAATTCCATCTGGTATCACAATATTGCAAACTAGCTTTGAAGGATTACGAGATATTTGATTCCGTTGCATTTCATTCAAAAATAACACTTTCTGTTAATATTTTTTTTTCTAAATATCCATAGAATAGCTTGTTAAACGTATAACCATTTGGAAAAATAAATTTTTCTTTATTAGTTTTATGTAAACACACAATGATTATATACAGTAGGCCTATAAAGGGAATATGTATCGGTGAAACTATGAATGATGCTGTTATATATCAATAGTTCGTGATATATACGTTAATTATGCATCTAGCACATTAAATGTCATTAGTTTCATATCTAGGAGCTATAGGCAAGTCTGAACAGTTTTATTTTCAAACAACAAGTACAAGGTATAATAGTTCCAGATGATTGATTATGTATTAATTTGAAATTCAAATGTAAATATTTCCTTCTAACATTTGTTTCTAAAAACCAAGATAGAATGCAGCTTCTCGTATAATTCACAAGTAGTTTGCAAGTGTAGTTTGCCCAAAACCATTTACACGATAGCCTTTCTTGTGATTAATGTGGTACCACTACACGACTCAAACTTCTCTTTGTCACGTCAGGGAAAATGACAGTTAAAGCTGCACTAACGTGATATAACTAAGTTTAGTTATGTAGCCTATACTAAATTGTACCAGGGTAATATGTAGTAACTGATTTTAACAAGCAACTGGTACGTATTCCATTTATCTTAGTTAACTATAATTCATACATGTTTCAGTAATAATCCTATCTGTTTTTTACCCACCTTAAGGACCTTTTAATGGTTTAGGAAAAACTTTGTTTGGAACCAAATGGAACTACTTAACCAAGCTACCAATGAACTAAGTTGGGAACAGTATTTTCTTTATCCATCAGAAGAGTCCCTACGTAGGTTTCATCGGCATTCAAAGCATATTAGAAATTTTTTGTTCAGGACATATTTGCTAGGGGTTGTTGTTATTGATTTTAAACATTATTTATTAAAGTACTGGGGAATACAGTAACGAAAAAATATGCAATTTCATGTTCACGCAATCTGTCACACTCAAGAGTATAAGAATATGCAATTTTATAAATTAATGTGAATAAAAAGTAAAACAGTTTGAACCTTCTATTCGAATGTAATATCTTATACTTATTCAAGTAAGGATTAAAGTCCCCTGTCATATTCCAAGTCCACCTCCAAGAACGTAATGAGCTTGTAGGGGGTAGGCCAACAAGACACTTCTCCCACTCAAGCCACCCTTTCTGGCAACTCTTCCCATCAGTGGAAATTGCTTACGTTTCACTATGTTAAGCCATATTATATTAGGGTTAGTTCAAACAGATATACGTATACCATGGGGTTCTGGAAAGATGCAAAACGAATAAAATACACACTTTTGTAATGAATCCGTTTTAATACTTGAAAAATTATTCTTTATTAGCAGACTATTTGTTTTAATTATTGCCTATAAAGAATAATACATACTATTCATAAACGAATAAAGTCCTATAATGTTTTTTATTAAAAACCAATTTTTTCGAAAATTAAATTAAAATCCTGCAAAAAAGAGAGATAGCTTTCAAAGGTTGTATTGAGTAATAGGATAAGAATTGAGCTCAAATGATTTAAAAGGAATAAAACTAAAAGAATATTCCTACCACAACTGCTCTTAAAAAAATTAAAAATAGAATACAGTATATAAATGGAGTGTTATCGGAGAATCTTATAACTTTTATATTTTATAATTACGTGGGAGTTTCAGTAAAAAAAGTTTATAAAACCAGTTTGGCACTAAGAACATGAATGAATATATGTTCACAATACTTCATCATGTACCAAAGCGAAAATTGACAAGGTGGCTGTGTAGCAGAAAGCAAGTTTTGAAGTACAATTGTCTGCACTTGAGACATGAAATGGGGTTTTGTGTTCATTAAACTGCACTTCAGTAAGGATAACAATGCCAATTTCAAGCTCTAGATCGAGGAATTCTACGTTTTGTAACCAGTTCTATGCTTTTGTTCTAAACCATCGTTTATAAAAGCTTTTCCATTTTTGAGCTTGAGATTTACATTGACTTCTTAACTCTAACATTGGATATCTCAGCTATAAATAAGATTTAAGTCAAATTCAAATGTATTGTAATCCATGTAAACTTAATATTACTTTGACTGACTACCAATGGAAGGAATCAAACTTGATTATATGTATATGTTTTATTGATCGTGTTAAAGCACTGGATATAGGGCGTTTATGGATTTTAATTCTCTAAAAGTGGGAAAGAGATGATTTTATATACAACTTACGTCACTGGATGAAGTAAAGCCATATGAATAAGACACAGAGAAACATTATTTTGTATATTGCCCATGACACTGGATGAAGTAAAGCGTTATGAATATGACACAGAAAACACGATTTTATATACAACGCATGACACTGGATGAAGCAAAGACCTATGAATATGTCACAGAAAAACATGAATTTATATACAACGCATGACACTGGATGAACCAAAGCCATATGAATATGGGACAGAGAAACATTTATTTTTATACAACTCATGATATTGGATGAAGTAAAGCTATATGAATATGACAAAGGAAAACATGATTTATATACAACCAACTACAATGGATGAAGTAAAGCTATATAAATATTACACAGAAACACATGATTTCATATACAACCTAAGACACTGAATGAAGTTAAGGCATATGAATATGACACAGAGAAAAATAATTTTATATACAACACATGACACTGTATGAAGCAAAACCATATGGGTATGACCCAAGACTGAAGAGTAAGCACATTCTTATTGAGAAGATCGTTATCCCAAGACCCTGTTCACCCCATTAGTTAGCATGTGAACATCTTACACATTGATTCATACTATGTAGTTTGCTGTCTCTTATATGGAATACAAGAAATTGTATTTTCTTAATTAATTTTTATTAAATATATTTAAACATATGGAATAACAGAGTGCAAACATGTTTTTTATCTTGTTCAGCTTTTTGTGTTTTGTTTTTAGAAACAACTGTGTATTATTTATATGTTACAATTGGAAATGTTACAAATTCAAAAAGCTTACTCGCTAAGTTGACGTATACTTGCTTTTCAATCTTCCTTGTTTTATCCACCAGTTTCTTAAGAAAATGGAACTTAAATAGGGGCTATTTTAACAAAAGTAACTCCAAATTCCAAGGAGGAAAATCGTTTCATACTACCATAGCTTCTATGAGAGTTAACTTTACCCATCTCTTTTAATTGCTGCAAGGAATCAATAAAAACCTCCTATGTAAAAAAAACCAACAGTCTATATTTATGGATAGCTCAGGCTCATTCATGCTATTTAACATGCAACATATTCAAGGTGACTTTACCAGTAAGAGCGTAGCTTACGACACTAGTTATCTCGGAAGTATTCACACGGACTGGTAGATCGTTATCTTTAGTCCCGACTTCCTGTCACACTCCAAGGTACTTGCATGAGTACTTTACCCACAGTCATATACACGCTATGGTTGTTTATCAGTGACGAAGTAAGCGCCTTACCTGACGGAAGTGGCATATACCACATCCGTGCATTCCGTCCTACGTTGTAATTCCACATTGCATGTCAAGCGATACTAGATCCAACGTGACGTAACTATTACTGTTTTTCGAATCCAACAGCTTAGTTCAGATTTCATTCTCAATCATTTTATTACATGATGGGTTAGCCTCTGGGTCAAGATATAGCAATATTAAAAAAGGTTTAAAATTCATTTTGCGTCAACTGATCCTGATATAAAATAACGACTGCTGTTTCGTGCTGCTAAGAGCACATCTTCAGGTTATATTTTAAACTCTAAACACTATTCTCATTGATGTATCAGGTCGTCAGCATAATTATATAAAGTGTCAAAGAAGAGTTTAAAGATGTGCTCTTAACATCACAAAACAGCTGTTGTTATTTATAGCACAACAGGATCAATTGGCACAACTGGTATTCTAAACCTTATTCATATTGTATTTTTTTAATATTGATTTTTTTATGTTTATGTATTGGTAAGGAGGTGGCTCAGTCGGTAGTGTCACGGACTACGGGCCCAAGGCCGTACATGTCATAGGTTCGGGCCTGGCCACTACTTTTTATCACAACAGTTTATCCTGTACTGGCTTAACCCTTGTTTTTATGCTCTTCTCTAATACGAGTTAACTAACTGACTAGTTAACTGTCTAGTAGCATTTTTTTTAAGTCAAGTCAACGGCTTAAAAGGGAAAGTGGTCCAAACCCATGAAATGTTTAAGTGTTTAATGGGAGTGCCGGAGATTGAACCCGTACCTCCCACACTGAAGTCCTTGACGCCAACCATGAGCTTTGCTAGATACGTTTTACACACACGTCCATAGCCTATGTGGACGGGTAAACGCAACGTTAAAAGAAGCCACCAACCTAAAGAACCTGCTTTTGTGCTATGCTTCCCCAAGGCAATTTGGCATAGAGTACCATTCAAGCAATAGTAGGTTGAACATGCTGAAATAAGTAGGGCAACCATGTTGCTTATGGAATAAGGAAATAAGGATCCAATTTTACTTTTGCATATGTAAGTAGACCAAATATAACTCTTCAGCTTATTTCTTAACTGCCTATTACAGTATTCTAGATGTTTATTCATTTCATAATATAGAACATATTTCCACAAAATGTTTATAGACCTGAACTATATTTTTTCCGTATCATAAGGATATTTATAGGTACCTGTAGATTAACTTGCATACTCACTTATTTGTGTACTAACATTAACACTATAGATGTTTGAACGGCTTATCTGATGCTACTATCATGCTGTTTTATTTATAGTGTGTAAATACTGTAAATTACAGAATCAGATTGGTTCGGTATACTATTTTAGCTATGTTTACAAAATATTTTACCTAATGGCTGGTACAGATTTAACACTCCAAAACCTCGTGAAAACGTTTTATTTTAAGGCCTACATGCTGCGATGGATAATTTGTATAGTTGTTTATAAAACGTAATGATACGTATTGACTTGGATAGCCGTTAACTGGAAAAATAAAACAATCACTTGCATAAGGTTATTTAAAAAAAATGAAATAAATAATTAGAATTCAATTGTAGTATATTTATTACTTACTTGTGGTACTTTTTTCAACAAAATAAATTAATAAAATAATAAATTAATAAAAATTAAATTAATTATTAAAATTATTAAATTATTAAATTTATTAATAAATTATAATAAATTAATAAATTTTTAATAAATTAATAAATTAATAAATTAACCCATTGTGATTCAGCCTGCACTCGCAAAAATCTTTGAGAGTCTCCTTCTTGATGCAATTAGTTTTCCCTTCAAGAGCTTGTTAAGTGTGGCTCAGCATGGTTTTATGCAGGGTAGATCTACAAACACTAATCTTCTTATTTTGCAACATCACATAATCACAGCATATTCATCCAAGGAGCAACTAGATTGTATCTATATTGACTTTAGTAAAGCATTCGACTGCATCAGCCACGACCATCTTTTGGCAAAATTAAAAGGGTATGGCATAGTCGGAAGCCTTTTGCGATGGTTTGAATCATATCTTAAAGACCGCACCTTAGCTGTCAAGTTTGCTGGAGCCAAGTCAATTCCTTTCCCTGCGGTTTCTGGAGTCCCCCAGGGTTCTCATCTGGGTCCATTTCTTTTCAATATATTTGTTAACGATGTTGTGGATAGTATCGACTCTCAGTGCTTGCTGTTTGCTGACGATATCAAGGTTTTCAAGTGTATAAAATCTCAGGCAGACTGTTCCACCCTTCAACAATGTTTGCACTCAATCGACAATTGGTGCCTGGATAACCACATGGATATCAATGTTTCAAAGTCTGCAGTGGTATCTTATCACCGTACCGAGCAGCGTATTGACTTCTACTACACGATGAATAATGCCATCCTGCCACGGAAGAGTGCCATACGAGACCTAGGAGTTTTAATGTCATACGATTTAAACCCAGACCTGCACATAAATACAATCTGCAATAAAGCCTCTAAAGCTCTAGGTTTTGTCATTAGATGTGGTAGATACGGACTTGATGTTAATGCTCTGAGAACTCTTTACATGACTCAGGTTAGGCCTGTGCTGGAATATGGCAGCTTGATATGGAATCCACATCAAATCAGCCACATATCAAGAGTAGAAAAAATTCAGAATCGCTTTCTTCGCTCTATTGGCGTCAAGTTGGGCCATGAATTCTATACAGTGCCGATTGAAGATATTCGCATCGATATGGGCCTTCCTCGACTGAGTGTGAGTGACCGTAGACAATCTGCAGACCTGTCTTTCCTCTGGAAGTTGTTGAACGGCGAAGTTGATGCTCCAGAAATACTTCGCCTAATTAATTTCCACGTTCCTCGACACTTCAGGCACATTCAACTCTTCAACAAAGCTTCTTTTTCTACAAACTACGCCTTCCACAGTACAATTCCACGGCTCCACAGAATTGAAAATCAAGCATGCCAACATGTTGACGTGTTCACCTGCAAACTGAGAGCCATAAAAAATATCATAGTTTAAGTTGTTATTGTTATTGTTTTTTGTTGATGAGAAATTGTCCTGAGATCACTGTCCGGAATTTGCTACCTGTTTGTTGTTTGCACATTCAGATAAATTTGTATTGCACTGTTAAAAATTTTCACTTAGTTTACGTCACTGTTATTAATTGTTGTCATTTTTTTTTCTTTTTTTTGTCTTGTCTGTCAAATATATTATACTTTTGCTTGTTATTGTTATTATATTGAAATATTTATCAATTGTTATCTAGTTTTGGTAATCGTATTTTTCTCTAAAAATGTTTATGCTTGTTAACTAGGATTTATAATACGTATGATCCAATTTTTGTTAAAGCATTTTTGGACAATCCTGTTGGTGTCATTTTTTCATGTTAGCAATCTTTTTTTTTCAGCAAGATGAATCTGAATCTGACTTATATATATTTATAAATATTTTATTGTATTGCCCTCATGTATTATCGATTGTAAAAATGGTGTTTACCGTATGATAAATAAATAAATAAATAAATAAATAAATAAATACAAATTACCAAATCCTGGATGAATTATTTTTATGAAGATCATAGTACGTACATCTTTGTTTATAGTTAAACAATTTTTAATATAATTGAAATGCTCCCAAAAAGTAATAATATTTAATAAAATAAAAAGCACCAAAATATGAATACTTTTTTATGTTTTTTGTAAGCTAAAGTGAAGCTGATTAAGAGTAATTTTTCTTTTACCTTTACAAAATAAATCGCGCGACAGCTCACCATAAAAAACAAACATGGGAATATAAAATTGAAATTATTGACATTGCTTAGTTTATTGTTACTTTTAAGGCAAGCTATAAAATTTGTATTCAACGATTGTCACTAACTAGGGTGTTAAAAGGATGTAGTACAGTATCTGCACTATAGTTATTAATATATTACACTGGTCGTAATGATGTTTTATTAAGATATTGATGATTTCTTCTATGGCAATCAATATAAAAAAAATTACAAAATTAAAAACTTTGTTTAAGAGTTTTTACTGAGGAGTAAAATGTTTAAACAAAATACATCACAGGCTCTTTTGCTAAACATTTTCCAATGTAAAACCTCCAAACACAATACAACAATTTATTAACAAGCATTACGTTATCAAAGGTAACACAAGCAGTCATAAACAGAACATTTTCTTCATTTATGCATATAGCAATTAAATAATTTATAGCCATCTGTTTTGGGACAAATGCTAACCGTTACTTTTCGAACAAACCTCTTCAAGCGTGGCAGTTTCTTTACGGGTGACCTTTATTTAACATCGTAGGTTATTTAATTAAAAACATTTTATTATAAATAGTCCCCAAAGTTTTTCTAATAAGAAACTGTCTTTACCAACGAAGCAACTTCTAAATAAACCGCACCAAAGCAAACAGACACGCTACAAAGCTGCGGTTTCATTTCACCTTTGGTGTTTCCTTGTTGATACCAAGAACAAACGCTCATCTACTAAGTCTAATGAGAGACTCAGTCTAAGCTATAATTGTTTGTAATTAAGATAACAAGCGTAATTCGCATGGGATGTTGCGGTAGAAACACTCCTGTACAGGTGTCGCTGCAGACAATGGTAATGATCAGATCAATACGGAGGTGCTGCTGGCGTGGTGGGTAGAGGAACTACAACTACCCCACTTGTCAGCTCCGCCCCAGTCTATCGTACCATATAGTACTATCGGTGTCAACGTAAAGAGATTATGGCTTTGCTGGTTATTTCAATTGAATATTTTAAATCCTACAATGGTTAATGAATTACTTTCAAATGCTTTTATTTAAGAAATGTTTAATTTTCATGACGTAAACTTAATATTTAATATCTAAATCATTTTTAAACAGAATATAGATATTGGATGTTAAATTACTATCTTGAAAAATATTAATGATTCATACTTAATTATAACTTAACGATCCTGGATAAAAATAAGCTAAAGATGTTTTGAAACTAGTATTCTCCCTTTAACAGTTTTAAAACGTAATATTTAACACATAAAAGTTTTTTATATAAAAAAGATTACAATTGGCTACACCTCATACCAATAAGTAAAATGGTCCGGGAACATTATTTATATGAACAAATATCATAAGAAAAAGTGCGTTTCAAACAACAACAGTTTTGAATAGGCCTAAGGATATATTAGCAGATATTAATACATTCAAATTCGTTATGAATATTTTAAGCCATCGGGTGGTTTTAAGAAAACTAGTTCACTCTGTGCTGAGACTGTAGATTATTTCAGTTTAGTTCAGTTTAGCTTTTATTAGTTGTTGATAATAACAAACAAAATAAAATTGATTACAAAAAAGTTTATATGTTTTGTATTTTTAAAGAGACAACATTATAGAGTCATCAATACGTATTCGTGTCTTCAATTTCACGAATTTAGATCGAGGTAACGATTTTGAAAATATAACTTGGTGGAAATATAACTTACCTGAACAAAACTAAACTCACCTAACCAAATCTTAACACCTCAACGCAATGTAAAAGAGTGGCGGGTGGTTCTAATTTTAGTAGGCCCTACCATATTCATTCATATTTAATTGCTTTTTATACCTCACTAATATTAATTTTTATTTTTGCTTAACCAACGTAGCAAGAAGTACTTGTACATACGTACATATAACAAGAGCCGTCAAAGGACCAGCTCTAGCACTTGCTTCTACTTCAAGAAAGACTCTTTAGTAGGGGTTCTAAGAAGCCATTATCCATTGAAGAGCATTTCTACGACAAGGATGCACATTTAATTTAAGGTTTCGGCTCTTTTCATCATGTTCTTGGTACATTCCTAAATTTAAACTTATTTGTACACAAAATATTCAATGCAATTTAATAAGGAGGTAGTTTGATTGACAATCTTTGAAAATATACGCAAACGCCAGATAAATGTACAAATATTATTTGATAAAATGTACCGAAACTAATCACGATCATGTCTGAATTTTTGTAAAACGACCGGGTGAGTTGCGTTTGGCTAACGCTTTAGTAAACCTTCTATGGCCCCCCCAAATGTAACTATTAAAATAGCTTAAATATGAGCCAAAGTTAAACTAAATGGCTTAAAATCATGAGTATTTGTTAGTAAATGTATAATTATACACTATTTAATCACTTCTCGATCTCCATTGCTTCACAAATGACTTGAGCATTTAATTTAACACCAAACAAAAACGGTTAAGCTTCGAAAACATTTACAGTTTAGATTCTGACGGAAAGCGATCCATTACACTGATTCATTGTAATGGGTTTAACTTTCGACATTGCTGTGTGATTTACAGTCAATTATGCAAATTGCTAATCCTAACAACACTAATTGTAGCTGCTGGTTCACAGTTATATGATACTTCCAACAAACCTGTTAAGATAATATGAAACAAGTAATAAACAATGTACACCATAACATCATAAAACTATATTATTCCATGCATATTAAGATTGAAAATTTCAAAAGGTATGGATCTTAAATTTTATAGTAATTTGGGCTCATTTTTATACTAAATCACTATTATTACCTCTCTTATGAGCTTGGTTTTGCGTATTTAATTTAATTAAAATTCGCCATTTTGTATAAATATTTTTTACGTCAATATTTTTTGTTGTCTCATGTTACCTAATTTTAAATAGCCGTTTGGACATCAACAAACTAAACCTCAGTTGTATCAAGCTAATTATAAGAGATGATAAATTAAATATGTTAACATATATACTGTGTAACCAAATTATATATTTTCTATCTTTGATAAAACTTTTAATTTCGTTCACAGCCATCAGCCTCAAGAGAAGGGTGCAAAAAGTGTGAAAGTCTGGGCCATGGACGAGAATCTTTATTTTATTGCTAGAGATTTAAGTTCACCGTTACTCCCGATCTCGGGCAGGATTTATGTAGTCAAGTGCCATTACTGAAATTACCAGATAATGGATGGACGCAGAGCAGTGAGCTAAACGTCGAGTACCCCTGAGCTTACAGATAGTCGATAATGGTTATGCAAACAACGGGTTCATTCCTTATGTTTCTTAACCATTCTTTGATCATTGATATTATTTTTGACGATGCATTGTGGAAACAATTCTAATAATACGAAACAAATTGGTATGGTGAAAATAAACAATATAGCACTCGTATTTTGGTACGATAAAAAAAAAAACGTTGTACAAGTAACAATCAGTATGCACCTATTACCTTTCCTTTTTTAGATGTTAGGATGTTGGTTACGATATGGTATAAATCATACATTCCCCTTTGCGGTCGAATGGCGAGTATAGGTCGCCGTCCGCCATTTTGCTGGCTGTTCAATAATTGACACCTATACTAAAAAAAGGTTTATTTTTGCTATAGAATGGCAGTTATAGGTAAACGGGGTAGTCTAACGGCAAACTATACTTGGTAAAAAATTGCAAAAAGATTCTACCTTAAAGGGTGTGTTTATAAGTAATAAAATGCAATAAATACCTTTATATTACTTTAATGAGTTTTGAACTTTTTCCCTGTATTTATTAAACTTTAATGCATCTAATGCCCGTTCATCAAATTATATTAATTTATTTAGTCGTTTTGCTTTACCTTTTACTGAAGAACCTTTATCGTCAATAAACCATTTTTGTTTGTTTCTAGGACTTAATTCTGTTACCTCAGTGTTTTAACCTTAGTGTAAATTATTAAACGCGTATTTTTATTGATATTCTTAAAATAAAGGGCAAAATGCAAAGCAATAACAAGAAACAATTCTGAAACTATTTTATTGTGTTACAAGCGTATATTTTACTCTATTTTTGGTAGTACTATTATTTAATAAATTGCTTCTAGCTTTATATTTTTCACGTTTTCACATATTTCCACCACTAACATGAAAAAAGTTATAACAAATTTCCGCTAATTTTAATTGACTTGTTAATCACAAGTGCATTAAACAACGTATGTCAATGATTAAACAACCAAAAGAACCGTTATAAAATAAAAACTGTTAAACGATGATGGATACAAACCCCTTCGTGCCAGGTCATAAATATGAAAAGGCGTTTAAGCAGGGATATCTCAAGAGGAACATTAAGCTAATTACCTGATGCTAGATAAGCAAGAGGCATTATATCTAATAAACACCTTTGTATAATGCATTTGTACGCTGAATATATAAATACACCCGCCACAGCAATCCTGCAGACTTAGCAAATTTCTATTTGCTTGATTGGATTTTATTCGAACATTTCCTCAAAGTTTTCAAATTTAGTACCCGTTCAAATAGCATCGAGTTTGATGAAAGCTTAAGTATTTTCCTACAGACAATGTAATATAGTATATTTTTAGTGATATGTTAACAGCTCAGAAGTAATAAATACTTTTAAAAATGTTAAATTTACGGGTTTTTATTAATTTTCTCCGTAAATATTTAGCGTAAACAATGCTTCAACATACTTAATTATATGTTTTTAAGCCCAATAAAATGGTTAATGAGGAAATTGATAAGTTTTGATTTTTATAGGGAAACCACAAATTTTACTCAATAAAATCATAGTCCATAATCAAATCACACCGATTCGCGAGTCCCCTTAAAAAAAGCTTTGGTACCAAAAATACCCCTTAAACCCCTTAAAAACTTGTGAACCAAAAATACAACAAATCTGCCAATTTTCACTTGAGTTGCCGTCCTAACAGTCAAAGACGTGAATTTGAACTAATGGTGTTTTTGCTTTCAGTGGACCTCAAAGTAATAAAGTAAAAAGTAAATTTCTCCCAGGGCTAAGTCTTACCATAAGACATACTGTAAGCCTGTAGGAAATGTTGTTTTGCTTGGAAAAATATTTGATTTCTAGGTGTTATATTTATTTCGTTTTGGACGTTGTTTAATTTCAGAAAAACAAAAATATTAATAACACAGTTGTTTTCAATACCCCAATAAAAAAGCTTCTTTGTTACTTAAATTGTTTAATGCTGTGATGGTGATTGCCACAAATACTTGTCGTTAATAAGTTTACAGAAGGCATTTAAAAACTATAAAACGGGATTTCTTAGAGATTAATTTCAAACATTTTGTCGTTCAGCTAGTTTTTGTTTTATTTAAAAGTCAAAGTTCATAGAAAGAAGTTGGTATAATGGTGCCAGATTTGTGGAATATATACACATTCTTTTAATGACGTCTTTATCATCGAGAAGAATAGTATAAAAATATATTTTAATAACAGAAAAATAAACCAGCTGTACACGTTGTATTTGCGTCACAAGCGTCTGCATAACTCATTTTCAGCATACCAGTTTAATAATAATGTCATGAGACTTGAAGCCACACCTAAAAACGACGCCACAACAAGAGCGCTGTCTGCTGTAACTAATGGCCTTTGCCTCGTTTTTATCAACGAGAACGAGCGTCTAATTATGAGCAGCTGATTTATTACACCCCATTATACATTGCGGAGTCTACGGGTAGAATATTACAGTTTCGTGTTTGAACTTTGATGACCTAAAAAGGAATATTGAGTAGGTTTGCGTAATCTAATGCAAAAAGGAGTAATAGGAAAATTACACAGCCTAAACAAGCTTTTAGTTAGAATATGTACTATACAAAATCTGAATCCAACTTTACACTTATGAATAGTTTTAATGGGATCAGCAGATATTTTTTATTTAAAATACTGACGGTATGTGTACGTAAATTGGCATGATTAAAAAGTGTTGTCTACGAAAAGATAGAACAGCCGTTGACATAATTATATTTTGGCCAACAAAATTTTAATATATTTTAGAACAATTATTAACATTCCTCTGCGTCATATTATGACTTTTAGTGTAAATTATTAGTGAGCTATTGGAGGTCTTTTAATCTTCTGAAATTTTTATAAGGAAAACTGATAGCCAGAAAATTTACAATTGAAAACATATCAAAACTCCATCTGGATTAAGTATACTAATCATTTATGGTCACCAATACTTTTTCAGCAGTTTCCCACTCATTTAATTGACAAGGATTATTTGCTATCCAAACTCGCCTAACTTATGCCAATACCACAGAGTTCAGCTATCTAAAGAGATTCCTGAAACCGCAAAACAATAACTTTACTTGACCAATATTTCTTGTATAACCAATTCAAACCATTTCAATCCATACATAACATAAGATCTCGCTGTTTCAGGGGAGTCGTCCATTGTGTCAATAGGAGAGAGTCCCACGATCGCCAGACCGCCACCTCGGCCCATATCCATGTCTGGGGGAGGCAGCAGGTACGCCGAGCCGCCAAGGGTAGTGGAACGACCATACTTCGATGACGTGGGTCCTAGGAACGTCACAGCCGTGGTTGGTCAAGCTATCACTCTCAACTGTCGAGTTAAACATCTCGGAGACAGAACTGTAAGTGTTTATATCATAGAGTGAATGTTACTGAAACTTGTAATAGTTAAAGTACGGTCATTGATAATTGATTACTATGATATGCTAGATTTGTAATACATTATATTCTAACAATAGAAACTCGTAGAGAATAAGCTTAGGTGCCAACAAACATGAAAAGATAAATCCCAGATTTTCTCAAGTGTAATTTTCTATATAACTATTTTTATAATGCATAACAGCTTTTCCTGAGTTTTAAGAACGAATTATGGTTGCAAAGTTTATTAAACTCTTAACAACAGACTGATATGGGGTCCGATTCATCTGATTTCTCAAACTAGCAGATAATGAAGTTAACCTAAAATTCGTTGAAGTATAGTATACAAGTTGGCAACATACATAAAGGTAGTTAGAAACCAATGTGACATTGAATTGAAAAAAAAAACATCTGTTACCTCAAAAATACTCTCTAAACTGCAGTGATCGTTATTATTGTACTAATAAATTTGTGATTCACAGCATATACCCGGGTGTACACAAAAGAAGTAAACAACTTTGTTTTAAAATTATAGCGAAGTTTTACTAACTTATAAAGACTAACATACACCATTAGAAAGAGAAAAACCTCAAGTTTTTTCCTATATACTACAAGTGCTCAATATGTGAACCTCGGCTTGCTTTGCAGACATCTATTCTAAAATCAAATTCTGACCAAACCTTTTGAAGAGTGGCTTCATTAACACTTTGTACTGCAGCAGTAATGCGATTCCTGAGCTCCAAAAGAGTCAACGGCAAAGGAGGAACAAAAACTCTGTCTTTCACATAACCCCACAAAAAAAAATCACACGGGGTTAAGTCCGGGCTTCGTGGAGGCCAACGTAAGAGGTGTAAGTTGTCGTCAGCAGCACGGCCAATCCAGCGCTGCGGTAGACTCTCGTCAAGGTAGTCTCTTACATCGTGCAGCCAGTGTGGCGGTGCACCATCTTGCACCCAAACAAAGTCTTCACTGTCTTCCTCGAGTTGAGGCATCAACCATTCACTCAGCATGTCTAAGTAAGCATTTCCTCTGACGGTTGCTTCTTGAAAGAAAAATGGACCATACACCTTCTTCTTTGATACAGCACAAAATACGTTCAGCTTAGGTGAGTCTCTCTCATGTTCAACAGACTCTCGAGGATTTTCGGTCCCCCAAATTCTTACATTGTGTCTGTTTACTTTACCACTTATGTGGAACGTTGATTCGTCGCCAAAAATGAGTCTTTCATAGAAACCATCTTCTTCCTGCAGTTCCTGCAGATCACTACAAAACTCAAAGCGTTTCACTTTGTCGCCATCGTTCAGACTTTGCAACAACTGCAGTTTGTACGGAAACATCTTCAGACGTTTTCTCAAAACCTTCCAAATCGTGGAATGCGGCATTTGAAGCTCCATACTCATCTTCCGCGTTGATTTCCTCGGAGTGTGTACAACAGTTGCACGGACTAACTCAACCTGAGCATCAGACGTCGCTGGTCTTCCAGAGCTCTTTCCTTTTCTTATGCAACCCGTGGCCTTGAATTTCCGATGCCAATCGTAGATTGATTTCCTATTTGGAGGGTCTCTATGATATCGTGTCCGAAAACGACGCTGAACAGTGGTAGCAGATCGAGTTCTTTCAAACTCCAGGACACAAAACGACTTTTCTGTAAGAGTATTGACCATTTTCAACGAAATCACTAAACGACTACTTTTGCCACATTGTTGGCATTGTTGACAACAGTCAGCTGTGTGGAACAAAACTTGAGGTGTTTTCCAACACATTGATACCAACCACAGCGATGTCGAACACGTAGTTTTTGTTATATTAACGTACAAAGTTGTTTACTTCTTTTGTGTACACCCGGTATTATTTACTACGGTACCTGTTACACTGTTTTAGCAACAGCGATTTAACTTTAGCCCATTTCCAGCATAATGAAGCATTTGTGTACATAAATATATATATACATTTGGTATACTCTTATATTCTTCTGCAAAAAGACCATTTTAATACATGCTCAACATGTTTAAAACAGCTATTTACTCCCAAGAACTATGAAGTAAAAAAACTTTTAGTCCCTCGGGAGTAAACTTCCGCTGTTGTTAACTTTGATTATAAGAAATGACACTTGTCAAAATTATGTATAGATTAATTTAATCAGTTGTAGCTTATTGTTGGATTTTTCTCAATAGTCTTACATAGAAATGTATGCAAACTAACACCTTCGTAATAGACTACATAAAATAGTTCTTGCTCAACTTTGCCCTTGTCACGAAACTCGCGCTTTGGTGGAGAAGATAAAGATTACATCCCAGTGATGAAATATACAACTTTTATCACACAAATATTATTCAATCTGTTAGATAAACTATGGGATTAGTTTTTCAAACTAACTATGACTTTTAAACCATCGAATGTTTCTAGGTGTCCTGGATGAGAAAGCGAGACCTCCACATTCTGACTAGCAACATATTCACGTACACTGGTGACGGGAGGTTCGGGGTGGTTCACCCTGAAGCCAGTGACGAGTGGAACCTAAGGGTCGAGTACGTCCAGAAGAGGGACGCAGGGATATACGAGTGTCAAGTGAACACGGAGCCCAAGATTAGCTTGCCTATCATGCTCAATGTAGAAGGTCAGTATTTAATTGGTTAGGAACCACGGTGAACATTTAGGTTCCTTCTATAATTGTTTTAGAGTAGCAGACTATCATAGTGTGATTAAACAATAATTAATAATTCAATAATTCATACATGTACCCTGAACAAATACATGTTTTTGGTAAGATACGTATGATTTTTTTTCAGTTCAATTAGTGGAACATTAAATATTATTGGCTTATGCAAACTTATCTAAAATTTCATAAAATTAGTTAGTTTTTAATCAGTCAGTCTTTTTATTTTTAGATTGTTTTAATGGTTTTGAAATTCTAAGCAAGCAATATCCTTATAGTGGGGTCGTATAGCTGCATATAGTGGCAGAATATTTCAGTTCTGGCAGACAGGCTGCAATTTTAGGTGGTTATAGTATACAAGTTTCTGAACCTAAAACCGCCCAGACCCCAATTTTTAAGGACCTCGGTCGTCCGTAATGACGTCATCAAAATGGCGGCCGTAAGAGGATGCTGGGTCCCCATGAATTGGCTATAACGACCGAATGCCTGAACCGATTTCCATGAAATTTGGCACACAAGTGCTTGAATACATTATCTCGGCCTGGGTTGAAAATGGTCAAGTTTCATCAAGTAATTTCAAAATGGCGGCTGATCAAAACTATTAAAAATTATTAGGAAAATAATTGTGAATTGGTTTATACAGGGAGAGTTTTAAAAGAGTTCCCCCCCTACTTTTTTATACATTTCTTAAGATATCAACTTTGAACCATGTAAGATCATTGTAGAGTAGCAAGAACTACATTTTGACTGGGTTTACATTTTTGGCCGCCATCTTGGATCCGCCATTTTGGAAACAAAGTTATTTTTCAAATGTAAAGATAGGGTTGTGACCCACCGTTTCAAACAAAACTTTACGCTGAATACGATGCTGCAATCCGTTAAAAAAAATGTTGATCCATTCTAAAATTAATTATGAGAACATTTTATAACTTTATTTTTAGTCCATTATAACATTGTGGATTTACAAACTAAGGCCATAATCTCAAAATAGTGCTAGATAAGGATAAGTGGACACCACCATTCATTGTTGACCTATTTTAACTCGGTTATGACGGATGTATTTTTTTCAGCCGCCATCTTGGATCCGCCATTTTGAAATGTGATAAATTATTTTAAATATGAAGGTGGTGTTGTGACCCATCATTTTGAACTACCTTTTTATGTTGAATTCAATGCCACAATCCGTTTTTCATTGTCATGTTTGGTTTTTGAAATATTGACATTTTAAATAAAAATAATTGTTATATTTTATCAAGAAAGCTTGATAACGAAAAACGGATACAATAAAAACTAGTCGAAATGAAGTAATCGCTACTCTACAATTATCTGACGTGGTTTGGAGTTGATATCTTAAGAAATGTATAAAAAAGTAGGGGGGAACTCATTTAAAACTCACCCTGTATAAAACAATTCACAATTATATTCCTCATAATTTTTTTAGTTTTGAATGGCCGCCATTTTGAAATGACTTGATGAAACTTGACCATTTTCAACCCAGGCCGACATAATGTATTCAAGCACTTGTGTGCCAAATTTCATAAAAATCGGTTCAGGCATTCGGTCGTTATAGCCAATTCATGGGGACCCAGCATCCTCTTGCGGCCGCCATTTTGATGACGTCATTACGGACGACCGAGGTCCTTAAAAATTGGGGTCTGGGTGGTTTTAGGTTCAGAAACTTGTATACTATAACCACCTAAAATTGCAGCCTGTCTGCCAGAACTGAAATATTTTCCTGCTACCCAACCTGACTATTAGCAGTAAGCAATGATCTCTTACTGTATTTAGGTTATGAATTTTTAATATGGTATTTGATTGTAGTAATGTTATTCTATTTAAGCTACCCTATTACTATGTTCAATGATAAGCATCAATATCAATATGTTTTACACAACTTACTTTACCATGAGGGAGTCGACTGCCAATTTTTTACTCCACTAATTTAACGTAACTTTTTGGGTAGGGTGCAGCTTTATAATATAATATATAAATACAAAATAACGTAGCCTATAAATGAAAAGAATTATTGTATTTTTAATTTTGAAAGGTAGGTTACTAGTGTGATATGTAGTTTTAACCCAGACTATGCGGTATCTAGCACTTCTGTCACAAGTAGAAAGTAGATGATTGTATAAAACTGAAACACATTTTCCAGAAGCGAAATACATTTGGATGTACGCTTAGCATTAACGCATGACATCCAGTCTGCGTACCCCTTTTCATTTGTCTCAACCCTCTTTTGATTTACTGATTGTTCTTGTGTTCAGAGTCTATTCCCGGACCTCAGGCACCAAAACAGGGCCCCGCAATCTCCAAACAAGGTTGTCCTTACTCTTTCTATCTCACTCTTTCATATTTCTTTCACAATATTTCGTCTTCTTCCTGGATCGCATGGCTTCTTTCTAGCTTCTGCAGACTAGCATGTAGTGTTCTCCTATGCATTGGATATTTTCTTTTCAATTTATTTATGTATTTTTTCGATTACTAGTGCTTGCGACGCAGCAATTTTCGCTTTAGTTTGTCAAAGCTTTAGTCCGTACAATTACTATGAGGTACACATAGTAATGGTAATTTTTTTATAGCATATAATTAGTTGGCTAAAGTTTAATTAGAAAACGTGCAATATGTGTAAGTAATTCTATGTAATACAGGAAGTATACAAGTAAACAAAAGACATTCAAACGAAGTCGTATGTCTATAGAATTTATCGACAGCAGGATAGTTGCCTCCCTTAGCTACCATTAGCTGTATGGGCTATTAGTTACCAGCTGTGTCTAAGGAATATGTCGGCCTTAGTCAATAAAAAGACTACAAGTTCGTGCCACTCATCCTAAACTCTTCTCCTGTCATACTTGGCTTAAAATACCTACTTTGTATGGTCACTTTTTCAATGAAAAGAATTACAGAATTAAAACCAAGAGCGAAAGGTCTATCATAAATTCGATAAATGATAATATATTTGCTAAACAGCTCTCAGATATGGTTGACTTTCAAATACTAACTGAATCTTTTTATCATGTTCATCGTTTCAAAATCACTTTGAGGAAAGGAATGCATTTTTATAGTTTCGGGCTTAATCTTTCGATTAATGCAATGTATGTGTAAGATTACTTGTTTTACATACAGGGTGGTCCAAAAAGAACTTACACATTTTAACATACATTTTTTTTACTTTAACTACATGGTATTTATTAAAACTAAATATGGCCACCGTTTAAGGCTCTGCTGGTGTTATCCATGCAATATTAATTCCATTCCCGAGAAATTCAGCAAAGGTGTGCGATGTGCTAAATTTTGATTTATCACCGTCAGTGCCTTACCAGTGGGCATATTAAGATTTATTGAATAGCATCAAATACTTTTAGATTTTTTTTATTTGTTCATATGTAAATAATACTATGAAGTTAATAATTTTTAAATAAAGATTTATGTTACAATGTGTCAGTTTCTTTTGGATTGACTTCTATAAAGGCCTGAATTTGATAAACATCAATAATAAATAACAATAAAAACTTAACAAGACTATGGTAACGTTATTAGTATATCTACAAGTAACACTGTAAAGTTATTTAGAAATATTTTGTTTAACAAATTGGAATATAAAATTGAGCATTATCTTAATTTTGATATCACAAGTGGTGTAAACTATTGGCTTGTAATCGTGGGACTTCAAACTAAGATTTTTGATCAATCATATTGTGTAGCCATTATTTGCTATAAAGTTTTGATGATGCAGTTACAGATATCTACGCTATGACTAAATCACTAAATCAAGTTAATAGTATTTACACTTATCTCTCTATGTGATTCGTTTTGATACTCTTGTTACAAAGTGATGTGCATTATAAAGCTTGAAGTTGTATAGGGCTTATAATTATTGGTTAACTAGCTTACAGTAGTTAAAGGTACAAATCGTAAAATAATCCGATAGTTATTTTTTTTTTTATTAAATGTATATAATTAATGTATTTTCCATGGATAGTATAGAATGAAAGCTAAGATTCGTAATAGTAACATATATTGTCCACCTTTGGAGATATTTTATTTCCTATTATCTGTATTTATCCATTTTACTAGGTCCAATGACTGGCCATGCAATATAATTGATAACCTAAGAAATAATATAAAAAATGCAATCCAAACGTTACTTCCTACTATCACTTTGTTAAATCCAAATCCATTTTAGGAAAATTGAATAACAGAAAATATTCAAGATCAGTTTTTTGTTTAATATTTCCAATTAGTCCTTAATCTCTGGAATAGACTGATATTAAGGTTTACAATGAGTATAGTCTAGAAAACAAATAACTTACTAATGATCGAGTATTTGAGTAATTTGATCTCATTAAAACGTGTTTTTTTATCAATTCTTTCTCATACAAGTATAATAAAAGGCATGTTTAATTTAAGAGGTCAAAATGGTATTATTATAATTTGAAAATAACACCTATAGAAATAATTACTATATAAAATTTAAACAACTAGTTAAATTGCCTTTTTAAAATATTAGGCCCTACACTATTAATATAATATTTTTTTGTAACAACATTTATATTTTTATAGTTTTAAATTATTTACTCTAGACTTGGAATGTATTCTATTTTTATTTTCTGAATCATTATTGCTGCTGTAAGCAACTAAATTTATATTAAATGTTTGCAAATTAATAAAACCTTAAGTATAATACCTTGAGTATAATGAAAGTTCATTACGTCTTGTTTTAAATACAAATATTGCCGATTCGGCAAATAAATTAAGATGGACCAAACGCTAGCTTTTTACTCCATCAGCAACAAATCATATGATAGAAGAAGCTTATTTTGTCCCTGACTCAGTTATACTTTATCAACAAAACATAATTACCGAAGCAATTCGATTTGATTTGTAGCTATAAGGTGTAATGGTTGCACACCAATTAACTATAAATCAAACAGGGGATTACCGAATGGTAATTTACTTTATGGTTATTAACTTTGCTTGTTTATTACATATATTGTTTATCAGGTTTGGTCCACATCAGGTAAATGAAACTACAACATTAACTATTCGATCAGTAATTTACTGCTTATAAATTTGCGATTATAAACAATTGTCCAGCATTGGGATTTCTGGTCATTTTCTTTCACAGTATGATTAAATAATTTGACTAGATGTCGGATAAAGGATTGTTCTAAACATTTTTTAAATACAATAAATTTGTACTTACAAAAGAAACATTAATATTTAAATTACCATGTATAAGGTTTTTGTTAATACTATCCAGTTAAATAAATTACGTTCTTATAAAACTGCGGTTGTCCAGAAAATGTAATCCATAAAGCATTCTCTTTTAAGTTTTTCCTTCATACTGAATATGTGTCATAAGAAAGATTAGTTTTACGTTTACGTGAAAATGTTGAAAACCTCCTACGTGTGATAAATTAAACCATTAAAAATACCATTTAATTATGATAAGTTTTAAAAATATTAAGTCGGAATGATTTTTTTTAAATAAAAACCTTTGAAGTAATGTAATCCATCCAACGTTGAATATACACCATCCAACAGTGACATTGGACTCTTCTAACTTTAATACTTATCATCATACCCTTATCGACATTTTACGACAAGTAAACAAACAATAGAAACAAGTCCCACATAGGCCACAAGCACTACATAATACAACATTACCAGACATACAAAATCACCAGTATTACGACATTTAAAAACAATTGATTTACGGATTTTTTTTTATCAAATATGGCTCCAACCACATAGGAGTATGGGACAGAGGAAACAATCAATGGTACACTTCGTCGGGTCTAGGGAAAAGTCCCGTGTTCTCTGTGCAATAGATTTGCAATGTCATTAATTTATTGTTATTGAATTAAAATAATTAACAACAGAATATATTTCTAATGCAAGCCAACCCTACTATTTCAATCTATTTGTATGGACAGATTTGCGCAGTAGACTTCTCTGATTGAATTTTTTAAATATACAAACTTGGTGATAACTAATATTGGAGCTTTGACATCCGATTGACTTTGGAGCATAGCAGAATATAAGTAATGTATTCACACTTACAACGAACGTGCAAAATAATACCAACATTTTATAAATTAGTTCCTAATCTAATTTGCATCTTGACTGCATGATAGGCTAACCTATTGGTTATTTTAAAGCGGCTGGTGTTGCAGCGGCCCAAGCGAACATTTGGGGTCCCGAGGAAGTCTACGTCAAGAAGGGCTCCACCATCAGTCTCACTTGCTCCGTCAACATCCACTCGACGCCGCCCGGCTCGGTCCTCTGGTATCAAGGAGTGTCCGTGGTGGACTTTGACTCTCCCCGAGGGGGCATCTCCCTGGAGACGGAGAAGACGGAGGCTGGGACGACCAGTAAACTGTTGGTCACCAAGGCAGCTCTAACAGACTCTGGAAACTACACGTGTGTGCCGTCCAATGCCAACCCAGCCAGTGTATATGTACACGTGCTCAATGGTTGGTAGATTCAATTCATATTTTGAACCTTTTTCGTAAAAAATACTTCCTTAGGTAGTTGGATATAATGAAAAGTAAACTTGACACTTATTTGAATTTCAAACCATAGATGATATATTAATAAGATAATAAGTAAAGATTTTATAGTTTTTTAAATGAATCTAGGTAACCCTGGACTTACCAAAAGGGTATTTAATCGGCTCTACCTTTTTATTAAACTATATGCACTCATTATTTGTCTATATTATACATTTGGCTCCGAGTTGACTTTCGCTATAACATATAATTGTATTGCAACCACTGCCTTTTGGCTCGGTTATGTCACGATCCCCAGGCCTAGTTCAAAGTAATAATTAAAATGGTTCTAGACTCTATCCTAGAACATGGGTTGAAAGAATATTATTAACAGTTGTATTTAAACTAAAGTTTTTAAAAAGATTTATTGTATGATCACATTATTAGAAAATTAAAGCAGCAGTTATTTTATAAAAATTAAGATATGTTCATGTAGGTAACATCAGAAGTATTTTTAAGTTTAAACTCAAAAAGGATGTATGTTTTTTTATTACATCAGCTTGTAAGTTTGGCTATCCATCACACTGCGTATTGAAGATATAAATAAAAAAAGTATTGGTTTTTATCAAAGTCATCTCGTTCTTTTACGTCTTTCCAAGTGTTTAATCATATGAAATAATAGCAAAGGTATTAGGGGATGATTTATACATTTGTTAAAACATTTCCAAAGCTCATAGGACTATGTAACTCTATTACTATTAAAACAAAGATGTTGATCTCATTTAAGAAATATTTGTTGGGAAACTAAACATTAAAATATAGTTCAAGTGGATAAACCAGATAAATTCGTTATTTATAAGGCAAACACGTGGTTCGGATTCCACTATAAACTGTGGGTCCTTAGTTGCCATTATCTGTATGGGCTATTAATTAACAGCTGTGTCTTAGGAATGTGTAAGCCTTAGTCACTAACAAGACTCCACGATTGTGACACTCATCCTACACTCATATCCATTCATACTTTGCTTAAAATACTTAACTTTGTATGGTCGCCATTTATGATTAATGTATTAAAGTATATTTAATGAACATATGGATAAATACTCCCCAAATATCACTAGGTATACTGCTACAATCTTAATATAAACTGTTGACTATTTTAAATGTGATCCGTTACAAGTTATTTTTCACGTTTTTCAGGAGAGCACCCAGCAGCTATGCAGCATGGCGGTACTAATCACGTGATCAGTTCAACATTACCAGTCCTAGTGACTTTCTTTGTAACCCTCCTGAGGTGATCCGATGGATTCTTAGTGTAAAGCGAGTATTCAAGTACAAGCAGGACTGTGGGAACAGACGATAGAACACTTAAATAATGTGAGGCCTAACACTTATCAGGAATCCGAAGAATACCATGTGGTTGTGCATTTTGTCAAGTATATAAGTTGTTTTTATACATTTTAAGACGTGTACAAAACCGAGTTTATCACAATTTCAAAGTAAAAAGTTAGGTTATCCCTTATTCAAGGAGTTGAGTAAAACAAACATCACAGGATTGTTGTACAATTTTCACAAACTTTAGGTTCAGTTATAGTTTTATGATATAATCAAGTTGTTTTTTATATGTAATACATACAATCAATATTCAAAATTGTTTAATATTCTTTTCTGCAATATTACAACCCATTTTAATTGATTCTGTGTAATTATAGCCCTATGTTCATTTGCAAATTTTGAAGAGTTCGTTACTGTTATAGCTTAGACTGTCAAGACTAAAGGCAACCGTAAAAAAGATTTTTGACTGATGATGTAAAATCTGAACATGTATAGAGTAAATTACAAATAACGTAATTGTAGGTATTTTACAACTAGATTATCATGAAGGCTTTCAAAGTCGAGTGTAAATATTGTACATACATTCCTTGCAATACATGTGATAATATGTTTATTATTGTTTTTAAAGTAAAGTTTAGTTATTACTAATTGTAACGTTATGTAATAACTACTTCATGTACAAATTTATCTTAACATTTATTCCAAGATTATAAATAGTTATAGAGATTCTCAGAGATAAAGTATAACTGGTTTGGACGGTGGTGTTTAATTATTTATCCTTAGTAACTTCATTTGACAACAGTTAACCTAAAAATATATAATAAGTACAATACAATAGCTGAAGACACTTACCTTTATGATAAACTAATTTATCTATGTAAAATATTTAAACATTCCTTAGGCTATAACTTTAAAATTATTATTTTAATAATTTTCTTTAATTGTGATATGCTAACGATGTGGTTTGGTAGAAAATTAAATATATGTAACTTTGTAGAAAATTTAATAGTTAAAGCATATTATACAGCATCTATAATCAACAGATATTTTTTTTCAAGAAAGAATGGAATATGGACTTTATATGCACATAAATATGAAATATAAAAAAAAATAACTCTAACTTAAATAAACAGCACTTGACACTTAAAGGATATGTAAGCAGTATACTTTATCAAATGGGCTAACAGCTATAAATAACAAATGGATGTTCATACCGTTAAAGATTAAAAATGTTTATTTGGAATGAGGTAAAAAGATTTTTGTTTAAAAAAACAACAAAGTTGTATGCCCAGTGTAAATTATGTCATGTTATACTTTTGATTCAACGTAATATATATTTTTCATTATAAATAAAAACCCCCAAGAATGCAATATTTCTGAAGACAAACAAAATTCTGTGAACATTTTACAAATTAGTTTAGCAATCAATAATTAAAATAATAATTTTTTGTACGGAAAACAGCTCTTACAAACATGAGGAACAGTTGAGTAAGCTCCTAAACAGTCAGTGGAAGTGCCGTATATTTGCCGTGATTTGTGCCAATACTTGCCGGATAATTTATGAACGAACGATATATCGTGGATGTCAATAGTTTAAAGCCACACAAATCATAGAAGAACTCTCTCACAATAGGACAATACATTATCTAACACAGCCTGGCTGAGATTGGTGATGTTAATCAATCAATACGGAATGCTGTTCATGCATTTTTTCGAGGAGTTCTAAAAATTAGTGTTAGTTTTAGCATTATAGGCGATATCCATTTTAAAATACATTTACATCCATATATTTGAGGAATGTACTCTTACATTCTTGACTGTAACACAAGTCTTTGTGTAAATATAAATGCATAGTTATAGACCTGTAAAAAATATATCACCATTTCATCAAATACCATGTTTTGGATTTGTTTGTGATAACCAGTAAATATAATAACGAACGGGGTAAACGGTTGACAAAAGTAACTTGGAAAGATACAATTTCAAGATTAGGCAACATCTGTATGTCAAAAAAGTGTTTTTGTTTATAATTTAACTGCATGCATCAATTATGCAAAAGCTTGGGTTGGACAAACATTGTTCGAAAGTTACCTTAGAAATCTGCATAGACTGAGCTGTCACTTAATACATTGAAGACTCTATGTTTGGGATTTCACTATTTAATTTTTTTTTGTATTAGACATTTTGGACGAAATAATATAATGTGTTCAAAACGTAGATGAATACAAAACCAATAACAATACATGCCCATATGGAAAGGTATAAACCAACACAGACAAAGATATGCATACGTTTCTTCCGACCAATTACATGTATTCAATTATAAAAGAAATAGGTTTAGAAATTTTATGTTTAAGAACTAGAGTCCTGTAACTGAATATACAAACAAGACTTTTTAGTGTAAAGAAAAAGTATTACCAGATCAACAAAGGAAATTTTTTTTCTCCAACCAAAAAAAAAGTATTTGCTAACCTATACTATGGAGTAGCTAACATTTTTTTTTTACCTTACAATTTCACATTTATTTCCATGTCACGTATTATAGGTTCTTACGTATCGTATACATAGCACAAAAAAAAAAACATCATCCGTTCAGAATTAGTTTCAAATAATTTTAAGTCATTTTGTATAGTAGATTCTTAGACTTTACTTCCGTTTTACGAAAATTATAATTTTGGAGTTCCCAAAACAATCGATTGAGATATGACGTTAACTGCGTGGTATAAATAGATTAACACAATTATTACGAGTTTCTGCCTTAATATGTGGCAGATAACTTTAGTAGTGTGTATGTAAAGAAAAAAATCGCCATGAAATTAAGTCTTTTGGTATTGTTTATTCTGTATCCACCAAATACTAATGCAATTGGTCAGTTATTAAATTATACATACCATAGAGGCTAACAAGTTATTCTCTATTTTGTAAATCACAACAACGACCAAAACCCTATAAGATTAGTTATTTAAGGGTAATTCATAAATTGTGTAAACAAATTCTTTTAAAAATTGAAAACAATTGAAAAATATTTTACTGCTAGATATATAAAGTGTACATATTTCACTCTCATATTGGCAAACATGGTACATGTCCAATCAGCAGAACACCAAATCCACATTTGTCGACGCACAGGATATTGGTGTAGGATTTATGCCACAGCATTTAGTTAAACCAAGCTCCTCTACCATTTTATTTCATTTTCCTTTCCGTTTTGGAATTATAAATTTGTCTGATGGTTAGAAGAGTTGTAAGCTTGTACTTATTAAATGTATGTAATATTGATTAATATTTGCCTAACAAAACCGGAGACCTAATAATATTTATCATAGCCTATATTAGAAATAGCTTACAAATATGTTTTTCTCATAAATATTTACGTCTAATAAATATTTCTAAAGGTTTAAGAAAATTGACATTATTCGATTCTTTAATACTTTATTTTTTTTTAATAGCGACCATACAAAGTAGTCTCTGTTTTGTCACACTTAAATATAAGGTAAACATATTGCAAAAATTATAACATTGTAACGGTAAAAATAAAAGTTTTAACTAAAAAATTGTAAGTTAGGTTAACTTTGTTCATATTAACTTGTATTTCTTGGTCCTGCAACTTAACCTCCCCTGCCACGTTACTCTAACTATGGTTTCATTGATGACAGCTGAATATGGATTTCTAAATGTTAGGGTAAGTATACCAATTATTTGGCAGATAGTTTCCATCATCCTATGGTTTTTTTTCCCAGCTAGATTTCAAACATGATAAATTTATAATATTTCAAACATTTTCCCGAGCGAAGAGCTGGCAGAACTGCTAGTTGTATATAAAAACAATGCTTTATAACCTTTTATCAACTCAAGGAAGCAAGCAAGCTAAGGTGTGTATTTCCTCTAGAAAAAGTAAATTATTTACGTTGTAATTAGCTTTGTAAGCGTCTCTAATATTCTCGGATCTCACAGGTTTTGCTTTAATAGCTTTGCTCTAATTAGAGGCATCAAGATTATCAAAAGACTTTGCATCCGTTGCCTTCCATTACCAGCGTCTTGTAGACCGGTTTATTTCAACAAAGATTTTCTTAAATTATTTACCTTAGTAAGTATAAACTTTACTTTAACTACTTGAGAAAATATTTTCCCAATAAAATTTCTTGTAATCTCATATCTTTTTATGTTTCAGTAGTAAATTATTAATACATTAATATGAAAAATATCCTACATTTTAAAAATGACAAATTTGCTAAGAAAAGACTTTGAACACTATTTGCTGCCGAGAAATTAAGTAGTTGGTAGTGAAAAGTTGTATACTGGCTCTAATCAAATATTTTGTGAAACAGTATATTAAAGGACCAAAATACATTAGAGGCGTAGTGTTAATCTTTTACGCTGGTTTTAGTAAAACAGAATTAATACAAAATAAACAAGAAGAAATAATTTTTCTAATCAGGCTGAATTCTACTTTTGCGATAGTTTCTTTATGCTGTTGGGAAACTGATGGTATTCTGCAGCGATCTACGTTTTGACGAGCACATCAACTTTATTGGTAAGGTAAGGAAAAAAACTGCATTGCAATGGTGAGGTAGTGTCTGGAGTACGCTTTCCTGTTCGGTCTCTGTATACAATGGGCCTTGAGGCGATCCAAAAAATATTTTTGAGGCTGGTAGGAGTGCGTCACGGATTCCGCTATCGCGAGGTGCAAACCGATATCCTGAAAGAGGAGCTGAAAATCCATCCATTGTGCATAATACGCAGGATTGCCGATGTTGGTTTCTTGTAAAATATCTTGAGGGGGGCAAGTGGGGGGAGCGATATAAGTGCTGTCCAGATCTGCTATCAGAAATATACAATGTATATTCTATTGTTCTATTGACATTAGAACCCCAACCATAAGAAGATCCAGGAGCATATTCGGCCGTCGCTTCACAGGCGCCGATTATGACTATCATAGACCTCTAGAAAATATCCTCAGTTTCTCGTATACTTGACTTCTTTGCTGACTGCTACCCCTCTTTAATGAAGACAAATGAAGCAACCCTGGTGGTGATGTTCGACTAGCCTAGACGCTCTTGCGTCAAGCTATTGTGCAGCTTGTTGGAGGCCTGTTAGTACCTGTTGACACATTTATTATGTATCGCTATATTTATCTATTGCTATATTTATCCTTCGTTGAAGTAAGTCATCTATTGTCTAGGATCTCTTAATTTCATGTATTGGTTTAAGCCGTTGGCATGTAAATAAAATAAAGTTATTGTATCCTTCGGAATATCCTAACGTAAAAATGTTTTAAAATAGCCTAAGGTAAGTTTTTACTTTTACATTGGGGACATATCAATGAGAGAAACACTGGAAAATTATGAGTTCTACGTATGCAAATGTATGGATTTTATAATTATGAAAGCTTGAAATTGTTATCAATAATTTAAATTATATCCAATGTTATATTGCATTTGTTGTTTGTATACAGATTTAAATTATATTAAATGATATTTGGTATGAATAGGATGAATAATCCCGCAATATATTTAAATTAATTAATAAAACGTACACGTATATAAATTGCATTAGATCAAATATAAACCTGACCCTTACTTTAAATATATACATGGAGTGAAAGAGTCAAGGGCCCTTGCTGAAATAGTCTCGTATTGGAAATAAGCAAAGCAGACATTTGAGTACTTCGAATCCTCAGAATACTCTAGATGTTTAGTGGTTTCATTCTAAAAATATATAGCCTTTAAAAAGAACAATATTTTTTTTTTACTTTGAAAAGATTTTGTAATGGTTCTATACAATAAGGATCCTTGGATCAAATGCGTTTTATTTTTTATTTATGTCCCACGTTCGAAAACTTGAACGCTAGTTATAGCCCGGAACTATTTTACACATTGGGTAATGCTGGTCCTAGGGGGTCGTGGCATTATCACTTAGATAATATGCATGGGTGATTGGCGGGATTTGAATCTGAAACATTCAACTCCAAAGCCTCGAGCTCTACCTCTAGACCAGCTAGCTTCCCGCAGATCAAATACTAGTATTATTAATAATATTATTAATTATTATTAATAATATTATTAATTATTATTAATATTTTTAATAATAATAGTATTGTTTTAACAACGTATTTGGCCTAATGGAACAAAAATAAAGCTTGAATTTTGGAAAATGTAGTATGGTTTTATTGTATCAAAACGAGATTTTATTTTATCCTTAGATAAAAAAAATATATCTGTTACCTACTAAAAGATAGACTGATTGTTATTATCAATGAGCTGAATATACATCAACGACATTTCCAAGAATGAAACGGAAACTATCATTAATAATGTAATTTTGTTTAATGTATAGCTTATTATGTCAAGACGAATAAATATACAATAGCGATAGAAATTCATCAACTTTATGAAGTAACTGGTAACATTTCGTACTATTAGACGACCTTTTGTTATTTTCGTGCAAGGTTCAGACAAAACAATACCACCTAATTATCACCTAAGTAGATGATTATCATCATTACCAGCCTGTAATACACAATATTACGCAAATCAGATATCACATTGAATACTTTAAGTTCACAATTACATTGGCCAATTGGCCATGGTCACCAGCCAGAATTATCAAAAGATAATAGACAGCAATCTGTCTGGCATGATGAACGTCACCAATCTCAGCCAGGCTGTGTTAGATAATGTATTGTCCTATTGTGAGAGTCCTTCTATGATTTGTGTGGCTTTCAACTATTGACAGCCGGGATGTATCGGCCGTTCATAAATTACCCACTGAGTACTGGCCAAATTAATGGCAAACATACAACACTTGTTCTGGAGTTACAGAGCAATATGACATATTTTTTATGTTCAGTTAGAAATTCATTAACCTCCCCATAACATACAAGATTGTTCATATTAACTTTGTTTTGTAAAACAACTCCTTAATATAGGGTTTTTATACTGTATGTTTTCACGGATTTATCTTCGTCTTGCGTTAGGATATTATTACAAAAAAAAAAAAAAAAAAAAAAAAAAATGTCATAGTTATTAAGGAATAAAAAATAAAATATAATTAAAACATAATTCGAATACAAAAAAAATTTATAAAATAAATTATGTGTAAAAAAATCTTCTAGCTTAGTTTACGTGTAAATTTGGCCTAACTTACATTCATTATATTTTAAATTGGCAAAATGACAGTAATGCAATCATTACTAGTGTTTATATGTATTTAACCTGTTATTAAGACAAAGATATTGCTAAACAAAGAACAAAAAAAAAATTGCTTGAACGAAAATGTGATCTCATGAATGAGCTTTTTGGGAAAAATATTTGTAAATCAATTTGTAGTTTGCCTTTCTTTAACAGGATATATTATGTTAATAAGTTAGCAAGAATTGCCAAATACATTAAATGCAATACGTCATTGTAAACCAATTATATCCCCATTATGCCCTACTGTGTGTGTGTGTGTGTGTTTTTTTTTTTTTTTTTTTTTTTTTTTTTTTTGAGCAGGGAAGAACTTGACTAGTCCAAGTATACTTTATACAAAATATTTAGCTTAGCTTTAGTGCATCCCAAATGTGAGTAAGATAATTTAAAATAGATATATAACTTTTTTTAACATATTGATTCAGCCAAGGGTTTTCTGTATCTAAAAAATATATATTTCGTATTTTAGAATATTGTTGTTTCAATTAAGTTTGTTTTGTTTTATATTTTATATCGTTAATTTTTTATGTTTTCAATTTTACACAAGCAACAAGCAAAATTACAGTTAACATTCTACTCTGGTGTACGGTGTTCTGCAATATCATAGCTACAGCCTTGTACTACTTAGCTTATCAGTTTATTGTGTAGGTCAGAGTCTACTGTTGGTGCAAAGCGTATACATTGCTTGTACGTAGTTGTATACAAAGTTAACAAATGTTATATTTCATTATTTACATTGTTATTATCATAATTAATTATTTGTATCAAGAGAATATAGACATGGTTATTATAAACAACGGATATCACTATTGGTTGTCCAAATATAATTTATGTTTGGTAAAAAGTATTTAACTGCCACGGATAAAAATGAACTTAGAGTTTTCCTAAGCGTCATGCCATTTTAAATTTAGAGGCCCTTTTTAAGTATCGCTATTTTGACTAATTTAATGTATTTTGACTGTAAGATTTGAGTATATTCTGTAATACATGATTTTCAAAAACTGAGACAAAATAGGAAACTAAATGCAGTTCTACTATCCGATTTTAATTTATAAAAATATATAAAAAATACGCAAATAAAAATTATGTACAATGTTTACAATATAAAATTAAATAACTCAAAATATTATTTTACATGAAAAGTGTTAACCTATTGGAATAGCCTGCTAAAATCTTGTGACTTTTCGTTGGTAAAGATTGTGCAAAGCCTAATGTAGTGTTTTAGTCAGAACAGTTATTTCCATTGTAGTTGCCATGTTAGTGGGTCTATTTCGACGCTTTACTAGGCCTACATTCTAGTTATCTTCAAGCGGCTAGTGCCCACAACCCCTCTATCTCGGTACTTGCCTGTACTTCACTACCCTCCACCATCACAAGGGCCCACTTTGTAACCTCCCTCTCTCCAATCATCCAAGCTTTGAGCCAACGTCCGTCGTCCAAGTGATTGGTAAGTTGTTGACGTGGTTAATTGTGAAATAATTTAAGTTGTTTATTTTGGAATAATTCACGATAAACGGTCGATACGAGAAACATGAAAAAGAAATAGATATCTTCCTCATCCATTTCCCGTTGCAAAGTCCAGGGAAATGGGTTGTTTATTATTGGAACTTTTTCTCATGATCATAATATGATGGAATTGGGTTCGAAACAGTTTCTTGTTGTGAGGGTAAAAGCAAGTGTGAGAAGAAATATAGTATATATTTCTAACATAATTTATATACTAGATATAAGTAGTTTCTTTCGGGGTAAAATTTTTGAAATAAAGGTAATAATAACAACTTAACGGATAAAAGATTTTGTCACATTTTATTAATATATTTTAATTACATCAAACGCTAAAAAAGTATTTCTAATTTAGCATTTTTAAATCTTCTAGAACTCTGCTAATGAAATCAAATTAGAGTGTATTAGCAAACGCTTAGCACTAATCAACTTTAAATTATAATAGTTTCGTTATGTATTATTAAATCTATAACACTAATTTTTATTGAAATTTTAGTTATAATGGATCAAGGATTCCATAATGTTATATTATTAAAATGGTATATTTTCAATAAAAAATATATCTAGTAAACTTTATAAAATGATTGATAAAAATGAAATTTTGTTGAATAGGACCTAACGAAGTTAATTATTTATTAAATATTGATATATGAAATGTATATTTTTGTCACTCTCATATTGGCAAACATGGACATGTCCAATCAGCAGAACACCAAATCCACATTTGTCGACGAACAGGATATTGGTGTAGGATTTATGCTGCAGTGTGTGGTTGAACATGAACGGATTTTTTTGTATTTTATAAACTTATTAAACATTTTATCATTTAACACCGTTATTTTCGCATTCTTTTCTAAATATTATCCCGCAGAAATTATGCATATTTTTATGCTTTCATCAACCAGTGACAAATACGTTAAAATGCAGGTTATGGTTAATCGTTAATAAGTTGCCAATCAAATAGTTGATGTTGTGGGAGTATATAGCTAAATAGTTAAATTAAAAAAAAAGGGCACAGTATATATTTTCTAATTTTATGTAAAAATCTGAATTGGTAAAGGTATAAAGTAAACGTTAGTATTTTAGTAATTTTAGTAATGGCTGCATATAACAGTTTCGTTCATCGGCTCCTATCAATACAACTTAGCTTTGAAAACTTTGATAAAGAGAAAACCACTATTAAATACATTGCGCATAAAAATGGTTACAATCCCGTTAAAATAGACAAGATAATTAAAAAACAATTAAAGAAAAAGAACAATAGGAATGAAGATAAACCCAAAGAAAGGAAAGTTTTTGTAACTTCAGAATTTGGTAATAAGTTACCAAACATTTTAGCAAACGAATTAGGAAAAAAGAACATCAATATCGCTTTTAAAACTTCAAATAAACTACAAAAACTACTCAGCAGTGCTGATAAAAATGGAGTAAATAATACAGCCGACAGAACTGGCATCTACAAGTTATCATGCGACGATTGCAACAAAATTTACATTGGGCAAACAGGCAGGACATTTCAAACTAGATTTAAAGAACATTTGCCTAAAGCAAGTTATCATCTCAAATCCAATTTTGCAGCTCATCTTGTAAATGAAAACCACAACTACAGTGATTTCAACACGAATTTAACCCCTCTACATTTTTGCAATAAAGTCAATGTTATGGACGCTTTAGAAGAGTTCGAAATTTATAAAACTACCAAAACCCAACCTAACACATTATTAAACGACAAAATCAGTTTCCAGTCCAACGCTCTGTATGATACCTTAATAACAAACCAAGAACAGCTGATGAACAAAGAGCCGAGATGTACAAAGTCCACCGCCTGCCCACCTTCCGTATCGCAGTCATGACTTTAACCTACATCTGTGCGGTCGGACATTGCAAGTTTTTGTCGGTAGGCCTACCCGTAATTGTAAAATGTGTTTATTTATTATGTGTCCGTGTTGTATATTTAAACTTTTGACGACCTTTTCGAAGTGATAGATGTGTTTCTTGTACAAGATCTGATGATGAGGACTTAAGCTCCTCGAAACGCGTAATCCGTAAGGACCAACAGGATCATTCTGGCAGTACACAGGTAATTTTATACCTTTTATAGTTTGTTTTGTATCCAGAGACAAAAACAACTCAAAATATGAAGTTAGTATTTTATTCAATAACTATTTGAAAACTGAGCTATTTTAATTAAATAAAGTGTGTGTAAAGTTCAAATCTGGTTTTACGGTAGGGAGATCAGCGTTAAACATAGTATTACCAAATCCCTAGCATCAGAATTTACGAAGAAAACTTTAACTTAAAGATACATGTTTTTGCTTATAGTTTATCAAAATAAATATATGCTGTGACAGCTTTATAATATTAGGTAAAAATATTTTGTGTGCAATGCCGAACTGTAAAAACATTAAACCAAAATTAACTTAAAGACGCACACAGACACACAGAGGTGAGTGTTTTGTCTTAGAAAAGTAAATTATTTACGTTGTAATTAGCTTTGTAAGCGTCTCTAATATTCTCGGTCTTACAGGTTTTGCTTAATAGGTTTGCACTAATTAGAGGCATCAAGATTATCAAAAGACTTTGCATCCGCTGCCTTAATTTTACAGCGTCCAAGGTTTTTCGTTCACAACATCCCAGCTTAACGTAGTGCTTTACAGTACTGTATATATTTTTTTACTTACATTTTTGGTTGTAAAATATTTAGATGGTACTTTATTTTGGAACAATTTATTTTAAGATTGTAAGTTCAATCATGACTTCTTGGATATCTGGTTGAATAGTTTTTCATTAATAGTGAGAATGTAATTCACTTTCAGGGATATTTAAACTATGAAAAAGCTGCGAGTCGATAAACGCTCTATATGCTGTACTATTATTTTATTATTATTATTATTTTGCTCCCAACGGTCCAAACAAACCAATTTACAATTATTTTTTATATAATGCTTACTCAATGTTCCTATAACTAAGGGCCAAGCCAAACATGCAAAGGGGCTTAAGAATCTACTTAATGAGAGAACTTGACAAGACAACAAGAACAACAACTAAAATCTGAGCAATGTTGACTAACAATGATAAATCTTTGATATAATTAACATTGAATAAAAATGTGTAGCCAACAAAGATAACAAAAATAATAATAACAACAACAACAAACAACAACAGCATCAAATACAATAGCAACAATAATAAATAACAACAGGAACGAATAATGACAATAGCATATAACAAAAATAATACTACAATAGAAAATATAACAAAAGTAACAATAGTAGTAGTAGTATAGTAGTAGTAGTATTAGTAGTAGTTTAGTAGTTACTGTAAATAGTCTTCAAATACTTTTGCCTATATAATTTTTACTATTCATAACCAGATAATTAATTGTGTTATTTATTTCTTTTTTCTTTTTTTTAGATATAGGAAAAATACGTTTGCTTGAGTTACTTCGCTATCTTTATAGTTTTTGATTGTAAATGATATGGAGGGTGGAGTCCGTAATAACATCGCGTATATATTCCTGTTTAGCATTTTATTATTATTAATTGTATATTCTTATAACTATTTAAAACTAAATTTGTATAAAAAAATAATATTATGAAATCATTAACTATCCTGTAAATGAAAATTGGTACCGATAATTATCTTAGAGAAACGAAGGGATATATTTTTATATAACGGTACAAATGCTTAATAGTTTTATTTACACCTAACTGTAGGGATGTTATATACAATGTCGTATTATAATTTTATTATTTTTATGAGAGACAATCCAAATATTAAATATTCGAATCGACTACTTTGGTACCTATCATAATTTTAAATGATCACACACAGCAGTAAAACAATCCAATGAAAAGTAAGGTATAAACATTTCTACTAGTTTAGAAAAGAATATCTACCACTGAAGGGTCAATGGGCACAGTATCATTCTGACTGTTACATGTATAGAGATTGGTACTGCATAACATCGTGGGTGTATAGTCCAACCTATCAATGTAATGGATTACATTCCTTTGGCTTTGGCCAGCATTGATATAGGAATCCCGCTTCACTTTAGTACCATTTTACTTCATAGTCTACTCCTTCCCATCTAAAAATAGAAAATAGCCAACAATTGGTTGGCAGTCATTTCAAAAGGGGTTTTCCGTTTGTTTATTTACTTTTGTAGATCATACACCTAGCATAAATCTAGCATTCTTCTTAAAATTAGGACTAATTTTATTGATATGAAAGATTATAACTCACTTCCATTGAATGCTGGGAATGTTTGAATAAACTTCACATCGAAAACAAAAATTATTATTTTTCTTTATGCTTACATTTTTAGACAATCTTTTATTATAATACACCTCAAAATTATTCTTAACTACCTCATATCCAGGCTGTTAATAATTTGGAAGCAAAATAATTAAATATACAAGTTAGAAGATGTGTACCTTAATTTTTATTCCAAAAACATTCCATAACTTACCATTAGTTTACGTAAAATTTATAAATGTTCAGTACCTGGAGACCAAGCAATGGAGTAATCTTTCATGAAATGGTGTAATATTTCATCAATAGTAACAACTGATGTGTTTTCCCTTGTACTCTATTTTGTAGTTTGCTAGTATACTGTGGATGACTTCTTTATACGCATATGTTACATGTCTTTACGTTTACCGTTTACCTTGTTATTTTGTTTATCCAACATGGTTACTCGGCACCCATAAGGCAATCATGTTAAAACATTTTTTTTATTTAGATTTTTTTGTAATAAGATTTTTTTTGCAGTTTTAATTGCATTAAACACGTTTAAAGGTGATAAATTAATTATTTACAACATTTGAAGGTAATCGTCGAAGCCGTTTTCGAGATCCTTGCAAGCAAGCAAACATACTATCATACATACGAGCAATCATTGCTCATATAAGATTTAGGATTGTATATGTTTAATTGCAATTGTATACTGTTTTTGATTCTAGACAAGTTAGTTCTAATTGTATCTTAAGAATCAAGCCTATTGCAGCAATAATATCATTGCTATAATATATATTGCTGCTATAAAAGGTATTCTCAAAACCATTTCATTAAGTGTAATGGTTACCGTTACTTATTCAAAGTAATAACGCCATACACTAGTTGTTTGTACATTACATTATTTCATCAGATCAAGCCTAGCATTATACAATACTACGTGATGTACAGACGTTTGCACCAATTACTAATCCCAATCACACTAATTGTAGTGGATAGTGTACAATTGTGTTATAGTACACATCATTTGAGAGGAAACCCATGTATTGTAATACAATATCCAATCAGTTGTAGTACTTAGTGTGTATTTGTTCATAATAATGTAAATAATTTTCCGTTTTATTGTGGATTTTATTTAGCATGTTATCATTTTAGTTAGATAAAATGATTGTAGGGATACCGGAACTTAGTTCAATAACTCATAGGAGAGGGGGATTAACTTAGTTATATATCTTAATAGTATACCTTTTAGGGAAGCGAGCTGGTCTAGTCGTTATAGTGTGGGACTTCAGTCCCTGAGGTACTGAGTTCGAAACACACCAAATCACCAATAGATTTTATCTGAGTGATCATTCCGCAACCCTAGGTCTAGCCTAAATTAATGTTAAAAACAATTTCAAGCACGTACCTAGTATCCAAGAAGAACTTACAACATACTTTTTAACTAATTTGATCCAATATAAAAATGTTAATTAGTATAATTCGTACTACTTCCTGTTAACATTTCTTTTTCCAATAAAATAATAATTACGTTTTACATTACTTCCTTACAAAAAATACATAGCTATACACTTGGCTAACAAAATATAAACTTATAAATAAAATAAAGCCAAGCATGCGTAAGCGTTTACTACAAGACTTGTTTATTAAATGAATTAGAAATTAGAGCGTTTACACGCTGATACTGCAGTGCCATATAAAGTGTAGAACTAAGTGTTATAAAGTTGTCCCTAGATGGAGACTGCGGTACAACTGTACACAAGGGTACAACAACAACTAGAACTTGGATTATTACTTGTGTTCAATTAACTAAATACTTTTGAACAACTAACATCAATTAACTAATAATTGACAGAGACGATTTTATTCGAACTTTATTTTTTTAATATTTTAGTATTAAAACTTGTTTGTTTAATTTTATATACTTGATATCTGGTAACAACAATGATGTCAGATACTGAAGAAATTGTCCTAATCAATAGGCCTCATATTTGTTTAGATCTTTTATACACTTTGGAATGAAAAGTCATAATATTTCAAAATAATGACATTATTTGAATGACAAAAAAGAAGTGGTATATAATACGAGTATCTACGGTTAAGGTACGTTTACAAAGTTCCACGTGTACATTAAGAGTAAAATTATTAAACAATTATGAATCTAATATAGTTATGTTAATCTTAAGTAAAATTTTAAATAAATACATAAAGTAACACTAAAACTCTAAATGTATTAATCAACTGTGTACTACACATACAATTTAACTCTCAAGCTTAATGTACTAAGGTATTAAAATTGTAAAACCCCAAGACTATATATATATTTATCACCTAAAAATGGAATAAAACTGATGTTAGAAAACACTTTTTTGGCATGTTTAAATTGAGTATACAATAATTTTAAGGATACTTAAAATATTCCTAGGTAACATATAATATTCAATTTCTCTAATGTTTGCACCAACATGTTCTTGTATATTTCAGGTAAAGCGGGTAATGTGTTTCTGATGCTTTTACCAAATACATATACATTTTGACTAAGGAACAGGTGCCATAAATGTTCCAACATCCGGAGGCTTACACACCTACCCCGACTACATAATGCATTTTTTTATTTAACTTTCAAAAGCAATAATGTCATATAAATAAATCCTTAAGGTTTTATATGCAAACAAATCAAAGTAGGCCTACTCGTGTTGATTTTTGTCGGTTAACATTCAAGAGATTTTAATGAATTTTATATACAATTTATTACCTTTTGTACTGTACTAAGTAAAGTAGGGCCCAAAACGGTCCTTTAGGACTGTTGTTCACGCAAAATACGATATTATTTCCATATATCTTATCATAAAATAAAAAAAAACCAGTTATATTAAAAAAATTAAATTTGAAATCCTGGAAGTATTTTAAATTAAAAAAATCACCGATTTTGTAGAAATACAGGTAGTCTAAATTTATTTTTTAATTCTGTAAAAAAAAATATATATTCACTGCTCTTTTGGGTTAATTATTCCTATTTTCAGTTTTAGAGCCAGTTTTCCTTTACCGTTAGAATGTAATTAATTGAACAATATGTGATTTTGTTATAAGAAAATTATAAGATAGAGCAATCATGATAAGTGTCAGCCACTTTAGGCTTTCAATTGCCCATACGTTAGAAAGCTCTCTAAGCGTTATTTGTAATTCAACATTTTCAGATTTTAAAGTCCTAAACACTGTTGAAGTAACTCCACCTTTAAAATCTGGTAGTTAGTTAGCAGATATGAAACCTGGGGAGTTAAATTGTATAAGTCAATCAACATTTCCTATCTCCTAAAAAAGTTTTTTTTTTATTTGATAAAGATATTAAACAGTTCTGATTTATCTAATAAAAATATTTATTCTAAATTATTAATACTATACGGTAAAATAATTTTATTGTAGAAAGGTGAACCTTAAAAAAAACAAACAAGCGGAGTAATATAAAGGTTAAATGTTGTCCACTTTATATCTTTATATATCCATCTACTCTGCAGTGACATTCACTTTCCGAATTCTTTGAAAAATGTTATCCCTCGATACTCTTACTTTTATTATGAGCCATTATTGTAATTGTAAATGCGGCCAAATTCTTTTTTTTCAATTTCAGAAGAGTTTTAATCAAGAAATTAAATAATATTTGTATTGAACAGTATTTATCTAGATGTAAGTTAGATACTGTAAGGGTTCTTAACACCAGTATCCAGTATAAAGATCAACAACAATGAAGAAAGCCACGCCTTGAACATGGCCATAATGGGAGCACAGCCTGCTGCAACTAATTACCTTCACCATGTTTTTTTTGCATTAACAACGAATAATTAATGATGAACAAGCAACTATTTTTCTTTTTTTACTATATTAAATAGCCTTGACTACGTTACGAACTTGTGATACTCGTTTTGATTAAGAATTTCAATAACTTTAAATGCAAAAATAAATGTAATACACTAATTGAAACGTCGTACGTTAAATAAATATTTTAACAACAATAATACATGCATTATAGGATGTCAGTTAAAACGTTTTACTTTTTATTCCAACAAAATGGATTAAAAGTAAATTACTGCAAATATTTCTTTTTACAGTTTAAATGAGTAATTATATTATATTGCTATATTCTTTGGGTTATTCATAGATGTATTTTACATTGTTATAAAAAATGATAAGAAACATTTAAATTAATATTAGTTAGAGAAAACTACAACGTCCTAATTTAATATCTTTACTCACTTAAGTTTTCTTTTGCTTGATAAAATATTTTACCCAGTTATCTATCAAATATTTTCATACTATGGCTGCTAATGTATAAAAAATGAATCTTTAAAATATTTAATATGATTGTAAAATAATAAAAACTGATTTACCTGTAGACGATTTCAAAACAAAAACAGTTAATATTTTCTAAGTGAAGTATAAGGAATCATGTTACGTACCACTTCAGCAAATATAGAAATGCAATCGGCTTTACACAACATACAGATTTGTCTACACAGAGTATTGGAGTAGGATTTATAAAGCCCCTTGACATTGGTTGAATGATTTGTAATCGTTAGATTTTCTTTATTATACCTAAGGTAAGGAGAGTTGGAGCTACGCAATATTTTTTTTTACAAACGTGTTAAAGGGCATTTGAAGAAAAACTAAATTCTTATTTCAGCTACACAAATGATATTAGTATCAATTGAAAACTATTGATACTGCGACATATCCTACACTCTAATTGTTTAGAATGTAATATTATTTTACTTATGCTTGTCAAAACCATAAATTTCGAAATGCATCTTCTTAAAAATATTACCGTGATGTAAATGCCAGTAATTATAAGACTCATTATAGGAAGTGTTATTGAACACTCAAAACTGATCCAGTTCGAACAATATCTTAATTACAAATTGGGGTTTCATGCTTTTTGAGTATTCGTTTAACAGACAAGTACCTGTCACAAGAAGCCAAGACACAATAAACTTACATCATATCCATGTTTGAAATTAATGGCTGTTAAAATTAATTAAAACAAACATAATTTTTTGCTGATTGAGCTGCATTTTCGATGAATAAAACCAACGTGTATTGGTGTTTTAATCTGCTACGAGCCATATTGCAATCAAAGTTAGCCGCCAACAGTAATCGACAAATACCGCATCGCCAACGTTCCAGACAGTGAACCACTTTGATTTATTACGTGTTATTGGACTCAAAAAATATTTTTCTTTTGTATTTAATAATCTGTGATAAATTATACAAAGACCTTCTGCTTATTTTGCGTTATAAATTTAACTGCAGTTTTGAAAATGGCTTTCTGTAATACATATGGTGCATTATGAGAGTAAGGGAATTATGTTTTTTTTTTTTTTTTTTTTTTTTTTTATAAGGTAAATAAAATAAAAACCAAGCTAAGGGCTTAAATAAAGTGTGTTTCTATTTTTTCTTTACATGCTTCTGAAACGTATTTTTCTAATAATAAAATCTGTATTTTTTTTACTTTTTACTTATGTTTGGCAAGAACAACTCATAAGACCACATCTGGCTCTTGGACAATACAAATGACAAGATTCATTAAATAATATTCTAAAATAAACAAAATTTACAAAACATGGTGACCTGTTAAGATAATTTAGGCATTGCGTTTTTTATTTAGTTTACTAGTGGTTATGTCATGTGCCATGTGAATCTGGAGTTTATTTCCAGCTCATCTAATGACTAACTACACGATTGTCAGATGACGATTTATCATGCAGCAGATTGATTATGACGGACTACATCCGCAGTCTGCTATTGGCGCGAAAACGCAGACAGATGACAAGTTTTCAAGTGAACACACCAGTTGAGGATTTAATTTGCTGTATAAAATTATCGCCCAAATATAGATATGAAAAAAATTATTAAAATTAAAATACAAACACAGGTTCCGACTTTGAATGGTATGAGGTAGAACTAAGGGTTATAATATTATGTTCTCAAAACCTATTTGGTGTCTTGGCTATAGGTTTATGACGTCAGATGCTAATACTAACCACAACACTAATCTAGCATGCCTTTAGTAAGCTGTAATTACACAGTACACAGTATACGAAATTCTTTATGGTCCCTTAAATTTGTACTAAGACTTAGTTATTCATTATTATTAGAGCCAGATTATCAATTAATACTTAAATCTTAAACACTATCTAGTCTAAATTTGAAATAATATGCTATATACTTTTTTTTCATACTTTAGTTTTAACAAAATTTTATTTTTTACTTCATTATAAATTATGTATTTTAGATTTTTGCTAAACCATCTGATAACAAGTGATAAACACATTATTCGTTTGGTTTTTGTTCCTGAAGAAGGCTTAAGCCGAACTTAATTGAACTTTTTATGCTAAAAAGAGTGTTATATTAAATTTTCTTATATTAAAACGGCAGTTTGGTAATAGCCTACTCTGAAGGAAATAATATAGCCAGACGTAATGTTACACACTCTAATTCCTATAATATATATCTTCTTAACCTACACGTTTGCACGTAAAAAAAATAAAAGCATTAATCTTTTGATGCATAATTTTATTTCTGACAGCTAAAAACGTATAGTAAAATGTTTTATACAACCTAAACATTGTATTCAGAAACTAAATTATTTTCTGTTTAAACATTGATTTCCCGAGATATACTGTTTAAGGACTTTATGACTAGTCTTTGCCTAAGTAAGTAAGCTTTTAATAAAAGAGGAGTTCAGCAATACCCCTAAACCACGCCTTCTCATTTAAATACAAATTGATCCCGCAACAGCTTGTTATTGACCAATCTTGGACAGTATTGGACCGAGCAGCTTTAAAGGTTTACTGCCAAGAAACACTTTGATTTTAAGCGTAAATAAATTTTAAAAAATGTGCATCACAATCCTAAGACTTAGACATAATTAAAGTTTTAATGTTTTTCAAAAAAAAAAAACCATAGAATTTTTTCATAAGTAAAAAAACATTTGTTGGTAAAAACAACTTCGCTCAGAAGCTGTCTTATTGAGGACTTTTAAAAGTTTAGATAAATATTTAAAAACTGTTTCAATCATCATAATTGGAATGTATTTAATCAGTAATACAGAAAAAGAGTGTTGATGATAGTCTTGTATATAAAAACTGTTAGTTTAGTTGATTTCCATAATTTATGTTATAACACACTGTTGTATGAGGTCTGTATTTTTCAGACGGTATTTGTATTTATATTGTATAAGTCTGAGGCCAAGGAGATGTAATCTGAAAATTTTTTTATAGTTTTTATAAATGGTCTAATATACCCATATATAAATGAATACATTCTCAGAAATATTGCAAAGCTCTTTTCAATTACAAATATTTATTTTTAATATACAGGGTGTTTTTTTAAAAACATTCATCTTTATTTATGTAAAAACCGCAATAGATAGAAACATGCAGTTTGCGGGAATCATCTATTGATGTAGGGGGCCCAATTGTTTTGAATTCAAAATTACATTCACATTCCCCCCCCCTTTCCCTCCCTGCCCCCAACTTATTTTTTTTTTTAATAGCAAGGTGCCCCTTGTGAGATATCAAATGAAAGAGCATGAAAAAAGAAAATGTTTGATGAAAACAAATTGAAAATCGGTTCATAACTTTGCGAGATATTTCCCCCCCCCTTCCCCGAAACTCATTTTTTTATAGCAAGGTACCCCTTGTGACATATCAAATGAAAGAGCACGAAAAAAGAAAATGTTTGGTAAAATTTATTTTTAATTTGATATGTCACAAGGGCGGGTACCTTGCTATTAAAAAACAAGTTATGGGTAAGGGAAAAGGGAGGGGGATTATCTCACAAATTCATAAGCCGATTTTCAATTTTTTTTCGTCAAAAATTTTCTGTTTTCATGCTCTTTCATTTGATATGTCACGAGGGGTACCTTGCTTAAAAAAAAAGTTCCGGGGGGGAGGGGGGGAATATCTCACAAATTTATAACCCGATTTTCAATTTCTTTCATCAAACATTTTCTTTTTTCATGCTCTTTTATTTGATATGTCACAAGGGGTACCTTGTTATTTACAAAAATTAAGTTGGTGGCAGGGGGGGGGAAGGGGGGAAATGTGAATGTAACGTTGAATTAAAAAGAATTGTGCCCCCTACGTCAATAGATGATTCCCGCCAACTGCATATTTCTATCTATTGCGGTTTTTACATAAATAAAGATGCAAGTTAAAAAAAAAACACCCTGTATATCATTATTGGTGTTATACAGGGTGAATAAAAAGTCAAGACCCCCCCCCTTTAATATTTTCCTATTTAATATACGGAGATATTCTTTTGATGGTCATGCAATCTTAGCAGGAACTTTCATTTTATCATTTTGCAATTTTTGAGTGTCCCCCCAAAAGGGGGGATTAGGGGGGTAACTAAAATATTTTAAACGTAAACCCTCTTCAAGTGACACCTCATTTTGAAGTGTTTACAAAAACTTAAAGAATGGTCAAAACTAGAGGTCGCTATCTCTTCTCTAACCAGAATGGTAGCCCGTCAAATGTTGTAGAAAATCATTGGTAAAATTGTTTCTTAATGGTAATATTGGCTACCATTTTGGATAGAGAAGAGATAACAAACTCTAGTTTTCACCATTCCTTAAGTTATTGTAAACACTTCAAAATGAGGTGTCACTTGAAGGGGGTTTACTTTTAAAATATTTTAGTTACCCCCCTAATCCCCCCTTTTGGGGGGACACTCAAAAATTTCAAAATCATAAATGAAACTTCCTGCTAAGATTGCACGACCACCAAAATGATATATCTGTATATTTAATGGGAAAAATATTAAAGGGGGGGGTCTTGACTTTTTTTTCATCCTGTATATAAAATTCAAGATAAATAGGGGAACCTAATTAGTTATGTTGTAATGTTATGTTAGTACTCAGTTATATTCTTATGGTAATGTGATATTTTGTAAAAACTGTAAAAATGATTATTTTATGCGAAATAAAGACATTTTGATTTGATTTAATTTTATTTGATTTATGAAGAACAGAGTAGTTTGCTTAAGTATTAGTAAGCAATGATTATTTTCCCTGGTTTTAATTCGCAAACCTAACATCAATAAGTTTTTATACTACTTGATGTTTTTATACATATTGTTTAACGAAACATATTTTAGTGAAGCTTTCTAGTTTGATATCAAATAAGTTACTCAAAATGTCCTTTTGGGAAAAAGCCATTTTCAACTTTAAACATTTTGACAACAAATATTATTTTATAGATATACTTGTTTTTCTCAGCCTAAAATGTTTATATACACCAAATATGTTTTTTAAGCCCAAAAAATGTCAATTTATATAACACATGTGTGTTTAATATTTGAAAATAAAACCCTCTAAAAGTTTGATTGATCGTTTAAACTCTTGAATAATTATTTTAACTAATTTCTTATTTACTATACTAGCGTTTGTAAAAACCTGTTAATTACAGTGTTAAACCTGAAAATTAACGCTGATTTGTAATAAATCAGGCAGGCGAAACGCTTATCAAGTCTGCAAATGCAGTAAATTAATAGTTTATATTTCAATTAAGACAATTAATTACTGGCCATCCTAACTGCCACGGGCAGCGCGGAAAAATCATTCTGTATAATGAAATTACTTGTATACGTGTTTTAATTTTAATTACCTGACAAACAATAACTGTGTGTGTTTGCAATCCTGCCAGCTCAAACCATCTAAAAAAGTTGTGTATTTATTCAAAATTTTGGTTTTCATACTCAGTCTAACCAATAATTTTATTGAGCTCTTTATTAATTGTAATTTTTCAACTAGTATCAAACAATATAATACATATTGTTTTGACGAACATATTATAAATGCCAACACTATTTTATTAAGTATTTGTTGTTGTTGAAATGGTGTAATATGAAAAAAAAAACACAAGAAGACCTTTGTATTTTTCTTGTAGTAAACCAAACAGGAACATTTAGAGTGCCACAAAATGCACTCTATTAAAAGAACCAGAATATAAAAACCGAAATAAGTCAAAGATTCTGATTCGAGCTTGATTTAGTCATAATTTACAACTGTCTAATTTTGCTAAAAAAAATAAATTTAATATATTCAAGGAATTTTAAAAGGGAAATTTAATATACATTTTAAAGAGGGTTTTATTGAAAATACCTAGCTATTTTCCTATCAAATCGATTAAATTTTAAAATAACGTATGGCCATTTAATACATTTCTTATTTCAAATTTCTTAATAACTAGCATAGAATAATCATAATAAACGTGGTCAAATTTGTAAAACTTGAAAATAAAAATGTAAAATCACTTTTAAAAAATTTGTTACCAATATATAAATACTTTTTGACAAGTCTTAATAATCTAATCAATGGTATTTTATGGGTAAAGACAAATTGAGAAAATGATTATATTTTACCTGTAAAGTAGAATTACGTTGGGATATTTCATATTCTCATCATTCGATTTAAGCTTTCTTCTGCTCTTAGGTTATTGGCCATAAACTCGTCGGAGTAACATAAAAGCATCTAGAAAACATGTTTCTGTTCTATATTGTCCTCAGAGCTCAGTTTATCCCCAGCTCTATCATAAGTCTGGAGTTTAACACTTAATTAATAAAAACCTTTTTCAATTTGACCGTATAAAGTTTTGTTTCTAAATAGCTATCAAACTAAATTTAAATTTTAGCTATAGTATATTTCAATAACAATTAAGTTGAACAAATATATAAACCTAATGGGAGCAAGTCAGTTAAGTAACCAATTAAATGGTTGAAGTCTTTTTATAGTAGACTAAATATTTTAAACCCTCTTGTTAATTATGTCTTGAACAGTTTTATATTCCTAATACATTCAGTAAATTCATAATTTTTATTCGTACTGGCAATAATGGAAATCAACAGATTTCTTACTCACAACATTGATTGTAATAATTGGTGAAATAAGCTGGAGTAACAGTTCTGTTTCTTATTTGGTTGTCTACTAAATACATAACTTACTTTAAGTTTAGTTTCTATTGATATACTACTCACTTAAGCTTGTCCTAAAAATATGAAATCAAAATTGTACGACGTAAGCTATAAAAACCAAAATAACAATTCCGATATTACAAAAACAATCAGAGAGGTTTTAAAGGTTACTTTTAATTAACTTTATGAAATTTATCTGCTAAGTCGTGACATTTACAAATATCAAACCTTGTTTGGTGTTTTGAAACAATTGCAAGAAAATTAAACAATTTACTCTACCATTTGTCAAGTTTGCTTTACACTTTTTACACTGAGAAGAAATTATACTCTATGGGCAAACGCATTTTCCCATACTTTACTTTAAATCTTAACAAAAATATTGTTACGAATTTACTACAGGGTTAGTAAAAAGTGTGGAGACCCCCTGTTAAAAAAATTTTTTAAACGGCCCATACTAGAAAAACTAAACTCGGCACACCTTTATGGCATGTTATGAAGTACTTTTTGGGCATAACCGTCACTTGGTGTACATCCCCAAAATGGGGGATTTTGGGGGAAACTAAAAAATTTCAAATACAAAGAACCATCGAGTGACCCCTCATTTTGAAGGTCCTGGTAAAAGAAAACCAAAAACACAAACTAGGGGTCTTTATCTCAATCCAGTAAAAAATGGCAGCCTATTGAAATTCTCAGAAGTTGAATTTAACTTGCAGCTTTCCAAGTCTGGAGACCCCCTGTAAATTTTGTAGCGGCTCACACTAGGAAAACTAAACTCTACACACCTTTTTGGCATGTTATGAAGTACTTTTTAAGCCTAATAGCCACTTGCTTACCAAACCCAAAATGGGGGATTTTGGGGGAAACTCAAAAGTTTTTAATGATAAGCCCCATCAAGTGACCCCTCATTTTGAAAGTCCTGGTAAAATAAAACTAACAACGCAAACTAGAGGTTTCTATCTCAATCCAGTAAAAAAATGGAAGGTGATTGAAATCTTTAAAATCGGAAATAACTTGCAATTTTATATTGAATTGGCTGCCATATTTTACTGTGTTAAGATAGAGACTTATTGTTTGTGTTGTTAGTTTTCTTTTATTATGGCCTTCAAAATGAGGGGTCACTCGATGGGGCTTATCATTAAAAGATTTTGAGTTTCCCCCAAAATCCTCCATTTTGGGTTTGGGAACTTATGAGAATTTCAATCGGCTGCCATTTTGTACTGAACTGAGATAGAGACCTCTAATTTGTGTTGTTGGTTTTCTTTTACCAGGACCTTCAAAATGAGGGGTCACTCGATGGTTCTTTGTATTTGAAATTTTTTAGTTTCCCCCAAAATCCCCCCTTTCGGGGATGAACACCAAGTGGCGGTTATGCCCAAAAAGTACTTCATAACATGCCATAATGGTGTGCCGAGTTTGGTTTTTCTAGTATGGGCCGTTAAAAAAATAACAGGGGGTCTCCACACTTTTTACTAACCCTGTATAGTAAATCGTAAATTTTCAATATAATTTTTCAGATTTGTGTTTGTTTTTACCAGAGATGTAAAAAGACTTAATAGTAAAAAGGCTAATGTGAGATTTTGAATATACAAATCTTTTGACAGGTCATGCCGTCATAGATAAGCAAACTGGCCACCGACATATGTCCTCGGCCCAATCACTTCCACACCTCAATGACATGATGTGGCTTTAATCAATCAATACTTCCCCTCTCCTCTATACTATCTACTATACTTACACATGTTGATGTGTCATAGCGATGTACATTGTTGTTATGACTTTCATTGATGAATCATTATACTTGAATAACTGTGCTGAAGCATAGATAAAACCGTTATGATAGCCATTCAACCGCTTCATTCGTAAAAAAAACGCATGAAATATAATATATGTGGTATATTATCCACAAGCCCGATCACCTTAGGTTGTACATTAAGGTGTAAATCCATTAATGTGTTTCCATAAAACTAAAACAACTACAATGACCAGGATGAAACTCGTACTAAGACAATATATATAATATTATATAATCTTCAGCCAAAAAGTTTCGACTTATATGCATGGGTCTTGTTCTAAAGAGTCTTATATGGGGCTTTTTATGATTCAATATTTATAAATTTTTACTAAAACTAAAACAGTTACCGCTTAAGATACTACGTTGCTAAATAACATACAAATAAAATCCATATGCCACAGACTTTCAAAAACACCGGTGTTTTTACGTTCAACTCTCGTGTGAATGAAACAAATACCGTTTCCTTTCTTTTATACCTTCCTTAGTTATTTATCTATAATGTCTACCAAATAATAATTTACACGAACAATTAAGGAGCCATGTGTAGTAAACTTGTATAAAACACATATGCGAACATCTAAGGATAACAAGGTTTGTTTCCCAACGTGGTAGATATAGATAATAACTTTATATTAAACCTATAACAATGTGCAGTACGAGTAATCAATTGTAAGTCTATTAAAAAGCCTAGTCTAAATATGTTGTAAGAAGTAAAAATAATTCATAGTATACAGTATGTGAGTACAGTGTAAAATTAACTGTGAAGAATAATAATAGTCCGACAAATAAGTCAAATACTGCAACCTATATCCAATATACTTAAAACACCTGAAAAGTCAATAGATTAGCATAGACGGATCCTAAAACACGCTATAATTTCCCTGCAACGGTTTGAATAATTTATTGGTTTTTATATTTTACTCTCTCAAATATAATTATCTTACAATACATTTTCTATAGTGTTTTGATTTAAAATTAACCCATATACAAGACAATTTAAATCATAACACCAACAAAGACAAACATAAATAGAAGTCAATAGAAACTTTAATTAAATAACAATACCCATAGATTTTAAGATTTAAAAGTAACAATAATAGCTTTCTGAGGTATCAGATGCTAATATTTTTGCAAATAAAGTTCCAACGATGGACCAATCGTTGTGTTTGTGAGGACCAAAGTCAACGAACCTAGAACAATATTCCCACATTTAGCGGCCTAATGCTGATGCAGTGTGACCCATTACGTTGATTTGTTGGTCTGCTGGACTCGTGATATTAGTCCGTGATTCATACTCTAAATTGACAGAACGTCTAGTGGATATTACATATAGAACATATAATGTAGTATTTTGGCTCTTTTCTACTAGGAGAAATGTCTATATTTAAAGTTAACAAGGTGTCACATTTCTATACTCTAACAAGCAATTATTTCGGTATTGAGACAATTACTAACTTCTGCACTGCACTCCTTACACTCTTAAGCCACTTCAGTTTACTATCAGTATTTTAGTTTAACATTGGTTTAATTTTATGGAAACAAAATAACTATTTTAGCTCTACAACTAAAGTATGCTCTTATCATATACACATTTTATCTACGTTTTACTATCTATTACTTTCAGTACTAATTCCATTAGAAAGTTGTTTCTTTTTACATTCTAATAGCATTGCAAATTGCAATACGATCTAGTTTAAGCAATACAGTGCCTTGTTGTCCTACACCCTACCAAAGAACAACACTGTAGCGGTTTTTATTTTCAGTTGTAAAATATTAGGATTTATAATGTAATTGTAAGTTTATATTTTGATTATTATTTAACTTTTCTTTCTACATTTACAGTTAAGGGTAAATAGTAGTATAGAAATCGATTAATTTAAACGTGACGTTTAGATTTAATTTCAATACGCTTTCAGAGTCATTAAAATCATGCAAAAATAATAATACTTTGAAATATCGTTTCATGTATAATATGTTCTAACGAGTTAATACCAAACCAAATTAGAGTTTACTAATTTAGTCTACTAGAAAATACTAATTAGTATCCAATGTTTGCAAAGCGGAAAATCTTGAATAAATGGTAATCCGAATAAAAGTCTCTTATTTACCAATTTCATGTCTAAGTTAAGTATTAACGGAGCTAAGTTGGGAACTAGTTTATTTTATTTTATTAAACTGAATATGTGTTCAGAAAATGGTGTATAACTTAACAATAAGAAAAAGTTAAATAATTGCTATTCATGACCCCTTAGGGATTTAGTCGGACGCTGTATAGCGTTTATAAGAGACGGAATAGTAAAATACTTATGAGAGAGGGTACATAGTCAGTATGGATACTAAAACAACTACAGTATTCATACAACATAAAAACTGTCTCTCTAGCAGATAAATAAATTATATGAATATTTAATAAAACATTTTAATCTTTTTCTTGTTCGGAATATTATTTAGCTCAATTTTTAAAGACTCTAATTTACAGCTAAGCTTACATTATAGTGAGTCAGTAATTGATGAATAAATGAATGAAATGAAATGAAATGAATGAATGAATGAATGAATGAAAGAATGAAAGAATGAATGAATGAAATGTCTTTATTGCTTTTAACATCATATAACATGCATTGCAATCGTCAAAATACTTATATTATAAAATAAGTAGCAAATTATACAGTGCAAACCATGCAAAAAAACTCAAACTTTTAACTGATATTTAAATGAGCCAAACTATTATATCCCAGGAGGTAATTAGGCCTGTATATAATATTATTTAGGTTTGTAATAAAATAAACCTATCAATAATTTTCCCATTGGCATAGAACTAATTTAAAGTTTGGCTGTTTACTTACGGGAATTCGGTATAAAACGTGTACCCAATATAGTGTGAATCACGGACTAATATCTAGAGTCCACTCGTCCAACAAATCAACTTAATGGGCCACACTGCATCAGCATTAGCCGCTAAATGTGGGAATATTGCTCAGCTCTGGGTTAGGCCTACACAAAAACCATGAATTGACTACTAACACTGCGTGTGCAATCGTAGTTATGGGCATATACCTGATATTTTATATATACTATGTGTACTATGTATATACTATGTTCTAAGGTGAGAAGGATATTATTTTATACATTTTTCCGAATATACTAATTGGTTTAATCATATGTTTTGCGTATAGGGCATTTTGTTGTACCTCTAGTTAATTGTAATTTGACTATGGATTATTAAAACTATATCGTCACGACAAATTAAATTGGTGTGCTAAAATCTTTCTTTACACACTCTTTTTAATATTTTATCAAGTGACTAGAAATTTATATTAGCCTCGCAGCGGACCAATGAAAATGCTAGGGCATTGTTCTTGATCATGCAATGATTTTAAGACGGTCGATTCACAAACACTAAGGTAAAAATTAACCTAAAAGATTAAAATTTTCGAAAGAAGGGGGGGGGGGAGAAAAGATAATTGTCCGAAGAAAATGTACCAGTACAAAAACTTTACTGTATGAATACTAAAAACTCCTTAATTCAGACCCGTTACAAGAACAGTCAAGCTTCTATAGACCCTGGTCACGTGATCGAGATGACGATTTGGCGGGAGTTTGGAGGCTGTCATAACTGATTGCACCTCTGAGACAAACCCCGTCCCTGGACACATATAACTTGCTTCTCGCTATTATCAGAATCCCTAACCACATAATGTAAGATTTTTGGCAATAATTAGGCCTACCGTTCGAGTCAATTGACTGTGTGGAGTTGGTAATTGTTTAAGATTTAATTGATAATATTATTGATTGTTGCTTTATTTAATTTTGTTATTTCAAGTAATCGATTCCTCCAAAATATATTTTGCAATTCAAAACATGATCAAAATTTTAATAATTTTTTTGTTGGAGCTGCATTATAGCACAAGTGTTTTGTTAGGAACATGATACGGTATACTACGGATCTTAGTCGTGTGTGAATAATGTAATAGGTGAAATAGTGTTAATTCCTATTACGATGGTAATAGTAGTTGTCCACATGATTTGCAAGGGCGAGTGATGACTTTAAAGAATATATTTGTTAAACATAAAAAACTAAATAATTATCATCGTTTACAGAATACAATTTTAGGTTTTAGTGTTAAACGTTATTCTCGGTTTGTCCAGTCCCTACTCTCACTGGACTCAAGGACTATAAACAGTTCTGTGCTACATAAAAAGTCTATAAAACACTTACGAGTTTCTTACTGTCCTGAAAGCAGTCAAATCTCAACTTGAGTTTCAAAGTGAGTAGCGTTTTTTGCATGTTGAAAAGTCTTAGAAAATATTGTTACTCTTGATCCTGTAGTAGTAATAGCATTATTATGCGTATTACATTTTTATGTCAACATCTGTGTGAGTTTCCCTCTTATGGTGAAACAAAAACAGTATGTAATAAGTTATTTCATAAGAATGTTCTTGTATTCCTTTGAAATTGGTCTACAATGTTTATTGTTAAATTAAATTATAAACTATATTATTAAATGATAAGTATGATACTGCCATAATAAGTTTACTTTAACTGTATTATTTTCATAAATTCCAGAGACGTCCATTAGTAATATAAACTACTCATTTTCATGGAAAATGTTCCATTATTCTATATGTGAACTAAATCATCTCGGTCAAAATTTAATTTCAACTAACTATATTATTTAAATGACACTTTAAGACACATAGTAAAAGTTTTTACCAATGCATTTTGTAATTTAATATTGAAATATAAAATGAATATTCCAACTTGTGTAAGCGCAACAGTGCTTAAATGATTTTAATATTGCCAGACGTGAAATCGGGGATTCGCCATAATATATTTAAAATGCAAAGTATTTTGAATAAAACAGCTTACAGAGTCTTTCAAAGCTCTAAGTGAAACTCTATCAACAACGGATAAATGCTTCTGCAAAGTCTATTTACACTTTCAACTCTTGAGTACCCAAGGGAAGAAGAGCGAATTTGCAAAGTTGGTTTAAGAATACTGCAGTTTTAATTAAATGTACTATCGTAATTTAAACTTTGTACTGCCTATTGTAAGTATTTATTGACTGATTCAAAATTAAATGTTTTGGTGGAAAAAGAGGAATATAGACAGTAAAAGGTATCATTAGTATTAAAATAATTCTGGGACGGATTACGTTTTACAGTTAGATATATTATTTTTTATTTTGTAAACATGGCTCACTGTTACATTGGTGTGCATTGTTTTGGTGATAAAGACTGATTTTAACAAATGTATTAATAGGAAAAAGCTATTATACTAGGTAGCACGGAAAGAACCAGACCCAGAACCGATTAACTTTTAAATTTTATGTACGTTTAAATCTAATATATATATATGTGTGTGTGTGTATGTGTGTGTTTATGTCCCTGAACACGATAATTTGAGTAGTTTTTGTACGAATTAGTGATATTTGGCATGAATTTGCAGAGCTGGATAGAATTTAATGAGTTCTTAAACCAGCAGGATGAAATGATTTCATTTCATTTTTTTTTGATGGGTAGTATGACATTTTTCAAAAAAGTATTTTTTTTTTATTTCCCTCTTTCGCTCTTTGCCTACTGTTCGTGACACCTCTTTACAGTATGCCCTGAGGCCCGTGGTAGTGAATGAGTCAAGAGAGTTAAAATGACAAATTTCCATTACAACTATAATAGGGATCTTAAAAATGACTTTGTTTCTTAAAGCATTGTTCTACGATTAAATGTACATAATAAAATTCCATTAAACCTGTATTTTTAAAACTCTGATTTCATTCTTATGGAAAAAAACTGTTGTAGTTTGCTTGTTTCGATATTTTTGATAAATTTTGCCAAATTTATTTATTATTTTAACCCTGCAAATTTAAAATTATTCATAAAAACACTTTTTCTCTTCCTTGTTGCAACAAATTTAAATACCCGGTTAGTCAAATTTCATTAAAGTATGGCATAAATATTCATTGTTTTCGAAAATATTTTTATTTTAAATTCGATAAGACAGTTTTAGTTAATAAAAACTTCAATTCGCTTAGTCTGCAGGCTTACTGTGGTGAGGGTATTTAGTTCATATGTCAAAAATGTATGTATTTGTTGGTGCAAACTATTTGTTTAATCAAGGGCAGACGTTGCCAGGGAGCCGTGTAAACATGCTGATGTAACACAAACATGTTTCTCATCCCACATAGATCGAATTGTCATGGGAATTGACATTGGTTTGTACGGTGTTGATGATAATTCTGAATAGTCATTTAATGCTATAATCTATGAAACTGTATATTTATGAAACGTATTTTAATGAACCTAACATATTATGTTAGGTATAAAAAAATTTAAACTAGATACTTTGTGTATGAATATAATTAATTTATATTTTTTTTTTTGTTTTTGCTTTAAAATAGGCTATCGTGTTTTATATGCTTATAATTAATTATTAATTTTAACTTGTGCTAAATTTTCACTGAATAAATCGAAAATATTTTGACGTATTTCTACTAGTTGTTTTATCAAAGATGGATTGATAATCGTATGTAATATAAGTATAAAAAGCTGTGTAAGGATAAATTGAAAATGTAATAATTAATTAGTTAACGTTTTTATTTTTTTATCAAGCAAAATATTGGAAGCGTGTAAGATCAATACCATTCAAATATGAAAATATTAATATGCGCATAAAACGTCCGGTTGACGCTAAGTTGTATTACCATAGGATTAATCTATAATATTAAAACGAAACAGTGTTTTTTATTTCACGATTCTGAATCAACCACTAGACGGATTTTCATGATTTTTGTTTTGAAAGAAAGATAATTTTGAGAACTAGGGAATGTCGAAGCCATAATTTTAGTTTAGGCTCCCAGTTTTTTAGAAATTAAGTTTTAATTTTTAAAAAGTCTAGCAGCCGACGCTAAGATTCTATACTAGCTTTTGGTATAAAATAAATTGCTTAACATAACAGCTGTTAACATTCAGCTTTTGTGTCACAAATTCAGCATTTGGATAAAAATGTAAAGACATATAGGGTTGACTTATTTATATTATGTGTAATGTCAATCATTGATAGGTTCAATTCTTCTGTTAGAGGATGACAGATTAATTAAATATACATAGTAATATACTAGGATGTTCATATTATTTTTTAAAGCAATATTTGAATCTTCGATTTGTTTTAGAGCAATATAATTTGTTTTAACTAACAGCTGGTTAAATATAAACTATAGAACTATGAGGTTATTTTATTAACTCTTACTTTGTCATTGATTATAGGAAATAAGTAAGATTAGTAGAGATAATTGGACCACAGTTTCAAATAGTTTAGACCAAAATTAATTAAACCAAAGTACAAATCGAGGCTCTGAAGGAATTATTTTACTGCTCCACTTTTCAAGGAAAGAATAGAAAAATAACAATGTTTACATGTTTTAATTCTTCATGGTAGCTTTTTGTTTACAATTAATGTTTGTCTGCTTTAACTTTGTTTGGATTAGGCCCGGAAATATTGATGTCATAAACAGAAGATCAAGAATAATCAGGAATCACGATTTTAAATTACCACCACAACCTCAGCCGGGTTTTATACAAAGATAAATAGATGGATGACATAGATTGAACACAACGTCAACATTGACCTAGGATACTGCAATTAGACATACCATCCTTTTATGGAATCGTGTTCATTTATGGTTACGTTTGGGGGTGCCTATATCAGCGCCCCAAACGTGAAAATATCACTTTTATTTCAACTATGAACATATTGTAGTTTAAATTAACTAATATGGAAAATTACGATGTACATTTATTAAATGAGGGTGGGTAATTATCAAGGATAGAACTGATAACGGTATGGATAATAAACATTGACAATTACGTCATTAGCTTTACTAGCGTGTTTGCTTTTTATATTCCTGCTACATGTGACCAGTTCTTTTTTTCAAATGAATGTTATTTGAACCAAACAGCTGTTTCAAAACAAACTGTTATTGTTTTTACTTTTCTTTGTTTACACTTATTTATTTAGCAATTAATGCAGTGAAATTTATATAAAGGATAGGTGTGACGATTAGTTTTGATGTTAGAACACCAAAGTTAAATTATGTGTACTGTGAATTTTATTGGATATTATCGTTTTATTTTAGGTCGTTTCTATTTAGACCTACTGGAAATTGTGTATAGTAGTTGTATTGTGGTGTTGATAATTATGTAAGAGGCAGGTATGCTATGGAAGGTGGTATCGTTGACTAGGTCTATACACTTCTCAATTGACTATTACTCTCTATCTACTGTAGGCTACTTATAATCAGTGTGCGTATGTGCGAATCGGCTGCAAATCTCACTTCAACGCTTTTCACATCGTAAAAATTGCAGAATTGCTGTTTTTCTGTAAAATTATTGGATTTAAAATGCATATCGTATAGGCCTATGATGGAATAAAACATTTGTTCACCCAACATTTGTTTACAAGATGATTTTTTCACATTAAAACTGCAAGAAACTTTGTCTTTATATGTGTAAACTATAGCTGATCTGAATTGTACACGGTTTTAAATTCCCGTACGTAGGACTTGCTAACACATCGTCTTTGTTTAAATCAAAATATGTCACAACGGTATGGCTATCGCTGGTATCGATTTGTTATCGATAATTTAAAATTCAGTGATTGTACTGCAATAAATAAACGTAGCATGTGTTTAACAGTTTTTGGCTACATTGTATATTTATTATGCAAGGTGTAGAATCGTATACAAATTTAAAAATTGAATTAACGGTTGTACATTTCTTTAATCTGAAAATGAGATGTTAGTTTACGCCTTCATATGTCATGAGTGATGAGTGCCACAATAACATTTGTTTAGAAATATAAATACCCCAAGTAAACTTAATATTAATCATTGTAATGTAATATGAAGTATTTCAATGGATACACAACATATACTTATACTATTATCAATCCTAGTTTAGAAAGAGCCACATAAGAAAATTATACAACAAAACTAAAATATGTAACTTTAATACGAATATTTAAAAATAACAAAACAAAATAGAAGAATGTAAATACAATAATAGAAGTTGTGAAAAAAATGTTAGATCCAAAGGTAACAATTATAAAACCATGTCAACCTATTACAAAACTGTCAGGGACAAGTCGGTCAACGTTATAACGTATGCTGTTTATCAGTGTTCTGCTTTAGACGAATTGCATCCATTTTGTTGATTTGTGGCCATTGTGTCCTTTATACAGGTATTGTTAGCCATTACACAAATAAAGTTCTTATAGTTGGGCCGCTAGTTAAATGTTTGCTTGTATTATTTTATTACCAGTTCATTGTTCAATTAAATTTTAACTGTTACACATGTAACAATAAAGGTACAGACACATAAGCTCGAATTATTCTAAACCACATGGTTTCCTAAAATATACAGTACTGACCAAAGTAAATATGCATTCAATTTGTGGTTTACGACAGATTCAGTGTAAAAAGTTCAATTTTATTTGCAGTTTATATACACTTTTTTATTATTTTGACTACCATAGATTATTGTACAATACGTATTGACCGCTCTTTTACAAAAAAAAATATATTACGTTGATTTTCACTACATCATTATTTATGTATGTTCGAATTACACTGTCAATATAAGAATTTTTTTAATATAAGGTTTTACAAATGGGCGAGGTGTCCTTATCATTACTTTTAAAGACGATACATGTTTTCCTTTTGGATATTTAACATGTTATTGATGGCTTTAATATTTAAAAATAAAACCCATTATGTTGATAGATGCTCTAATAATGACTAGATAAGAAAATTTTTAAATAAATTTTAACACGACAATCTCTTATTATTTTTCATACGACTAATAATAAAAACTCTAAAATAAATATTTGTACTCAAAACTGAAAAAAATTCAACCACAATTGTACAAAGAGGAATATTTCAAACATGTTGAATGTACGAAACGAAGTGCTAAAGATCATAATCATTAAGTTATCATAGTTTTGTCTGAGTATTTAAAGATGTTAATTTTTTATTCTACAAAATATTTGTATATACAAATACGTTAACGTTCAAACCATATTGTATGATTCTAATTTTACATGGTTTTATTTCTCGATTTCCTATTACAATGGCATTACGTTATGTGAGATGTGCTATATGTAGGCTTAACACCCACAACGTTACAACACTAGACGTCACTTTAGGCACAATGTTCACACCTTGCTGGTTTATTTGGTTAAACTACGATGTTTAATACTCAATGTGCCCTGCTATTATTAACAACATCACACAGATTTTATAATATTAAGTTCAAAATATAAATATTGTTATCATTTTTAACCAACTCATCTTCCAGAAGATATACTTTCCCATTATCAAAAGGATTTATAAGATCTAAAAGAGATTAAAGAGAGCCATAATCCTGTGTTATAATATGTATTCAAAATTATATATCGGTTAATTCCCTCTGGTTTGTATCAAGTAATATGTTTTAAGTTGAATTTGTAAGCTTAGAAAATTTTGAAATAAACTCTTATAAACATAACTAAGTAGTTGAGTGATCACAAGGTTTATAAAAAACAACAGTACCTTTTATGTTTATGATTCATTAAAAATATACGTTAAAAGACTTGCACAAATTTAGTTTACTAACATCATTGTTACCTACTAATAACTTGACGACAAACAACATAAAACAATCTTATATGAAGCATCTCGTTATTACAGTAGCAGTTTAGCTTTTCCGATAAACCTTTATCAAATAATCAGACTAATCCTCGTGTACGGTATTTCCAATAGAGTGAATTTTGGCTGGTTTGACTTGTTAAATGCGAATCGGTATTAACTCCTGAAAAAAATTTCAGATAGACAAAGAGCTGTCACGCAACTGGCGATAATATTAGTATAAACCAACCAATTCAGAAAAATAAACTAAATAAACTAGAATTAATTGAAATAGTTGATTTAATTCATACCCTATTAATCACTGTGACCTGGTTCTTTATAAATAAGTTAAAGGAGAAAGGCCATTTTACTAAAGAAATCTGGGTTCTGTAAATCAATGTTTTCAAATGTTGAATATTTATAGCCTAAACAATGTCATGTATGATTCCTCATTATGGCGAAACACTACTATCGCAGTAGACGATGAGTAAGTTTATCTAACATTAAACATTATCATGACAAGTGAAATATTCTGGACATTGTTCAACATATATTACAAATCCAAAGGTAGCACAGTGTTGAAGAAGGACGATAGTTCGAATTCTGTATTCTATTCTCGAAGTTATTTAATGTGGAGCATTTAGACACCAACAACACTATTTAACAATGCATCACATTCACAGTTCTCACACATTTAGCTGGTTAGTTCATGTGCTTGTGTCTCTTTGATTTCGTTGTAAAATTCGTTCAAAGAACCCTACTTTCTTGTTTAATATTCTTACACGTAACTATTAAACTAAACCAATGTTAGATCTCGATGTCCTCTTGAAATAGCTAAAGAAAAGTTTTAAACAAAAGAAAAGAAACAAGAAATAAAAGGTTCACAAACTATTGAAAAAATCCAAAGCAACTCCAAGACCGTTCAATATATTGTATCTTAATAAAAATTTACTACCAGCCAAATTTGGTCATGTATAACAATTTAAGCAGATAAAAACAGATAAGCTTGATATTTTTAATATGGATTTTACGAAGTTTTGTTGGACTATAGTTACAAGTTAGTAATAATTTTATTAAGCTTAGAAAATTTTTTTAAGAATCACAGGGGAATGCCATGACAGAATAAAGACACAGAATATGAACCATAGTACCATAGTTCTAAAAATATACGGACTTACCATAGTAGACACAGAACAAAGTAATAAAAAGACAAAGGTTAAAAAACATACAAACTCTCGTGGAGAATTTGGCAAGTTAAATATGATTGTTCACAAACAGTATTTACAAAAGTAACATTTTTATTTCTGTTGTTAAGAAACTAACAATTTTTAAGCTAGTTCCATGTAGTAACTTGATCAATGGCTTCAAGCATGGACCTCTATAACTAGATCTCTACATCTCGACCCCTGTCAAACTGCATTGAGGTCTTAACTAATTGAAAACCTTATTACAGCAATTAATTTGGTATCTGAACAATTAATAGACAGTAGTTTACCAATAAATACTGCATTTTTAACTTGAAATAAATTAACATAATTGATTTGATTTTCGATATATTAATGGGCAAGCATATTCCTTTTTTTTATAAAGGGTTTATAAAAGGGTTTAACATTTAGTAGTAATACCAGTTCAACCACTTAGCTTTTGACTTCTAGTTTATGGTTTCTATTGATTTTATCAGAGATTCCACGTTAAATTCTAAACTGTTTTAGAATTTTGAATTATTTATGCATGATAAATAAATAAATCATATCATACGTTACATGAATGTTTATAATATCAAAAAACTTGTTGTTTACTAGAGGTCAGTACAACCGTTTTTGTAGTCCTCTAATAGTCTTTCCTCTGAGATGGAGGACCAGGTCATGTAGGGGTCACGGCAACGATGACGACTTGTGACAGACTGACAAACACAACACCATGGATACTGGAAGAACAAGCGGTACCACCATACCTTGAAACTTCTCACTTGGCTCAACAGAGACTCTAGAACATAGCATTGAATGGTGTAAGAGTCCATAATGTATGAGAGTCATTTACTTAAGATTTGTCTTGCGTACAATGTAATATATAATGTATTGATGAATCTTTACCTTTGAAACTATGGAGACAACTTAATTTTTTTTTCACAATTTAATTTACAATTTGTTAAGCGCTTTGAAGATTCAGCAAATATGAGAACAATAATAAAACGTTAGTTAGTCTCTATTCATTGACATACCTAACTGGTGGAAATATTTGAAGAAAAAATAACAATATAAAATGAAATTATTGAAACAAAGCGTGAGCTGAGAAATTTTGACTTAAAGAAAATTTGATCTGACAAATTTGCAACAAACATTACTTGTTTAAAACCATAAAACTAGGTAAGAACAATTTAAAATTCGCTACAGTGATATCCATACATCAAAATGTAGAAAAATATGGTTGTGGTAGAAAAGGAACGGAGTACTCATAATTTTTAGTTCAGTTTCTTTTGCATAACAACAATGAAAGTACAAGATCAAATCGTATGTCATATACTGTAAATCAACCTTAGTCGATTAATAGATTTAAAGTAATTAAAAAAAATAATTTGTTCTTTGATTTCGAATCAAACGGTATGTAGTATGTTTTTGCAATAAAAAATCTTGATATTAAATTATGGTGGGTGACATTTAATACATTTCGGATGAATACTGTGCTTATTTCTGATACCAATAAAATTATTACTCTATTTTGGTGGCCTCTGCAAACTGGTACACAACGGCTCGTAGGCCTACCAATTAAGGTGGAATCATTTACTGGCAAGCTTAAATGATGAAAATTTAATTGTACGAGTATAAGACAAAATGTGAATTCATCACTCTATACAATTTCTTGCTGACCACATGATTTGTGGCTGTTCTTCTGATTTATTTATATTTTTTACACAATTTTATAAGTAATTTAGCAGTAAATGATTATGAAATCGTAGTTACTAAATTCCTTGTACTCTTAGAATCAAAACAAAAATGTTCCTTAGAATAGAGGAATAAACCTTTTAATGTTAGAAGTTTTTTGTACCTACCTAATAAAATAAGTTTTATGGAAAAACACTACGTTCAAATATGTTTTGACACATAATAGTTAATACACGTTATTTCAATATAAAGGGAACACTTACCATGAAATGTTTCAATTTAATTTCCATTTGATGAGCCCCCAATATAGTGACAATCACAGACTAATATCACGAGTCCAGCCATCCAACAAATCAACGTAATGGTAACACTGCATCAGCATTAGGCCGCTAAATGTGGGAATATTGCTCTAGGGTTGTTGACTTTGGATCACCATGGTTTGCCTATCACATAAACTTTATCCGAAGTTAATTTAGCACCTGATACCTTTTGACAAAGCTTCTTGTAGTAAAAAAAACTACTAAATTATTATATTAGGGTTCCAGGTTAAATGGCATGTAACTAATAATATACAGGGTTAGTAAAAAGTGTGGAGACCCCCTGTTATTTTTTTTAACGGCCCATACTAGAAAAACTAAACTCGGCACACCATTATGGCATGTTATGAAGTACTTTTTGGGCATAACCGCCACTTGGTGTTCATCCCCAAAATGGGGGATTTTGAAGGAAAATAAAAAGTTTCAAATACAAAGAACCATCGAGTGACCCCTCATTTTGAAGGTCTTGGTAAAAGAAAACCAACAACGCAAACTAGAGGTCTATATCTCAGTTCAGTACAAAATGGCAGCCAATTGAAATTCTCATAAGTTCCCAAACCAAAAATGGGGGATTTTGGGGGAAACTCAAACATTTTAAATGATAAGCCCCATCGAGTGACCCCTCATTTTGAAGGTCATATTGAAAGAAAACTAACAAGGCAAACTATATGTCTCTATCTTAACACAGTAAAATATGGCAGCCAGTTGAATATAAAATTGTAAGTTATTTCCGATTTCTAAAGATTTAATCAGCTTCCATTTTTTACTGGATTGAGATAGAAACCTCTAGTTTGCGTTGTTAGTTTTCGTTTGTCAGGACCTTCAAAATGAAGGGTCACTTAATGGGGCTTATCATTTAAAACTTTAGAGTTTCCCCCAAAATCCCCCATTTTGGGTTTGGTAAGCAAGTGGCTATTAGGCTTAAAAAGTACTTCATAACATGCCAAAAAGGTGTGTAGAGTTTATTTTTCCTAGTGTGAGCCGCTACAAAATTTACAGGGGGTCTCCAGACTTGGAAAGCTGCAAGTTAAATTCAACTTCTGAGAATTTCAATTGGCTGCCATTTTTACTGGATTGAGATAAAGACCTCTAGTTTGCGTTGTTTTACACCAGGATCTTCAAAATGAGGGGTCACTCGATGGGTCTTTGTATTTTAAATTTTTGAGTTTCCCCCAAAATCCCCTATTTTGGGGATATACACCAAGTGACGGTTATGCCCAAAAAGTACGTCATGACATGTCATAAAGGTGTGCCGAGTTTAGTTTTTCTAGTATGGGCTGTTAAAAAATAACAAGGGGTCTCCACACTTTTTACTAACCCTGTATATACACCCGTGTCAAGTAAATACAATGTTTAAGATTGTGGCGCAACCAGTACCACATATTTCTGTAAAATCTTTGCAGTGATGTCATGGATCAGTAATAATAGTTAGTTAATATATTTTACTCATTCAATACGATCAAAAGAAAGCAATCCTTAAGAACAAAACTAGGCAACATATACTTAAAAGATAGCTCTAACCTCCTTAGTAATATTAAAGAATAACAAGTATAATTTAAACTAGTTGTTTGAAACTTAAGCCACGCGATGATAATGACGATTTGGCGGGAGTTTGGAGGCTGTAATTTATTGATTGTACCTCTGAGACTAACCAGGCACTTACTGGGCAAAATAACCTAAATATATTTTAATACTAATATTGAAGCAATACTGCAGCTTTTCGATCGTTCAATTTGAAATTATTTTAATTTCCTATCCCTTTTGTCTGTAAGTTTGTAAAAATACTCGTAAAACCATGTCTGTACATTCATGAAAACCCAAATAATTGTTCTGATAAGATAAATTGCCTAAGTGACTCTATTATTTGATAATACTATAAGTTTTAATATAAATTCATTACAAAGTTTATAATTCATTTAATTTAAATTTTATCAAGTTAAAATAAATTTTTATTTTAGTGTATTATATTGTATATTAAATACCAATAATTTACTAACAAGTGGAAAACGTCTATGTTTCATTCAAACAAGAGTTGCATGTCAAAACACCAGTTTTTATTGAGGGGAGGCTGCGGCATACTGTGGCTTTCATTTGTATGTAAATGAAGCAACGTTGCTATATTTCTTAAACTGTTCAGTCGAATGAATAAAAAATTGTACTTTAAAATGAAAACAATATTAAAAAATAATAATTAGGAGGCACAGCATTTTATCCATCTGAAAAGTTTACGTATAAGCAATAATCAAAATTACTGGATAAATTAACATTTAGCCTACTTGAAAGCTTGAAATTTGTATCAATAATTAAAATATAATGTTGCATTTGGTGTTTATACACAGATTAAAATTTCGTATAATATTTGTTACAAATAGAAATAATTATCACGCAATATATTTCAATTAATTAATAAAACAGCAAAGCATATAAATAGCATTAGATTAAATATAAACTTGATCCTTACTTAAAATATATACATGGGATAAAACAGTCAAGGGCCCTTACTGAAATAGTCTCGTATTGGAGATAAGCAAAGCAGAAACTTGAGTACTTTGAATCCCCAGACATGCCCTATATTCATAGTGGTTTCATTCTAAAAATATCAAACTTTTCAAAAGAACAATGATTTTGTCCTAATATCAGACTTTCAAAAGATTTTTTTGTTTTCATAAAATCAGGAACTCAAATCAAATAGGTTTTCTTTCTTCGCTATGTCCCCCCTTCACATACTAGGACGCTGGGTTATAGCCCGGAACTGTTTTGAACATTACTTCAGGCTAGCTCTAGAGGGTTGTGGAATTACACATAGTAAAGTATTCGTGATTGGCAGGATTTGAACCATGGACATCGGACTCTAAAGCCTTGAGCTCTGTCACAAAACTAGCTTCTTCCCCGCAAATCAAATATTAGATAGTATAATTTAAACAACGGATTTGACAATGTAAAAAATAATGCTTAACAATTAGAAAATATAAGTATGCTTTTGGTTGTATAAAACGAGATTTTATTTTACCCCTAGATTTAAAAGATTTGTGTTAGCTAGGCCTACTAAAAAGTAAAATTAACTGATTTTCCTTGATAACAGACTGTTTCGGTTATAATCAGAGAGCTGAATATACGACAACGCTATTTTCGAGAATGAAACGGGCAATAACATTTATTAATGTACATTTAATTTTCAAATACATATATTACTTATTATGTCAGGATGAATAAAAATATAATACCAATTGAAATTTTTCAATTTTATGAAGCAACTTGTAAAATTTTTGTACTATTAGACGACCTTTTGTTATTTTTGTACAAGGTTCAGATAAAACAATACCACCTGATTACCACTGTGATGATTAAAGGATTACAGTCACGGTATCGATGGAACGACTTAAACCAGCATATTTTTCTACCGAATGCAAGAACGATGGATGTACATCAAATAAGACAGGAAGCAACAAATCAAGCATGAATTATCCTAAAAATACCAAGCAGCCATCCAAAACTAGTTCAAACGAATTAAAACCTGCGATTAAGACAAAATCTGGAGACTTGTACGCGTTCCTGTACGATTTCAAGTATCATGATTTACTTAGGTTAAATCATTACCAAGAGGGTAGTGTGGTGAGTGCACCAGTAGACTGTTCATAACCAGCTGGACAATGATTTGTTTTTTAAATAGTATAAATTTTGTTTTTGTTTACCCTATAATAAGTTTCCACAGTTACCAGAGTTCATTCCTGGTTTTTATAATTCATACACTTATGTGTTTTATCATGCTTATTAAATTATATTTTCTGTCAGTTTCTTGAATCATTTTATCATAATAGTAACACAAATAGTTAAAGAAGAAATTACTTCTACAACCACATTAGTAGATAATTATCATCATTCCCGAACTAGTAATAAACAATATTACTAAAATCAAATATCACAATAAATACTTTAAGTTCACAAATACATTGGCCATGGTCACTAGCCAGAATTATCAAAAGATAATAGACAGCAATCTGTCTGGCATGATGAACGTCACCAATCTCAGCCAGGCTGTGTTAGATAATGTATTGTCCTATTGTGAGAGTCCTTCTATGATTTGTGTGGCTTTCAACTATTGAAAGCCGGGATGTATCGTTCGTTCATAAATTACCCACTGAGCACTGGCCAAATTAATGGCAAACATACAACACTTGTTCTGAAGTTACAGAACAATATGGCGTATTTTTGTATGTTCAGTTAGAAATTCATTAACCTCCCATAATATACAAGACTCATATCAACTTTGTTTTGTAAAACAATAAAAATATTTCATAGTTAATTAGGGATAACAAATAAAATTAAAAAAAACTAGAAAAATTTGAATACAGACAAATTTTATAAAATAAAACAATGTGTAAAAATTAAAGTTTTCTAGCTTAATTTATGTGTAAATTTGGCCTGGCATACATTTAATTTTTTAGTTAGCAATATGACAATAATGTAATCATTACTAGTGTTTATATGTATTTAACCAAGTATCCAAATAAAAGATATTGCTAAGGAAAGAACTACAAAGGAAATAGCTTGAACACCTTTGTCATCAAACTCATGGATGAGCTTTTAAGGGAAATTATTAGTAACTCAATTTGTAGTTTACCTTTCTTTAACAGGATATAATAAGTTAATAAGTTTGGCATAACTTACCAAGCTGCTGGGTGCGATTACATTTAGTTCATATATGAACAAAATACATTAAATGCAACACGTTATTGTAAACAAATTATAACCCCATTATGCCCTTGTGTGTGTTTTTTTTTTTTTGAGCAGGGAAGAACTTGACTAGTCAAATTATATTCAATAAAATTAATTAGCTGAGCTTTAAAGTGCATCGCAAATCCATGCGACCTAACCTTAATTGAGTATAGCTTATTACGTTGATTTAATAGGTCACACGTATACCAAACTCGACACTTGGTATAGACAATTGATTCGTTAACCTTTATCTTTATTCCAATTGTGAATAAACCTTAATCAAAAATGCAAAAGAACGTATTTTAGCAAGCCATTAAAAGTTAAATTTTGCTATTTGGGTTAGTTAATTAAAAATAGATATATAACTATTTAAAAATATTGATTCAGCCAAAGTTTTTAGTTATAAATTAGCAATATCATGTAAGGTAGTTTCCTTTATCTCGAAAATATATCGTATTTTAGAATATTGTTATTTCAATTGAATTTATTTTGTTTTATATTTTATATCTTAATTTTTTTTTATATTTTCAATTTTACACAAGCAACAAGCGAAATTACAGTTAACATTCTACTCTGGTGTACGGTGTTCTGCAATATCATAGCTACAGCCTTGTACTACTTAGCTTATCAGTTTATTGTGTAGGTCAGAGTCTACTGTTGGTGCAAAGCGTATACATTGCTCGTAGTTGTATACAAAGTTAGAATTGTTATAATCCATCATCAACAATAGATGAATATAGACATGATATGAAGAATTAAAAAAACAGCGAATTGAGTCATTAAATGTTTAAATGTCATTAGTTGCTAGACGTTTGGCAAAAAGTATTTTATCACTACGAATAAAAATGAACTCAGAATTTTCCTAAGCGTCATGCAATTTTCATTTTAGAGGCCCTTTTTAACAATCGTAATTTTGACCAGTTTAATTTTTTTTTTATTTAAGGTTTCAGTATCTTCTATAATACGTAACTTTCAAAAACTGGTATAAAATATGCTAATAAATGCAGTTCTATTTTCCGATTTTATTTTATAAAAATACTGAGAAAATACGTAAATAAAAATGATTTACCATGTTTTTAATATAAAATTAAATAAAACTCAAAATATTAACTTGCAGGAAGAGTGTTTACGTATTGGAAAACCTGATAAAATCTTGTGACTTTTCGTTAGTAAAGATTGTGCTAAGCCTAATGTAGTGGCTTTAGTCAGAATAGTAATTCCCACTGTAGTTGCCTTGTTAGTGCGTCTATCTTGACGCTTTACTACATTCTAGTTATCTTCAAAGTTCTAGTGCCCACATCCCCTCTATCTCGGTACTTGTTTGTACTTCACTACCCTTCACCATCACAAGGGCCCACTTTGTAACCTCCCTCTTTCCCCTCATCCAAGCTTTGAGCCAACGTCCGTCGTCCTAGTGATTGGTAAGTTGGTGACGTGGTAAAATATAAAATAATTTATGTTTTTTTTTAGCATAATTCGTGATGAACAATCGATACGATTAAATTGAAAAAACAAGTTGTTTGCTTCCACATCCCTTTCCGGCTGCAAAGCTCAGGAAAATGGGTTGTTTATTATAGGGACTTTTTCTCAGGATCATAATATGAAGGAATAGGGTTCGGAAAAGTTTCTTAAAATGTGATGTAAGAAGGAGAATGCAAGTGTAATAAATCAAATAGAATTAATTCATTAATTATAAATGTGTTCTAGAAACATAGAATACATTTCTAGCATACTTCCTATAAACATATACTTTTAAGGTAAACATGTTAAAAATAAAGGGCTTGATAACAAACCAATGGGTTAAATATTTTATAAACATTTTATCAACATTTAAATTGCATTATTGTATTTCTAAATATTCTAGAACTCTGATAATGGAATCAGATGAAAATTATTTATCAAACGTTTAGCATTAATAAACTTTTTTAAATAATAGTTTTGTTGTATTATTAAATCTATCAAACTAATTCTTCTTGAAATTGAAACTATAATGGAATTCCATAATATTCTATTAACATGTTATATTTTCAATACCAACGAAATTTCCAGTTAACTGTATACAACTATTGAAGAACTAGAATAGGACCTAACGAAGTTAATTATTTATTAAATATTGATATATGAAATGTATATTTTTGTCATCCTCCTATTGGTAAACATGGTACATGTACAATCAGCAGAACACCAAATCCACATTTGTCGACGCACAGGATATTGGTATAGGATTTATGCTGCAGTGTGTGGTTGAACATGAACGGACAAATACGTTGAAATGCAAACGAAGGTTATGTATAATCGTAAATAAGTTGCCAATCAAATAGTTGATGTTGTGGGAGTAAATAGCTAAATAGTTAAACAAAAAAAAGGGCACAGTATATATTTTCTTATTTTATGTAAAAATCTGAACTGGTAAGGGTATAAAGTAAACGTTAGTATGTTATTCAATAACTATTTGAAAACTGAGCTATTTTTAATTAAATAAAGAGTGTGTTAAGGTCAAATCTGGTCTTATGGTAGGGATATCAGCGTTAAACATAGTTATAGTATTACAAATTCCCTAGTATCAGAAAAATTTAACTTAAAGATACATTATTTTGCTTCTTGTTTATCATAAGAAATTTTACTTGCGTCAAAATAAATTCATCTTTAAAATCTTAGGTATATTTGCTTGTAAGTCAGAACTGTAAAAACATTAAACCAAAAGTAAATTAAAGACACACGCAAAGGTGTGTGTTTTGTCTTAAAAAAGTAAATTATTTACGTTGTAATTAGCTTTGTAAGCGTCTCTAATATTCTCGGTCTTACAGGTTTTGCTTAATAGGTTTGCACTAATTAGAGGCATCAAGATTATCAAAAGACTTTGCATCCGCTGCCTTCATTTTACAGTGTCTAAGGTTTTTCGTTCACAACATCTCAGCTTAACGTAGTGCTTTACAATGTTGTGTATATTTTTTTACTTACATTTTTGGTTGTAAAATATTTGGATGGTGTAAACCTACTTTATTTTGGAAACAGAGTAGAAATTTATTTTAAGGTTGTAGGTTTAATGATAACTTATTTGTTATCTGGTTGAGTATTTTTCATGAATAGTGAGAATGTAATTCACTTTCAGGGTTATATAAACTATGAAAAAGCTGCAAGTCTATAAACTCTTATATATCTCTTATCTATATGCTGTGCTGTTTTTAATAGTAGTCATATACTTTTACCGATATAATTTTCACTACTCATAACCAGATAATAATTAATGTTATTCTTATTTTTTTTGTTTTACATAAAGGAAAAATACATTTGCTTGAGTTACTGCTCTATCTCTGTAGTTTTTCTACGATTTCTGATGGTGCTAAATAATATGTAACATGGAGTCTGTAATAAGCCCGTATGGATTTCCGTTTAATATTTTTGATGTGACATATTATTGTATATTCTGATATATATTTCAAACAAAATTTATTTTGAACAAAAAAAACTAATATTATGAAAGCATTAACTAGCCAGTGCAAGTTACTAGCAAACGAAAATCAGTACCAATAATTATCTAGTAGAGGTACGAAGGGATATATTTTTATTATTATACAAATGTTTAATAGTTTTATTTACAACTATTTTTAGTCTCACCTAACTGCAGGAATGTGTTTTACTTACATACACTATCGTTTCATTATTTTATTATATAAAAGAGAGACAATCCAACTATTAAATATTCGAATCGACTGCTTCAGTACCTATCATAATTTAGAATGATCACACACAGCAGTATAACAAATCGATGAAAAGTAAAGTATAAACATTTCCACTAGTTTAGAAAATAATATTTGCTACTGAAAGGTCAATGAGTATCATTCAGACTGTTACATGTATAGAGATTGGTACTGCATAACATAGTGGGTGTATAGACCAACCTATCAAAGTAATGGATTACATTCCTTTGGCTTTGGGCAGCATTGATTTTGGAATCCCATCTCACTTTAGTACCATTTTACTTCATAGTCCACTCCTTCCAATCTAAAAATAGAGAATAGGCAACAATTGGTTGGCAGTCATTTTAAAACGGGAATTCCGTTTGTTTATTTTATTTTTGTAAATCATACACTACCTGACATTCTTCTTAAAATTAGGACCAATTTTATTGATATTTAGGATTAACCAACTTATGTTGCAAGCTGCTGAATGTGGAAACAAGATACAATCGCTATATCAACAATTTACTATTTTTCTTTATGGTGAAATGTTTTTACATTTTTTAATGATAAAACACTGTACAATATGCATAGCTACCTTACGTATCTAGGGTGTTAATAGTTTGGATGCAAACTAATTAAATTTAAGAGTTAGAAGATAAATGTTCAGTCCTGGGGACTGAGCCATGAAGAAATCTTCAATGTAATCTTTGCTCAAACGTAACAACTAATGTTTTTGCCCTCGTATTGTAATTTGTAATTTGCAAGTTCGCTGTGATTGCCTTCTTATACACACATCTTACAAGTCTTTTGTTTATGTTTTTCTTGTTATTTTGTTAAACCAACATGGTTACTTGGCACCCATTGGGCAATAATTGTTGGATTTAGTTGTTTTCATTTCATTCTGTGTTAAATCAAACTGTGAAACTGGACATTGTTTTCAACCCATCATATTTGTATTATTTTTGTATTGGTGTATCGCCGTTTGTAATAAATAAATAAATAAATAATGGTAAAACGTTTTGAATTTCAATTTCATATTTTACGTTATTAGATATTTGTTGGCAGTTTTAACTGCATTAAACACGTTTGTGAAATTTTTTATGTACAACATTTAAGGGAAATCGTCAAAGCCGTTTTCGAGATCTTTATGCAAGCAAGCAACCATACTAGCATACGTATGAGCAATCATTTTTCATATAAGGTATAGGATTGTATGAATGGAATCACAATTTTAAACCGTTTTTGATTCTAAACAAGTTAATTCTAATAAAATCTTAAAAATCGATTCTATTCCAGAAATCATATCATTTAATATTGCTGCTGTAATAGTTATTCTCTCATTAAGTGTAATCGTAACCGTTACTTATTCAAAGTTATAATGTCATATGCTAGTCGTTTGTACATTGCATTATTTTATCAGATCAAGCCTAGCATTATACACTACTACGTGATATACAGACGTTTGCACCAATTACTAATCCCAATCACACTAATTGTAGTGGATAGTGTACAATTGTGTTATAGTACACATCAATTGAGAGGAAACCCATGTATAATACAATATCCAATCAGTTGTAGTACTTAGTGTTTATTTGTTCATAATAATGAAAATAATTTTCCGTTTAATTGAGGTTTTTTAATTAGCATGTTATCATTTTAGTTAGATAAAATGATTGTATGGATACCGGAACTTAGTTCAATAACTCATAGGAGGAGGGGATTAACTTAGCTGTATAACTTTATAGCATACCTTTTAGGGGAGCGAACTGGTCTAGTCGAAAGAATGTGGGACTTCAGTCTCTGAGGTACCGAGTTCAAAACCCATCAAATCACCAATAGGTTTGATCTAAGTGATGATTCCGCAACCCTAGGTCTAGCCCGACCTAATATGAAAAACAATTCAGGGCTCGTACCTAGAATCCTAGGAATAACTAATAAACATACCTTTTACCTAATTTGATCCCATAAAAGGTGTATCGGTCTAATTCGTATTGTATCCTGTTAAAATTTATTTTTCAATAAACGAATAATTATGATTTCTATAATACTTACAAAACAAAAAGACATAGCTATACACATAGCTACCGAATCCTAAAGTTATAAATACAATAATGCTAAGCATATATACAGTTTTACCAAAGAACTAAATGAATTAGAAATTAGAGCGTTTACACGATGATACTGCAGTGCCATATAAACTGTAGAACTAAGTGTTATAAAGTTGTCCCTAGATAGAGACTGCGGTAAAACTGTACGCAAGGGTACAACTACAACTAGAACTTGGATTATTACTTGTGTTCAATTACGTAAATAGGTTTAAACAACTAACATCAATTAACTGATAATTGACAGAGTCGATTTTATTCGGATTTTATTTTTTTAATGTTTTAGTGTCAAAATTCATCTATTAATTTTATTATACTTAATACCTAGTAAAAATAATTATGTTTGATACAGAAGGAATGTGTTCTAATCAATAGGCATAATATTTTTGTAGATCTTGTATACGCTTTCCAATTTATAATAATGACATTTTATGAGAATAACATTATTTGATACATGAAAAAAGAATCGGTATAGATTTACGAGTATCTGCCGTTTAAGTAAGCTTACACGTTCCACGTGTACATTGATAGTAAGATTATTAATTTAAATGTGAATCTAATATAGTTATGTTTATCTGAAGTAAAATTTTTAATCAATAAATAAAGTTACACTGAAACTCTATACTAAACTAAATTTAATACACAAATGTTTTCTACATTTACAATTCAATTCTCAATCATAACGCATTAGGGTATTGAAATTGTAAAACCCCAAAACGATATACATTTATCAGTTTAAAATGTTATAAAAAGGAATAAAACTGATGTTAGAAAACACTTTTTTGACACGTTTAAATGTAGAGTACAATAATGTTATGGAGACCTAAAATATGTCTAGGTAACAAATAGTTTGCACCAACATGTTCTTGTATATTTCAGGTAAAGCGGGTAATGTGTTTCTGATGTTTTTACCAAATACATATACATTTTGACTAAGGAACAGGTGACATAAATGTTCCAACATCCGGAGGCTTACACACCTACCCCGACTACATAATGCATTTACTTAGATTTAACTTTTAAAAGCAATAATGTCCTATAATAAATCGTTGAGGTTTTATATGCAAACAAATCAAAGTATTCGTGTTGATTTTTGTCTTTAATTATTCATGTAATTTTAATGAATTTTATATAATGTTAAGGTAATTATGTTTAATGATTACAATTTCTTACCTTTTGTACTGTACTAAGTAAAGTAGGGCCCAAAACGGTCCTTTAGGACTGTTGTTCACGCAAAATACGATATTATTTCCTTATATCTTATCATAAAATTAATGCAAAACTAGTTATATTCAATAAATTTACTTTGAAATCCTAGAAGTATTTTAAATAAAAAAAACATTGATTTTGGAAAAATGCACGTATTGTATGAAGAGATTTATGATTATGTTTTAAAAATTTGATTCACTGCTCCTTTTGTGATCATTAGTCCTATATTCGTTCTTAGAGCCAGTTTTCTTTTACCGTTAGAATGTAATTAATTGAAATATATTTCAATTTGTTATAATAAAATTGTTAGATGGGAAAATCATGATAAGTGTATGCCACTTTGGGCTACCTATTGCCCATATGTAAAAAAAAACACTCTAAGCGTTTTTTTTTTTGTAATTCAACATTTTCAGACTTTAAAGTCCTAAATAAGGTTAAGGTAACCCCGCCTTTAAAAGCTAGTAGGTAGTTCAAAAATATAAAACCTTGTAAGTTGAATTGTATCAGTCAATAAAATCTCTAATCTGCTAAAAAGTTGTTGTAAAATAAAGAGATTTAACAGTTCTAATTTATCAAATAAAAACATTTATTCTAAATTATAGATAGTATACGGCAAAATAATTCCATTGCGGAAAGGTGAACTTTTGAAAAATAAACAAGCGGAGTAATATAAAGGTTAAATGTTATCCACTTTATATCATTATACATCCATCTACTGTGCCGTGACATTCACTTTCCGAACTCCTTAAAACACGTTATCCCTGGATACTCTTACCTTTATTATGAGCCATTATCTTAATTGTAGATGCGGCCGAATCCTTTTTTTATTTTAGAAGAGTTTTAATCAACAAATTAAATAATTTTTGAATTGAACAGTATTTATCTTGATGTAAGACTGTAGATACTGTAAGACTTAAGACCAATATTCAGTTTAATGGTAAAAAACAATGATGGAAGTAACGCCCAAAACATGGCCATAATGAGAGCACAGCCTGCTGCAACTAATTACCTCCACCATGTTTTTTTTGTATAAACAACGAATAATTAATGATGAATGACTGACTTCCAAGCGACTATTTTTCCTTTTATATTATATTAAATTACCTTGACTACGTTATTAACTTGTGATGCTCGTTTTGATAAAGAATTTCAATAAAGTTAAATGCAAAAATAAATGTCATACACTAATTGAAACGTCGTATGTTAAATTAATATTTCAACAACAATAATACATGCATTATAGGATGTCAGTTAAACCGTTTTACTTTTTATTCTTACAAAATGGATTAAAAGTAAATTACTGTAAATATTTCTTTTTACAGTTCAAATGAGTAATTATATGTTATTGCTATATTATTTGGGTTATTCATAGATGTATTTTACAATGTTTTAAAAAAATAACAAGAAACATTTCAATTAATAATTTTTTATTAGAGAAAACTACAACGTCCTATTTAAAATGTTTACTTACTTAGGTTTTCTTTTGCTTGATAAAATATGTTACTCAGTTTTCTATCAAATATTTTCATACTATAACTAAAATGTATAAAAAAAATCTTTAAATTTTTTAATATGATTGTAAAATAATAAAAACTGATTTAAGTGTAGACGATTTCAAAACAAAAACAGTTAATATTTTCCAAGTGAAGTATAAGGAATCATTTTACTTACCAATTCAGCAAATATGGAAATGCAATCGGCTTTACACAACATACAGATTTGTCTACACAGAGTACCGTATTGGAGTTGGATTTATAAAGCCCCTTGACATTGGTTGAATGATTTGTAATCGTTAGCCTTTCTTTATTTAAACATAAGTTAAGGCAAGTTGGAACTACGCAATTTGATTTTTTCACAAACGTGGTAAAGGGCATTTAAACATAAATTATATATTTTTTTTAAGAGGTTGGTGGCCTCTTTTAACCTTGCTTTTGTCCGTCCACATAGACTAAGCGCCCGTGCGTGGATCGTTTACAGCAAAGCAAGGAGTGAGCCGGTACAGTACAAAGGTGAACTGTACTGATAAAATGTTATCGGCAGTGACCAGGATCCGAACCCACGACATCGCTGCCTTGGGCCCGAAGTCCGCGAAGCTACCGACTGAGCCGCCGACTCACAAAATGAAAAAAAAACATTCTTATTCCGGCTACACAAAAAATATGAGTATAAATTCAAAACTATTGATTCTGCGACGTATCCTGTACTCTAATTGTTAAGAATCTAATGTTATTTTACTAACACTTGTAAAAAAAAAATAAAAATCGAAATGAATCTTCTTAATAAAGGTACCGTGATATAAGTGTCAGTCATTATAAAACTCATTATAAGAAGTGTTATTGAACAATCAAAACGGTTCCAGTTCAAACAATATCTAACTTACAAATTGGGTTTTTATGCTTTTGAGTATTCCTACAAACATTTCTACGAATGTACATAGTTCATTTCATGTCACAAGAAGCCAAGAAAAAATATAAACTTACGTCAGATCCATGTTTGAAATTAACGGCTAATAACATTAATATAAGCAAAAAGAATTTTCGCTGTTTGAGCTATATTTTATTTGGATAAAACCAACGTGTTTTGGGGTTTTAATCTTCTACGAGCCATATTGCAATCAAAGATAGTCGCCAACAGTAATCGACAAATACCGCATCGCCAACGTTCCAGACAGTGCTCTGCTTTGATTTATTACGTGTTATTGGACTCAACAAATAATGATTTTTATGTTTCATAATCTGTGATAATTTATACAAAGGCCTTCTGCTTATTCTGATTTATAAATTTCATTGCAGTTAAAAAATGGCTTTACGTAATACGTATTATGCATAATGAGAGTACGACTATTATGTGTTTATTTTTTTTATAAGGCAAATAAAAAACCGAGCTAAGTGTTTAAATTATGTGTGTTTCAACTTTTTTCATAGTATGCTTCTGAGACATATTTTTCAAATTATAAAATCTGTATTTTTGAAGTTTTTAACTTAAATGTTTTGGTAAGAAAAAGTCATAAGACCACATCTGGCTCTTGGACAATACGAATGACAAGATGTATTAAGTAATATTCTAAAATAAACAAAATTTACAAAACATGATGACATGTTTTGATGATTTAAGCATTGCCTTTTTTCGTTCACTAGTGGTTATGTCATGTGCGATGTGAATCTGGAGGTTATTTCCAGCGCATCTAATGACTAACTACACGATTGTCAGATGACGATTTATCATGCAGCAGATTGATTATGACAGACTACATCCGCAGTCTGCTATTGGCTCGACAACGCAGACAGATGATAAGTTTTTAAGTGAACACACCAGTTTGAGGATTTAATCAAGCTTTTAGTAAAATTGTGTAGGATATATGTGTGTATTAACTTGGCTGTATAACATAATCGTCCAAAGATATATATGAAACAACTTATTAAAATTAAAATCTAAACACAGGTTCCGACTCTGAATAGGATGAGGTAGAACAAAGGTTTATGATAATATCTTCTTAAATACTATTTGGTGTCTTGGCTATGGGGTTATGATGTCAGAGGCTAATACTAACCACAACACTAATTCAGCATGCCTTAAGTTAGCTGTAATTACACAGTATACAGTATACGAAATTCTTTATGATCCCTTAAATTTGTATTAAGGCTTAGTTATTCATTATTATTAGAGCCGGAGTATGAATTAATACCTAAATCTAAAACACCGTCTAGTTGAAATTCGAGATAGTATGATATTTTTTTTTTCTATTTTTGTCAAATTCTATTTTTTGCTTCCTTATAAATTATGTGTTTTATATTTTCGCTAAGCTATTTAATAACAAGTGGTAAACACATTATTTGTTTGTTTCTAAAGAAGGCTTAGTTATATTGAGCTTTTTATGTTAAAAAGAGGGTTAATAGTTTATTTTTTTATAAAGACGGCCGTTTGGTAATACTCTGAAGGAACTAATATATAAAAGAACTAATAGCCGTAATGTTTAAAGTAAGATTAGGGTTGTAACTCTAATTCATGTAATAAATATCTCCTTAACCCACACGTTTGTACGTTTACAAAGAAAATAAAAGCTATCTAATACATTTATTTTTTTATCTGACAGCTAAAACCGTATAATGAAATAATGAAAATATCTTATACAATTCAAAAGTTGTACTCATAATCTAGAATATTTTCCGTGATTTCCCGATATATAAGTTTGTGTAGTACTGTTTAAGGACTTTATGTCTAGTCTTTGCCTAAGTAAGTAAGCTTTTAATAAAAGAGGAGCTCAAGCAATACCCCTAAACCACGTCGTCTCATTTAAATACAAATTGATCCCACAACAGCTTGTTATTGACCAATCTTGGACAGTATTGGACCGAGCAGCTTTAAAGGTTTGCTGTTAAGAAACACTTTGACTGTAAGCGTACATTAATTTAAAAACACTTAGACATAATTAAAATTTTAATGTTTAAGAAAAGTCTTCGAATATTTTGTAAGTAAATCAACATTTATTGATGATATTAAAACGTCCTCAGTCAGAAGCTGTCTTATTGTGGTCTTTCAAAATTGTTTATAAATATTTAAACACTTTACAATCATCATAATTGGAATGTATTTAACAAGTAATGAAATAGAGTGTTGATGATAAGTCTTGTTAACAAATGCTAGTTTAGTCTATTTTCATAATATATTTATGTTATAAATCTTACCGTCGTATTAGATATGTATTTGCCAGAAGTTAGTCGTATTTACCTAAAGGAAAACGTCCTTTGAGTAGACCAAAATTAAGATGGTATGACCATGTCAAAAAGGATATGATCAAATGCGGAGGAGTAGAATAGAGGAGGCTAATCTACAAGGCAAAAAATCGACTGAGATTTGTGCCGCCTTATCGATACGTAAATAAGTCACTAAAACATTTAAAAATATTAAACCAAAAGTAACTTAAAGACGCACGCAAAGGTGTGTGTTTTGTCTCAGAAGAGTAAATTATTTACGTTGTAATTAGCTTTGTAAGCGTCTCTAATATTCTCGGTCTTACAGGTTTTGCTTAATAGGTTTGCACTAATTAGAGGCATCAAGATTATCAAAAGACTTTGCATCCGCTGCCTTAATTTTACAGTGTCTAAGGTTTTTCGTTCACAACATCTCAGCTTAACGTAGTGCTTTACAATACTGTATATATTTTTTTACTTACATTTTTGGTTGTAAAATATTTAGATGGTACTTTATTTTGGAACAATTTATTTTAAGATTGTAAGTTCAATCATTACTTCTTTGATATCTGGTTGAATATTTTTCATTAATAGTGAGGTTGTAATTAACTTTCAGGGTTATTTAAACTACGAAAAAGCTGCTAGTCTATAAACTCTCTATATGCTGTACTGTAAATAGTCTTCAAATAATTTTGCCGATATTATTTTCACTATTCATAACCAGATAATTAATTGTATTCTTTATTTTTTTTGCTTGAGTGACTATCTCTGTAGTTTTTCTACGATTTCATGGTGCTAAATAATATGTAAGATGGAGTCTGCAATAAGCCCGTATGGATTTCCGTTTAATATTTTTGATGTGACATATTATTGTATATTCTGGTATATATTTCAAACAAAATTTATTTTGAAAAAAAAAACTTATATTACGAAAGAGTTAATGCATTAACTAGCCAGTGCAAATTACTAGCAAACGAAAATCTTTATCAATAATTATCCAGTAGAGGCACGAAGAGATATTTTTTTATTACGATACAAATGTTTAATAGTTTTATTTACAGCCATTTTTAGTCTCACCTAACTGCAGGAATGTGTTTTACTTCATACACTATCGTTTTATTATTTTATTATAAAAAAGAGAGACAATCCGACTATTAAATATTCGGCTCGACTGCTTCGGTACCTATCATAATTTAAAATGATCACATACAGCAGTATAACAATCCAATGAAAAGTAAGGTATACACATTTCTACTAGTTTAGAAAAGAAGATTTACCACTGAAAGGTCAATGGGCACAGTTTCATTCTGACTGTTACACGTATAGATATTGGTACTGCATAACATCGTGGGTGTATAGTCCAACCTATCAATGTAATAGATTACATTTCTTTCGCTTTGGGCAGCATTGATTTAGGAATCCCGCTTCACTTTAGTACCATTTTACTTCATAGTCTACTCCTTCCCATCTTAAAATAGAGAACAGGCAACAATTATTGTTGGGAATGATTACAAAAGGGGAATTCAGTTTGTTTATTTACTTTTGTAGATCATACACCGTCTGCTATTATTTTTAAAATTAGGACTAATTTTATTGATATGAAAGATTATAACTCACTTCCATTGAATGCTGGGGAAAGTTTAAATAAATTTTAACATCTAAAACAACAATTATCATTTTTCTTTATACTAAAATCTTTTATCATAACACACCTTAAAATATTCTTAACGACCTCACGTATCCAGGCTGTTAATAATTTGAAAGCAAAATAATTAAATATAAAATTAGAAGATGTACCTTAATTTTAATTAAAAAAAAATTCATATCTTACCATTAGTTTACGTAAAATTTATAAATGTTCAGTACCTGGAGACCAAGCCATGGAGTAATCTTAAGTGTAATCTTTGATCAATTGTAAAAACTGATGATTTTACCTTTGTACTGCATTTTGTAATTTGCTAGTATACTGTGAATGGCTTCTTATAGACACATGTTGCAAGTCTTTTGATTATGTTTCCTTATTATTTTGTTTAACCAAGATGTCTACTTGGCACCCATAAGGATATAACGTTAAAATATTTTGAATTTCAGTTTAATTTTTTAAGTATTTTTTAGCAATATTAACTGCATGAAGCTCGTTTTTAGTGAGAAATTAATAACTATTTACAACATTCGATGGAAATCGTCGAAGTGGTTTACGAGGTTTTTTGTACAAGCCAGCAAGCATACTACCATATAGGAGAAATCATTGCTCATATAAGGTATAGGATTATATGTATTAAATCACAGTTTTGGATTTTTACGATTCTAAATTAATTGTATCTTAAGAATCACGCCTATTGCGGTAATAATATAATTGTATATTGCTGCTGTAAAAGGCATTCTCAAAACCATTTCATGAAGGGTTAATCGTAACCGTTACATTGTTACGTAAGTAATAATGTCATTGCTAGTCGTTTGTACATAACATTATTTTATCAGATCAAGCCTAGCATTATACACTACTACGTGATATACAGACGTTTGCACCAATTACTAACCCCAATCACACTAATTGTAGTGGATAGTGTACAATTGTGTTATAGTAAACATCATTGTATTGTATTGTAATACAATATCCATAGATAATCAGTACTTAATGTGTATTGTGTTCATAAAAATGGAAATCATTCCCGTTTTATTGTGTTTTTTTTATTCGGCCATTTTATTCGTATTTTTTATTATTTTTGCCAATATAAAAATTTTAATTAGCATCATTCGTACTACTTCCTGTTAACATTTCTTTTTCCAATAAAAGAATAATTATGTTTTATATTACTTCCTTACAAAAAATACATAACTATACACTTGGCTAACAAAACATAAACTTATAAATAAAGTGAAGCTAAGCATGTGTACACGTTTACTAAAATACTTGTTTATTAAAAGAATTAGAAATTAGAGCGTTTACACGCTGATACTGCAGTGCCATATAAACTGTAGAACTAAGTGTTATAAAGTTGTCCCTAGATGGAGACTGCGGTACAACTGTACACAAGGGTACAACTACAACTAGAACTTAGATTATTACTTGTGTTCAATTAACTAAATACGTTTGAACAACTAACATCAATTAACTAATAATTGACAGAGACGATTTTATTCGAACTTTATTTTTAAATATTTTAGTATTAAAACTAGTTTGTTTAATTTTATATACTTTATACCTGGTAACGATAATTATGTCAGATACTGAAGAAATTGTCCTAATCAATAGGCCTCATTTTTTTTAGATCTTTTAAACACTTTGGAATGAAAAGTAATAATATTTTAAAAGAATGACATTATTTGAATGACAAAAAATAAGTGGTATATAATACGAGTATCTACGGTTAAGGTACGTTTACAAAGTTCCACGTGTACATTATGAGTAAAATTATTAAACAAATATGAATCTAATATAGTTATGTTCATCTTAAGTACAATTTTAAATAAATACATAAAGTTACACTCAAACTCTAAATATATTACACAAATGTGTTCTACATATACAATTTAATTCTCAATCATAGCGCATTAAGGTAGGTATTAAAATTGTAAAACCCCAAAGCGATATACACTTATCAGCTTAAAATTTAATAAAATGGAATAAAATTTATGTTAGAAAACATTTTTTGACATCTTTAAATGTAGTATACAATAATGTTATGGAGACTAAAAATATGTCTAGGTAACAAAAATATACAATTTTTCTAATGTTTGCACCAACATATGTTCTTGTATATTTCAGGTAAAGCGGGTAATGTGTTTCTGATGTTTTTACCAAATACATATACATTTTGACTAAGGAACAGGTGCTAGAAATGTTCCAACATCCGGAGGGTTACACACCTACCCCGACTACATAATGCATTTACTTTACTTTACTTCTTTACTTTGATTTACCTTTCAAAAGCAATAATGTCCTATGAATAAATCGTTGAGGTTTTATATGCAAACAAATCAAAGTACTCATCTTAATTTTTGTCAGTAAACATTCAAGAAATTTTAAAGGTTTTGTATAATATTATGGTAATCATTTTTAATAATTACAATTTCTTACCCTTTCAACTGCACTAAATAAAGTAGGATCCAAAACGGACCATAAGGACTGTTGTTCACGCAAAATACGATATTGCAAGAGGTTCTACCCACGAATTCACGGGTGAACAGAAGCCACCATTAAATTAATTTAATCAACTTTGACTTTATATTTCATTTAAAGGGCCCAAGTTCGATAAATTGTCATCTGAAAGGATGTTAAAAGCAGTGGAACCTTCATACCTTACGTCCTAAGGTGGCCGAGGTTGTACCTGAACTCGCAGCTCTCTTTCACGGCGTCTTTAATAATTTACTTTTCAATGAAATTGCGACCTGTTAAAGATCGGTGACAACTACTTGGAACGAACAACATATATGGTGTGTTAATCTCATATTCATCGTGTTTCGAACACCTTTAATCACTCACTTGTATCAAACCGCTAGAAATAGCTTCACTGTCCATTCGCCGCACTTCTTTTAAGAACATAAAAGTAAATAATAAAATAAGTAAACAAAAATGTAAACAAACAAACTATATTGTCAATTGCATTGGCCAGCTGTTTGTTCTCTAAATTAATCGAATAATAATTTCCAAAACATGCAAGGCGTAGCCCTTTGGAAATCAGCCTGTGGGACAGAGCCCTTAGGGAGTTCGTCCATATCAATACTTTTCGGCAAATCTACACACGCTAAGCTTCATTTTGATATGCCATATGCCTATATTTCTATTTGGTAAATGACCTTAACCGATTACATAACATTTGATTGTAGCACTTTAATAATATAATAGATTTCCATATCTTTTATTATAAAATTAGAGAAATACTCGTTACATTCAACAAATTTCCTTTGAAATCATGGAAGTATTTCATATGAAAAAAAAACACATCGGTTTTGTAGAAATACACGTATAGTCTAAAGAGATTTATGATTCTGTTTGAAAAATTTGATTCACTGCTCCATTTGTGATCATTATTCCTATATTCAGTCTTGGAACCATTTTTCTTTTACCGTAAGAATGTTATTAATTATACAATATGTCATTTTGTTATAAGAAAATTATGAGATAGAGAAATCATGACAAGTGTTTGCCACTTTTGGCTACCTATTGCACATATGTAAAAAAAAATCTCTCAAATCATTTTTTGTAATTTAACATTTTCAGATTTGAAAGTCCTAAATAAGGTGAAGGTACCCCCGCCTTCAAAAGCTGGTAGTTAGTTAAAAAATATGAAACCTGCTGAGTTAAATTGTATCGGCCAATAAACTCAGCTATCTGCTAAGAAAGTTGCTGTAACATAAAGAGTTTTAACAGTTCCGATTTATCTGATGAAAACATTTATTCTAAATTATTGATATTGTATGCCAAAACAATTCCATTGCGGAAAAGCGAACGTTTGCAAAAAAAAACAAAAAAAAAACAAGTTAAGTAAAGTAAAGGTAAGTTTGATCCACTTCATATCTTTATATTTCCCTCTACTGTGCCATGACATTCACAATCTGGACTCTTTAAAAAAACTTCATCCCAGGGTACTCTTACTTTTATTATGAGCCATTATTTTAATTTTAAATGCGGCCAAATAATTTTTATCAAATTCAGAAGAGAAAAACAAAAAAAACAAAATTCAATCAACAAACTAAATAATATTTGTATTGTACAGTAAATTTCTAGATGTTAGTTCGATACTGTAAAGGTTCTTAAGACCAATATTCAGTTTAACGATTAAAAAAATGAAGAAAGCCACGCCTAAAACATGGCCATAATTAAATCACAGCCTGCTGCAACTGATTACCTTCACCTCGTTTTTTTTGTTTCAACAACAACGAATAATTAATGATGAATGGCTGACTTTTAAGAAACTATTGTACCTTTTATAGTATATTTAAGTGACTCAAATAAATTACCTTTTCTTAACCACGATACTTGTGATATTCATTTTAATTTCAATAATAATGTTATAACAATAATTTCAATTGCCTAAAATGTAACTAATGAATACATCGCATGTATATTTTATATTTAAATAATAATTATACATGCATTATAGGATATCAAATAAAACTTGTTGTAAGCTTTTTGCAAGACGGATTATAGTTAAAATACAAATATTGTTTTTTACAGTTCAAATTAGTTTATTGTTGTCTTTTATTACTATATTCTGTGTTGTTTGGAAATGCATTTTACAAACCTATAAAAAACAAATTACAACAAACAGTTCAAGGGCTAATTTATAATTAGAGTTAACCACTACTAAAAATGTCATATTTAAGTTTTTTTACTTACATTAATTTTCGTTTGTTTAACAATATTTGTTATTACGTGTTATATTAAATGTTGGCATAATTTAGCTGCAAAAATGTATACACAAAATGAAACTTTAACATATTACATATTATTGTATAAATAATTAAAACAAATTTAATTATGGATGATTTTAAGACTAAGGGTTTTATATTTTTCAAGTAAAGTATAAGGAATCATTTTACGTACCAATTTAGCAAATATAGAAATGCAATCGGCTTTACACAACATACAGATTTGTCGACGCAGAGTATTGGAGTAGGATTTATAAAGCTCCTTGACATTGGTTGAATGATTTGTAATCGTTAGCTTTTCTTGGGGGCTGATGTGGCGTTAGCTGTGCCTTTGGTCTATACTTTGTTTAATATTTATTATGAACAGCTGTTGCTAGTTTTTGTTGAAAATGGTTAGTTTTGACTATGTCATGATTTAGTCCACTTCTTTATTCGTTTGTAAATAAATCATTATCAAATATTCGTTAATATAGTGGTGAATTTAATTCATACAGATTACACATCCTATATGAGATAAGTTAAGGCGAGTTGGAACTACGCAATTCTACTTTTTTCACAAACGTGGTAAGGGGCATTTAAACATAAATTATATTCTTATTCCGGCTACACAAAAAACATATGAGTATCAATTTAAAACTATTAATACTGTGACGTATCCTGTACTCTAATTGTTGAGAATGTAATCCTATTTTACTAACACTTGTCAAAAACATTAAAATCTAAATAAATTCTCTCAATAATGTTATCGTGATATAAATGTCAGTCATTATAAGACTCATTAAAGTGTTATTGAACACTCAAAACGGTTCCAGTTCGAACAATATCTTACTTACAATGTGAGTGTTCAATATATTGTGTTTTGAGTATTCATTAAACAGACAAGTGCCTGGTACAAGAAGCCAAGACAAAATATAAACTTACGTCTGATCCATGTTTGAAATTGACGGCTGTTAAAATTAATCTAAGCAAACGGATTTTTTTTGTTCGAGCTGAATTTTCGTTGGTTTTATCCAACGAAAATTCAGCTCGAACAAAAAAAAATCCGTTTTGGGGTTTAATCTTCTACGAGCCATATTGCAATCAAAGTTAGTCGCCAACAGTAATCGACAAATACCGCATCGCCAACGTTCCAGACAGTCGACTGCTTTAATTTATTACGTGTTATTGGACTCAACAAATATATTTTTTTATTTAATCCTCTGCAATAATTTTAAACAAAGACTCTATACTTATTATGTGTTATAAATCGCATTACAGTTTCAAAAATGGCTTAACGTAATACATATGATGCATTATGAGAGTACAGCAATTATGTGATTATTATAAAATTGTTTCATAAGGTAAATAAAATAAAACAGAGCTAAGGAAATTAATTAAGTGTGTTTCTATTTTTTGATCATATGTTTCTGAAACGTATTTTCCAAATTACACAATTTGTATTTTTGAAACTTTTAACTTAAATGTTTGGTAAGAAAAACTCATAAGACCACATCTGGCTCTTGGACAATGCAAATGACAAGATTTATTAAGTATTATTCTAAAATAAAAAAAATTTATTTCGTTTACTAATGGTTATGTCATGTGCGATGTGAATCTGGAGTTTATTTCCAGCTCATCCTAATGACTAACTACACGATTGTCAGATGCCGATTTATCATACAGCAGATTGATTATGACGGATTACATCCGCAGTATGCTATTGGCGCGACAACGCAGACAGATGATAAGTTTTCAAGTGAACACACCAGTATGAGAATTAAATACATCTTTTAGTAAAATTATGTAGGATATATTTTTGTATTCATATGAAATGTATAAAATCATTGCCCAAAGATAGATATGAAACAAATTTATTAAAATTAAAATCAAAACACAGGTTCCTACTTTGAATAGTATGAGGTAGAACTAAGGTTTATGATAATATTTTCTCAAAACCTATTATTTTAGTGTCTTTTCTATGGGGTTTTGACGTCAGAGACCAATACTAACCCCAACACTAATCCACCATGCCTTTAGTAAGCTGTATTTACACAGTACACAGTATACGAAATTCTTTATGGTCCCTTAAATTTGTAAAAGACTTGTCCCCTAAAAGACTTAGTTATTCATTATTATTAGAGCCAGATTATCAATTATTACTTAAATCTAAAACACCATCTAGTTTAAATTTAAGATAGTATGCTATATAATTTTTTTGTCAAATTCTATTTTTTGCTTCCTTATAAATTATGTATTTTATATTTTTTCTAAGCCATTTGATAACACGTGGTAAACAAATTATTTGTTTTGTTTTTGTTCCTGAAGAAGGCTTAATTATATTGAACTTTTTATGTTAAAAATGTATTTTATTTTTTATTTTTTATTGAAACGATTGTTTGGTATTACTATGAAGAAATTAATAGAACCAGCCATAATGTTACAAATAAGATTAAGGGTGAATATCTAATTAATATAAAAAAATATCTTTTTAACCTACTCGTTTGCATGGTTTCAAAGAAAGCAAAGCTACCTATGCATTAATTTTTTATCTGACAGCTGCTAAAAACTTATAATAAAATAATGAAATATTTAATACAATCTAAACATTGTATTCAGAATCAAGAATATTTTATGTATCATTGATTTCCCGAGATATAAGTTTGTGTATTACTGTTTAAGGACTTAATGTCTAGTCTTTGCCTAAGTAAGTAAGCTTTTAATAAAAGAGGAGCTCAAGCAATACCCCTAAACCACGTCGTCTCATTTAAATACAAATTGATCCCGCAACAGCTTGTTATTGACCAATCTTGGACAGTATTGGACCGAGCAGCTTTAAAGGTTTGCTGTTAAGAAACACTTTGCCTGTAAGCGTATAGTAATTTAAAAAATGTGCACCACAATCTTAAGACTTGGACATAATTAAAGTTTTAATGTTTTCTAAAAAAAAGGCCTTAGAATTTTGTCATAAGTAAAAAAACCTTTGTTGGTAATATTAAAAACAACTTCGCTCAGAAGCTGTCTTATTGAGGACTTTCATAATTGGAATGTATTTAATCAGTCATGAAAAAAAGTGTTGATGATAGTCTTGTATATAAAAAATGTTAGTTTAGTTGATTTCCATAATTTATGTTATAACACACTGTTGTATGAGGTCTGTATTTTTCAGACGGTATTTGTATTTATATTGTATAAGTCTGGGGCCAAGGAGATGTAATCTGATAAATTTTTTTAGAGTTTTTATAAATGGTCTAATATACCCATATATAAATGAATACATTTTCAGAAATATTGCAAAGCTCTTTTCAATTACAAATAAACATTTTTAAAATATATATTTATTGATGTTATACAGGGTTAATAAAAATCAAGACCCCCCCCCCTTTTAATATTTTCCCATTAAATATACGGAGATATCCTTTTGGTGGTCATGCAATCTTAGCAGAAAGTTTCATTTTATGATTTTGAAATTTTTGAGTGTCCCCCCAAAAGGGGGGATTAGAGGGGGAAACTAAAATATTTTAAAAAAAACCCTTCAAGTGACACCTCATTTTGAAGTGTTTACAAAAACTTAAAGAATGGTCAAAACTAGAGGTCGCTATCTCTTCTCTAACCAGAATGGTAGCCCGTCAAATGTTGTAGAAAATCATTGGTAAAATTGTTTCTTAATGGTAATGTTTGCTACCATTTTTGGATAGAGAAGAGATAGCGAACTCTGGTTTTCACCACTCTTTAAGTTTTTGTAAACACTTAAAAATGAGGTGTCACTTGAAGGGGGTTTACATTTAAAATATTTTAGTTACCCTCCTAAACCCCCCTTTTGGGGGGACACTCAAAAATTTCAAAATCATAAAATGAATCTTCCTGCTAAGATTGCACAACCACCAAGATCTGTATATTTAATATTAAAGGGGGGGGGTCTTGACTTTTTATTCACCCTGTATATAAAAATCAAGATAAATAGGGGAACCTAATTTGTTATGTTGTAATGTTATGTTATGTACTCAGTTATATTCTTATGGTAATATGATATTTTGTAAAAACTGTAAAAATGATTATTTTATGCGAAATAAAGACATTTTGATTTGATTTAATTTTATTTGATTTATGAAGAACAGAGTAGTTTGCTTAAGTATTAGTAAGCAATGATTTTTTCCACCTGGTTTTAATTCGCAAACCTAACATCAATAAGTTTTTATACTACTTGATGTTTTTATACATATTGTTTTAACGTAAAATATTTTAGTGAAGCTTTCTAGTTTGGATATCAAATAAGTTACTCAAAATGTCCTTTTGGGAAAAAGCCATTTTCAACTTTAAACATTTTGACAACAAATATTATTTTATAGATATACTAGTTTTCCTCAACCTAAAATGTTTATATACACAAAATACTTTTTTATAAGCCCAAATATTTTCAATTTATATAATACATGTGTGGTTATTATTTAAAAATAATGCCATCAAAAAGTTTGATTCATAGTTTTAAATCTTGAATAATAATTTAAACTAATTTCTTATTTACTATACTAGCGTTTGTAAAAACCTGTTTATTACAGTGTTAAACCTGAAAACTAATGCTGATTTGTAATAAATCAGGCAGGCGAAACGCTTATCAAGTCTGCAAATGCAGTAAATTAATAGTTTAGATTTCAATAAAGACAATTAATTACCAGCCTTCCTAACTGCCACGGGCAGTGCGGAAAAATCACTCTGTATAATAAAAAAATACTCGTATACTCGTTTTAATTTTAATTACCTGACAAACAATAACTGTGTGTGTTTGCAATCCTGCCAGCTCAAACCATTTAAAGTAGTTGTGTATTTTTTCAAAATTTCGGTTTTCATACTCAGTCCAACTACTAGTTTATTTTGAGCTTTTTATAAATTATAATTTTTCAACTAGTATTAAACAATATAATAAAAAATTGTTGAAGTACATATTACAAATGCATACACTATTTTATTAGGCTTTTTGTTGTATAATGTTAAATAATGACAAGTATACTCTTGTGTTTTTTCTTGTAGTAAACCAAACAATGATTAAATACATTCAGAGTGTCACAAAAATACACGGTGGGCTCGGCAGAACCAGCATATAAAAGCCAAATAAGTCGTAGATTCGTGCTTGGTTTAGCCATTAGCTATTGTCTTATTTTGCGGAAAAATAAAAAAAATCAAGGCCTCTTGATTATAATTAAGGAACACGCTTTGATAAGACTTTAAAGCGGATTTTATTAAAAATACCAAGCTATTTTCCTAACATATCGAATAACTGTAAAATAACGTATGGCCACTTAATACAAATATTAATTCAAATTTCTAAACAACTAGCCAGAAAATAAACATAATAAACGTGGGTAAATTTGAAAAACTTGAAAATAAAAATTAAAAAGCACTTTGACAGCAAAAAAACTGTTAATATATAATTACGTTTTGGCAAGTATTAATAATCAAATCAAGAGTATTATATCGGTCAAAGGAAATTTGAGAAAATGATTATATTTGATGTGTAAATTAGAATCACGTTGAGATTTTTCATATTCTCATTCTATTTAAACTTTCGTCTACTCTTAGGTTATTGGCCATAAACTCGTCGGAGTAACATAAAACATCTAGAAAACATGTTTCTCTTCTATATTGTCCTCAGAGCTCAGTTTATCCCGAGCTCTATCGTAAGTCTGGATTTTAACACTTAATTATTAAAAAATCTATTTTGATAAGACCATTTAAGGTTTTATTGTAAATAGCTATCAAACAAATTTAAATTGTTTATTCCAATAACAATTATGTTAAACAAATATTTAAACCTAATGGGAGCAAGTCCGTTGTGAATTTATAATTTGTATTCGTACTGGCGATAATGGAAATCAATAGATTTTTTACTCCCAACATTGATTGTAATAATTAGTGAAATAAGCTGGAGTAGCAGTTCTGTATCTTATTTAGTAGCGTACTGTAACATACCTTATTTTAAGTTTGGTTTCTATTGATATAATATTCCTTTAGGGTAGTCATAGAATATGAAATAAAAATTGTACTACACCAAATAGAAAAACCAAACTAACAATTCCGATATTACAAAAACAATCAGAGAGGGTTTAAAGGTTTTAATTAACTTAATAAATGTATCTGCCAAGTCATGACATTATTTACAAATGTCTAACCTAGTTTAGTGTTTAGAAACAATTGAAAAAAATTAAACAATATAGCCTACTCTACTATTTGTCAAGTTTACTTTTCACTTTTCCACAGTGAAAAAAATATACTCTATGGACAAACGCATTTTCCCATATTGTATATACTTTAAATCTTAACAGAAATATTTTGACGAATTTATTATAGTAAATCGATCAAATGCAATATAATTTTTTTAATTTGACATTAAAAATGGTTCAAATACCTGCCATTAAGTAATCGAACGTTGTTGTAAACACAACTAGTTTAGGTGCCTGTGTGGCACAATCATCAGGCTAGGCGTTACAAGGACGGTTTTCTTTCTTCATACGAAGAGCGTCATATTGTTTACATGATAAAAATAAATATACATTTAAACATGACAGAAACACGAATATGGTGACTGATCAGTTAAGAACACAGAAGACACTAACCTGGACTGCTTTGGGCAGTCTGGACTCATACTCCGCCAGGCTAGCGTCGTCCCTGAAAGAAAACCGTCCTTGTACAGCCTAGCCTGATGATGGTGCCACACAGGCACCAAAACTAGTTGTGTTTACAACAACTCTGGATTGCTTAGTATCATGTATTTGAACACTGTTTAATATTATTTGGCAATCCGGAAGCTAACAATCACAATCAAATTTGAGATGTTTTTACCAGAGATGTAAAAAGATTTAATATTAAAAAGGCTTATGTGAGGGTTTGAATATATTAATCTTTTGACAGTCAGGTCATGGTGTCATAGATAAGCAAACAAGCCACCAACATATGTCCTCGGTCCAATCGCTTCCACACCTCAATGACATGATGTGGCTTTAATCAATCAATACTTCCCCTCTCCTCTATACTATCTACTATACTGACACATGCTGATTTGTCATAGCCATGTACATTTTTTAAATGACTATTATTGACAGATCATTAAACTTAAATAACTGTGCTGAAGTATAAATAAAACCGTTATGATAGCCTTTCAACCGCTTCATTCGTAAAAAAACTAATTAAATATAATATATGTAGTATATTATTCACAAGTCCAATCACCTTGGTTCTACACTAAGGTATAAAGCAATTAATGCCTTTCCATAAAACTAAAACAACTACAATGACCAGCATGAAACTAAAGCCAAGACACTATATAAAATATCATATAATATCTAGCCAAAGTTTTTCGACTTATATGCATGGGTCTTGTCCTAAAAAAGTCTTAAATGGGACTTTTTATAATTAAATATTTATTCTTCTCTACAAAAGCTAAAACTGTTGCCAATTAACTTACTACGTTGCTGAATAATAAAAATCCATATGCCGCAGGCTTTCCAAAAACACCGGTGTTTTACGTTCAACTCTGCGAATAAAACAAATACCTTCTCATTTTCTTTATATCTTTCTGAGTCGTTTATCTGTAATGTCTACCAGATATTAATTGACAAATTTGACACGAACAAATAAAGAGCCGGGTGATATTAACTTTTATAAAACATAACTGTAAACATCTACGGATAACAAAGTTTGTTTCCCTACGTGGTATATATACATAATCACTTTATATTAAACTTAGATCAATGTGCAGTATGAGCAATAAACTTTAAGTATGTCTATTAAATAGCGTAGTTAAAATATGTTGCAAAAAGTAAAAAAAAAAATCATGGTATATATGAGTATAGTGTAAAACTAACTGTAAAGAATAATATAATAATCCGAAAAATACGTAAAATACTGCAACATATAACCAAAATGCTCACAACTTCTCAAAAGTCTATAGATTAGCATAGACGGATCCTAAAACAAGCTATGATTTTCCTACCACTGTTTGAATATATAATTAATTTATTGTTCTTTATCTTTTACTCTTCCAAATATAATTTTCTAAATATAAATCTTACAATACGTTTTCTATAGTGTTTTGATTTAAAATTAACTCAGCTACAAGACAAATTTAAACCATAATTACCTAAATTAGACAAACGTAAATAGAAGTCAGTAGAAATTATACTTTAATGGCAATACATAAAATATTAGGATTTAAAAAATAGTCACGATAATCGTTTTTAGTGGTATCAGACGTTAATATATTTTCATATAAAGTTCCAACGATGGACCAATCGTTGTGTTGGTGAGGACCAAAGTCAACGAACCTAGAGCAATATTCCCACATTTAGCGGCCTAATGCTGATGCAGTGTGACCCATTACGTTGATTTGTTGGTTTGCTGGACTCGTGATATTAGACTTTGATTCTCGCTATAAGCACGTCGATTGGATATTACATATAGAACATTTAATGTAGTACTTTGGTCCTTTTCTACTAGAAGAAATGTCTATATTTAAAGTTAACAAGGTGTCACATTTATATACTCTAACAAGCAATTATTTCGGAATTGAGACAATTACTAACTTTTCACACTGCACTGCACTTCTCACACTCGTAACCAACTTCAGTTTACTATCAGTATTTTATTTTAACATTGGTTTAATTTTATGGAAACAAAATATCTATTTTAGCTCTACAACTAATGTATGCTCTTATCATATACACATTTTATCTACGTTTTACTCTCTATTACTTTCAGTACTAATTCCATTAGAAAGTTGTTTCTATTTTACATTCTACTTCCATGTCAAATTGCAATACGATCTAGTTTAAGCAATACGGTACCTTGATTATGTGGTTACTAGGTTTCTGTGTCAGAGGCACCACCACTAATCAAAAGTACGAAATCAGCGAAGTGTAATTATTGGCTATCAATAAAAATCTTTGTGTTTGTGAGGACCAAAGTCAACAAACCTAGAGCAATATTCCCAAATTGCTAAATAATATAATAATTACTAATTAATTAATACTAATTAATTAATATAATAATATATTAATAATCTATATAATATAATAATTACTAAATAAATAATTATTTAAACAATGCATACTGTGATAAATTATATTAACGACGAACACTTATAATTTAAAATCCAAAGATTTTGATGATAAATAAAATTGTGTTTACCTCAAATGATGTTATAAAACTAACTAGTACCTCTTCCAACACATAATAATCAGAAGAGATGAATTATTTGGTTTGTAACAATTTATATTTAACTTGTTAGAGAAGTGAATTCACATGATACCTTAAATTTGTTTTATTGTCTATCCACGCTAGTGAGCTAATCAACATTCTTTACTCAACACCTGGTTTCCTTTCTATCTGACGTCAGCATGTTGTTAGAAATCATAACTTTTTGATAGCACATTGAGAAAATGGTATTAGGATCTGCTAAGGAACCAGATAGATAGATTCTACACTTGCAATCTATAGAATTGCAATGTACATAGAACATTCTCCACAATTATCGACCATATGTTATACTAGTCTTATGATTATTGTATGCAAAATGCGTATATTATGTATTATGGCGTATACAATCGTGTATTGTTAGTATATGAAAAGCTGCAAAGAAGATATTAACTATCGATTCTTTAAATAATGTAAGAAGCTACCACCAATCCATTACAATTAGATTACAATTAAAATATCTATTATCAATCATCTATGTGAAGACGCCACCTAGATATGTTGACCCAAATATGAGTGAATGATGAGTGTATAATGGCAATGATCACGAAAAGCTATGTCAAGTTTCGAACCATAAAAAGCTTCTGACTTTTCTTAGGATAGAGCCAGCGACCTTTTGATTGTTTGGTGAGCGCTAAAACCATCCAACTACTCGGAAATTTTCATTAAGAATCATCCAAATTCACTTACGATAAGTATATTTATAATGTAATTTGGGAAATAAAGAACGCTCAAATATTGGAATGATGGTCTGCTATGACTTAATACAGAATTAACTATTAAATAACATTTTTAGCTAGGAGAACACCAATCGCACTGTTGCGACAAAGTGATCTGGTCTACAACAGATTGTTTAGGATGGTGAGATCACGTTCTGCTTTTGACAAATCACATTAATATCCTTGATTTATAGCTTTCACGGGGTAGTTGTGACATTTTCAGAGGTACGCTACAGGGCGACACAAGTTTGGAAAGGTTAAATAAATAACATACGTTAACCTTTTTTTACTAATATGAGCAAAGAGTAAGTGGCCAAGCTAGATAAAACACTTTTCTTGACAATTTAATATAATCCTATCCTATTACTAAGACATAAGTCAAATGTGTAAAACATATAATGATGTATTAATAAACCGAGACTCTCCTATACCATGAAATAAAACTAGGCCCCACTATACCATGATATATGTAGCACTTTTTGGGGTTCAGGAGAACCCAAAACGAAAATATCCACCCAAAAATTCAAGATCAAAAATCTTGACGAAAACAACACTTTCTCCATGGGCTACAATGGTATACGGGTGAAGTAAAATGTAAGTGTTGTAATATACAGTTCAATTTTTCTCAATAACCGTTAGAAATAGTACTAATGTCATAAGGACTAAATAAATATAAATTTAAGTCTTTTTAATCTTCTGTTCAACAATATTCATACTTTTCCAAAGGTTAGTGAAATAATAAAAAAAAACGAAAATCGACATCCTTCTTGGAAAATGCAGCACAGCATATACTAATGTTGATTTTTAATATGTTGTTACTGGGTGCTAGTGCTATACAGGGTGATTGATATAAGTTAAATGGTAAGTGCCTTTGATTTTTAATTTAAAAAATTTTTGTGAAGTCAAAAAAATATTTTTGTCACCATTTTTCCAATATGGCCGCCAACATAGATTTTTCTTATGAAACAACCTGTATTTTATTATGTATTCCGATAGAAAATGTAATTTTAAGACAATTTTACTCTTGTGTTTTTTTTTTTTCATAAACCTAACCAGTTTAAAGATAATAATGGTTAAAGTTTTGAAATTTTGGCATGAGAAAGAGTTTCGATAAGGCCTAAGCAAGAATGCCAGCTGTTTTATCCGAAAACTATTATAAATTTCACAACTTTAACCATTATTATTTTTGAAACGGTTAGGTTTATGAAAAAAACACATGAGTAAAATTGTCTTGAAATTACATTTTCTACTGGAATACATCATACAATATATGGTATAAAATATATTCTTATGGTGTTCCATAAGAAAAATCTAAGTTGGCGGCCATATTGGAAAAATGGTGGCTAAAATTTTTTTTTTACTTGACTACAATTTATAAAATAAAAAATCCAAGGCACCTACTATTTAACATTTTTTGATATCTCTTATAGTTTTCGATTAAAACAGCTAGCACACTTATATCAACCTTGTACATATGCAAAGTGTCTCTATTTAGGAAGTTATTTCCAGATAGAGGGGATACTTTTTTGTTCCTAATATGAGTGGACTATATAGTTTATTGTCCATTGTTATTATTATTTTTACATATTATTAGTTTTAGATGACATAATAAATCAGTCGATAAATCATTTCGATCCATGCTATTGTTACAATTGAAATTTTAAACTGTTTACAACAGCAGATTTCTACCTAATGGGGACTAAAAAGTCTCTTTTACTCTATAGGGAGTAAAATTGCTACTTAAAACCCGCAAAGCATGTCTTAAATAAAACAAATATGAAAGAATGTCAAAGTAAGAAGCTGTCTAAAGCTTAACAGTTAAAAATAACTAAAATATTTTACATGCTTAAACACTCTTATCCCCCCTGCAAAAAAAATTGAATTTTTAAATAGTGATTTCAATCAAAATACCATGGGCTTAAACCATATGGTTGTACTTATGATATGGATACACTACCTGTATAAATGGCTGAACAAAGTTGGTCAACAAATCAACAAAATTGATGCAATTTGTCAAAGGCATATAGGGTTGGCCTAACTCAGATAAACTCGCTATAATAAACTACTGTCCACATTTTATCTGAAACTTTTATGAAAAGATTAAATATTTTATAATTACTACGTTAGCATCAATTTTTAGTTTTACACTATAATTTTACATGTACCGATTTTGTTTTTTTGTTATTTAGTAAGAATGCATATTAGAGTGTTATTTGGTTTAGGTTTATCATTGAATTAGTTTATCAATAGGTTATTATCAGTAATGTAACGTAACGAATAATTCAAAGTATTTGCCTAATATAGCAATAATTGCCAGTTAGTGGTATGGATACCAAGCTATTGACGAAGCTTTTTGTACGAAATTATTAATTTAAAGGGTTGGATGAGTTATGAATAGTACGGCTAATTGAGGTTATTTTACGTTACGTATTATACTAAAATATAGTAAATGACATAATAATAACTATGATCTTACTTAATTTAAAGATTTTCAGGAAAATCACTGTACACGTTTAGTGTTTGCTACATTTATGAATTGGTTGGAGAGTGTAACTGCCCAACAAGTAAACGGAATGAACTATATACATTCCTCAATGTTAGACAACATTTATTTGGGAATTTTACTTCATTGACAAAAGTTTATCATCCAAATGAGAACTGTTTAAATTTTGTGCTTTGTTATACATAATAATGGGGGTTTAAACTCGAATTATATTATCACAATTGAAATCAGCTTCAAAAATATAGTGGACATTGCATATGCAAGATCATAAAAGTTAATTCTGCCATCGGATATTTTTATTACAAATGATACATAAGTTTAGTACTGTCCCTAAAAGATGACAAAGTTCTTACTGTACATACATATAAGAGAACATAATTTGACAACATTCTGATCCAACTCATCTTTGAAGGAAAGGAGCATGTACAGTAATTGCAAAGATTCGTCATGTAGATTCTGCAACTTGCTTCTACTTCAACTAGCCCTTTCGTTGGGGTTTAAAGAGGTCATTACCCTTTGAAGGTAACTTTGAAGTAACGCTACAAGCGGATACCAAACGCTTAAAATTATGATATTTTTCAAACGTGAATTGAGGTCTAACAATTTTCGATTTATTTATGAGTCTGGACTGAGATTTAAAAGATTTTGACATTGAAACCTTTTAATTCAGATAACGAAATATTATTTGCAAACGCATGATTTATTAGAACCATATATTCAATTAGTTAATGGTTTCTTTTCTACAGTATTTAGTGGCTTGTTTTATGCACAATTAGTAGATATATAAATCGTATTTGAATTAATTCTAGTTGATCGGAAAACCGAATCCACGAGAGTAATTAGTTCGAAAACGATTCCGACTGAACGATTTCTACGGAGGTGAAATAATGATGGACTACATCTGCAGTCTGCTGTTGACTCGTGGGTGCAGACCAACGATCATGTGATCATTGGTGCTTCTACGGAAACAAAATCAAGTTGATGAAACTATTCCAGTCATTGTTCCCGTCTACGTCAACTGCAATATTCTTAGGTCTTATCTAGAAGTTAATGATAAAGGATGAGACCGCACCCATGTGCCAGGTGTACATAAAAGAAGTAAACAACTTTGTAAATCAATTTAACACAATCCACGTGTCCATTGCTCCAGTTGGTACCACTGGGTTATAAAACACCTCACGTTTTTCCCTAAACAGTTGTCTGTTAACAATGCCAATAATGTAGTAAAATTGTTAGCCTATTTATTGATTTGGGTAAAAATGGTCGATTCTCTTAAAGAAAAGTCTTCTCGTGTGTGGGATTTTAAAAGAACCCGATCTGCTGCCATGGTTTAACGTCGTTTTCGGAAGAGTTATCATAGAAACCCTCCAAATAGGAAGTCAATCTATGACTGGCATCGGAAGTTCAAGGCTACGGGTTATTTAGGAATAAGAAAGAGCTCCGGGATACCAGCAACGTCTTATGATCAGGTAGTTATTTGCACAATGGTTATAAACACTCTGAGGATATCTTCGTGGGGGTCGCGTATGTATCTTCGGATTTAACGTGTTTATGCTTTGTTTGTGGGATCATGACAAAGACAGGGTTTTTGTACCTTCTTCGACGTTGAGTTTCTTAGAGCTAAGGCATCGCATTTACTGCTGCAGTACAAAGTGTTAACGAGGCAACTCTTTAAAACGTTTGGTCAGACTGTGTTTTTAGAATAGATGACTGCAAAGAAAACTGTGGTTCACATCTTGAACACTTTTAGCACGAGGAAAAAAAACTTAAGGTTTTTATCTTTCGAATGGTGTATGTTACTCTTTCTAAGCCAGTAAAACTTCGCAGTAATTATTAAACAAAGTTGTTTACTTGTTTCGTGTACACCCGGTAAATATTATACGTTAAGATTCTTTATAGGTTTTACCCTTATTGTGGGTAGAAGTTTAAAGTTATCAAAACAGTAATAATTGTAGATCAAATAGCTACTTGAAATGACTCAATCAGACTTTGTCAACAACCAATGTTTGTTTGGTCATGGATGATAGTCTTACTTGTAAGTATACAACAAACAAAAAATCGTTAGTACCTAGGATTTTTTAGTATAATATGTAAGCCATATTTAAGTAAAATCAAAAATACATTTGCTTATAGGTTTCTAATGTTAGAAGGATTAATATTTTCAAACTTAGATAGATTTTAAATCTCTTCAAATGAAACTATTTATGTTCTTGTTATGACACATATAATAAAATAGTGAGCATGTTTATAATGGTAAAAGTTTTTCAACAGTCAAATAGTGTTAGACATCATATTAATATTTTAGTTTATAATTTTGGATGATGTTAAAATATTCAAGTAAGCAGTTAAGTAAAACTGTTTCTCCATTATTTGGTTATGGGCTATAAACATGTCTGCATAGCTCGAAAACATCTAGTAAACGCCTTCCTGTTCAACATTATCTTCAAAGCTCAGTTTATCCCCAGCTTCATAACAAGTCTGGCAAGGCTGTGTACTCCTTTTAAAAATATATAACGTAATATTAAAAACGAGCTATGCTTATTTGATATCCTGAATATCCAGGGTGTCCCAAGAAGAGGTGTAAATGTTTGGTTGTATATTACGTGCCTGTTTATGTACCAACATTTTGAAAACATCTATAAATGTGCTTTAATAAATTTTGTTAAAGTGTCAGCTCACTGTAGAACTAAATAGAGAATATAGGGTGTAATTAAAATTGAGCTGATAACAATTATAAAATAAGGCGATGTATCCATACAAATTTGTCGAATACCTTGAAGGTTACGTTGAAATCAAGAAAAATAAAAGACAAGAATGTAACTGCATGAGATGACCTTTTGAGTTGCATACAATGCAGCATGAATCACCTAATTCTGCCATCCATTAAATCAAAGTCACACTGCATCAGTATTATGCCGCTAAATGTCTGAATATTGCTTTACCTTCATAGAATTAGGTCCTCACAAACACCATGAGTCATGACTCATTGAGTATTGTGAATTTGTGTATTTAATTGCAATTATATGAACACTATATATCTTAGGCAGTGGAGCGAGCTTGTCTTGTGGCAGAAGACGAAGGTAAGGTATTTGCTTCAAATCCCACCAACCACCAATGGAATTTATCCATGTGTTATTGCTGTGACCTTAACAACTTAGGTAACATGTAACATGTAATGCATGCTTAATAACTTAGCCTTAAGTAATGGCTCCAAGCTCGAGCCTAGGATGTGAAAGAGAGACACACAACCACTTCAGACAAATTTTAGCATAAATAAGTCTTTAAAATTAGACTCATATCAAACAGGCTTATTTTTAGATAAGCAGTATCACGCGTAGTACTTTGGCCATGTTTAAATAGGTTTAATATTTCTACTCAGACGGTTTATGAAATTGGTACTTAATATCAAAATGATAAAATAAGGTTGACTCAGTTTGCCGCTTGCGACCTGTTTGGCCGGTCAGCTTTTGTCAGAACATTTTTGTTTTAAATGTTTAAATGTCTGTTTTTTTTTTTATCATAATGATTTTGTTCGTGCCGTACTGTGTTTATATTTTGACTATGCTACTGATAAACTGTGTAAGTGCCTGAAGCTGGTGATGGTGTTTTTAACACTGAAGCATGTCCTACTAAATTGAGATATTTTGTTGAGCCGTAAAGGCTTTAAGTAAGCCATTTAGTTTTACATTCATTAAAAAACTCCTACACTTTTACGTTTCTTACATTATAACGTAGTCAACATCCAAATATATCTATAAATATTATTTTAAAATACATTTACAAGATATATTAAATTTCTGGTGCTGTAAAATGCTCTTAATAATTAACACGAGTACAGTAGTTTTCCTAGGGTAAAATTAAAAATGAATATTACCAACCTTGGCAATAATATAGCGGTATTAACGAACAATATTATCAACGACGTAACAAGTTATAAAAAAAAAGCTATTTTCATTTAATCACAACTGAAAATATTTTTAGTTAAATGGAGAGATTGTACGTTATATTGCGCAATCAAATGTTTTACCTAAAACTAAATCCTCATCATCATTAATTCAAGGTTCAAACAGGTTTATGTGAGTTTAGGAAAATAAACTACCCTATTTGGCACTTCCGTAGGACCTAATCTCCCCGTCCTAGATTTATGCACATGCAAATCTCGAGTTTAGTCTATGGATGATAGAGATAAAAGATATATTTCTACTAATAAGATGTAACTTTGTAAACTAAAACTAAATAATTGTTCTAAGCCTATTTATACCTGGTTATTATTTTTACTCAGCTATAAGGATGATAAATGTATCAAAACAACAACCACTAGACCATTAAATGTAAATGGTTATATTGACTGCCCCAGCCTACTTGCAGATATAGACGTCACTATACCCCGTGGGACACGCTCATGTTCAATCTTCCAAAGATGCTATAGACCTACAAGCTATGCGCTCAACAGTGGTATTTCCAGGCTTCTCAGGAGTGGCAACGAGGTGGCTTCCAGGGTCGACTTCTTCCACGGCTCCCCATCTTCATTTAAAAGGTGTCTAACTGGTGTAGTGTCAGTGGAGAGTTAGGTGGTGCCTTTAAAGGGCCACACAAAGTGTTTCTTGAGTGCAATATGCAGTTTATCCTTCGCAAGGGCAATTATACATAAATCTCTATTAGTGATCGAAGCTGTTCTTTCAAATTCCACCATCATGTCTTTGCATGTTTTATGTTCCTATTTATCATTGTTATGTGTCTTTGCATAGATTCCTTGTTTTTATGTTATTTATATGCTGTTATTTATATTTTAATACTCCATCCATTGTTGTTAAATATTACCATGTTAAATTAATCTGTTTCCAAATCACTTCTATAAGTACCTGGTTAAACTTTCACCTCATTGTTCTTGTTGATTCTTGTTATGTTTGTTATTGATATTCTTGTTATTATTGTATGGAGCTATTTTTTTTTCAATCATTTTATTATTTTTATTGTTATTATATTTTTATGCAAAACAGTGTAATCTGCCAATGTATATTATTGTTAAATGGCGTTTCCGTATGAAATAAATAAATAAATTAATTAAAAATATGTTTATTTGATAATAAGCCTCTATGTTTTGCCCCAGGCTATAAACGGAGGTGTATTATGGTCTGTATCAAAATACAAGTAATACAATGTTAACATTTTCTTGAACTCTCAGAAAGTCTACGACGTATATATTATTAGAGCATGAGTTATATGTAAATATAATAAATATATTAGGGAGTTACATAGATTTACATGTCTTTGTCTTTGTAACAAATTGATGTTAATGCTCAAATTTTCTGTTAGTACTGTAGTTTTATGTACAGTTTAATAAAATTGTTACTTGTATGCCTAACATATTAATTTCAGTAGAGCTATGTATTGAAGACTATAAAGTACTTACCTTCATTAAAAAAGATAACATCAAAATTTGTTTAACTGCAAGTAAAACTGCAAGTAGAAGGAAATTGTGAAAATTAACTATTTAAGAATATAAACAATACCTGTACTGGATACATTGACTACATTGGATACAGTGCTAATATTTAACCCGTTCATTAGGTTGATAATATCTACTTTTGGTTCACTTATATTAACATTTTAGTTTATTTTATAAGCTAGTCAGACCACCACTTAAGTCCGATTTAGTGGAATCTTTCACCGACAGATTGTCATTATTACTAGATAAAGGTTAAACCAGTATGCTTAAATTATTAAACTAAGTATGATATAGACATATTTTATTACCAAACCAAATGGCCTACCTTAATTTTTAGCTTAAATCGTTCTATAAATTATAAAATGTTTTGTATTTGTTTTACTGTAGAAGGTTACAATAAAAAAACTTGATTGTTAGATAAGATCCATAATCATTCCTTCATCCTCAGGTACCATATAAAACTATTTCCCGTACTCTTATTAATTATCGTCCATAGTTAACGAATTTCAAAACAGATTACAAGTAACAGCTTAATTTATAAACCTCGCTAATTGCAGCCTTAGCAGGCAATGACATCGTTGCATCTTAGTCAGTTACAGAAAGAGAGTCCTTTGAAGGCTAGCGGCCACCTTGGTTGATTTCAAACAGCTGCTGAAGAGTTATTAATCTCTAAAAATATTTGTTGAAACATCAAAGTCATTATAATTATTTAAATATCTAGAACACTGTGAGAATAGAAATGTTCTTTGTAGGTTTGAATTGTTCTCCAAGGGAGTCTATGGAAGCTCACGGCCATCTTGGATTTGCCCACCATAAGAGCAATGTTAAATTCATACAGCCGTGTAAGAGATTTTTACCGTCCAGAAATATATGTTCAAACACCAGAGTGATTGTAACATCTAGTAATACTCTGAGATTAGAATTATTTTTTTATTTAATTGTTTTATGAGTTAGAAAGTCTAGGCTCCATAGACTTTTACAAACTTTAATAAGTTCTAAATAAGCTTAATACAAACAACAAATGTACAAGGTATTTAAGTTTTAGCATGAAAACAGTTACCACCACTATTCATATTTACTTGTTTGTAAATATTTGGTAATAACATCAAAAGTATTAATTTCCCAGGTCTACATAGTAATTTGGTTAAAGCCACCAGGCAGGCACCTTTATAACTCGATCCCTACTGCTCGACCCTTGTCAAACTGCATTTGTGATCCCTACAACCTTATTTGTGTACAATCTCATTACAACCAGGTTAATACCTTTCATTTGAATATAATTATTTACCCATATTATGATTGGGATAAATAAAGAAACTGGATCTGATACGGTTATTTTGTACATTAAGATTACCTGTACGTTTTTACAATTGTGAAAAATGAGTTGCAATACTCATATTCATGTAATGTTAATGTATTCGCGTATTTTCTTGTAGGTTTTTTAGTACATGTTTAATAGTGTATTGTATCGATTTCGTACTACATCCACTTTTTACTTAACATCAAAAACCGTGAGGTCGATAACCACTCTCATAATAACCTTAATTTCGCCAAAGCAACAGTTTATTATGTTGTTATAGTGATTTTGTTTCCGATCATGATTTTGTTATACAACTCCAAAAGTTAGTTATTATTACTTTAATCCTAGTAATAAACAATCATTAAATTGAGGATACTATCAGTTAGGTAATTTGAGGATTAGGATTAAAAACACCTGATTAACCGCAATATGGTAACGTTGTAAGCCAGTTATGTATATTGTTATAATAATATCACACTAAACAACGTATATTGTTATATTAATATCACAATAAACAAATTTATCACTTAATTATGGTCTTAATGTCTAAAGAGTTAAAGAATATTATGGGTACCAGCATAGAAAAAAATATACCTACCTTTGTATGATTATCGTAAGATGTCTGCTAAATAAGTTTTGGTTGATGTGCCGGCAGATGAGACGGCCAACACGTACTATAATATAAAAAAATCAAATTCTTGTTGACAATACTCAACATTTTACAGCCTTCCTGTTCGCTTAGCATTTAAAGTTTTACCCTTATTTCTATGTTTAAGTTATATTAAGTTTTTCAAAATGCATAAAAGATAATTTTTACAATAATTAACAGGCTAAAAACAACATACATAGTCTCATAAATAATAGCCTAGTTCTGAAAGTGTTTTAAAACATAGGTTAACAATGTCTTACTCATAACTTACCTTTTTTTCTTGTATGAACAAAGTTGATCAGCAACCTTTTTCTCTCCAAAAATACATCCTCTTGGCTGTAAGCAATAAATATTTCCATCCAAAAAGTCGAATCATCCAAATATAGCTCCACTCTGGTGGAAACACCGAACTCACAGATTAATCTGATTATTTGGTAAACCTTTTTCGAAAAAGCCGAGCTGTTACCGAAATAACAAATTTATCATAAACTTCTTTTTTTTAGTTTTTTTTGTGCAATTATATATCGTAAAAATGATACCAAACACACATTTTTTAAAATTATTTTTGAATATAAATTAAAGAAATTGGTAATTAGTGTGCCAAACAAACGAACATCTTTGATTTACGTGCAAATGAGATTATTGTTTGGTTTTGTTTACTTACCAAACAAATATTTTTACCTATCACATAATATAATATAAATATTATTTCTGATACGTAGTGATGGAATTACATCAAAACTGGTATAAATTCTATATAAATCAGTTAGTAAAAGCTTTAAAAGCGTAAATTGGAGAGCTATTGCTTTTCAGCGTACAATTTAATATTACTATTTTAAACTCACAACAATACAACAATTAACATTTAAATAAAAATCTGAACATATAATGTCTCATGTAGTAAAAAATGAATCTACCATGCACAGATCATTTTAATTGTATCACAGTATAATAATTTTATTGAAATTGTACTAGGCATCTCCATTATTTATGAAAGTTGACTATGAAATCAAGCATAGTAATATAAGCTGATATTAAAAGTATATTCTTTGAAAAAAATAAATTAGTTAAGGAAAAAGCAGTTCATTATTTGTTTGCCACTTAAACAAATGAAACTAAAGCTACGTTAATTTATTCACCCGTTATTATGGTAATAGTGTTCTAATGAGTTTTTAAAAGTCATTATATTGGTATACAAGGTGGATCGCCTAAAGTGAACAAATAGCTAACTTTTTTATTATAAGATTTTTTAGTTAACTTCTTATGGGGCACCCTCCCTTATTTAAAAAATGTTTTTGGAATGGTTTAGAATTTTAAAAATATGTCCGCCTTTTTCCAATATGGCCGACAGCCTTGTTGTTTCTTATGGAACACATACATCCCACTGAAACACCCAACATCAATGGAAGTACGTTGATTTATCATTCAACTTGTATCCATCATCATCATTTGATATAAGAAGATTATACGAAAGGACTTGAAAGATGACCATGTATTTTAGAATTATTTTAAATTGCCTTAGAGCCTTTAATCCGGTGTTGAGGGATTAAAATCCAATTCTACAGTCATGCAATGTAAAATAGACAGAACTGGAGATTCAACAAATGCTTGCAAACCACTCAATCAAACTCCATCAACATCGTGTCTTTGTTTGTACAGAGAGTTTGATCCCATGTGTATTTTAAACCTCTGAAAATAACAGAGTTTTTACTGTACATCTGTATTTATAATTGTTGGGCTCTGTCATATTACTTAAATGACTAAAGGTAAGGAGCAATATGTAAATTCTGGTTAGTGTAATATTAATCACCATAATTTAATTACGACAGTGATCAAAACAGTGCATAATTAGAGGCAATACGTTGATCGGATTTAGTCACATCATATTATTGAAGGATTGAAGTGGTTGTACCAAGAAGATATACCTGTTATTAGCACGCTTATTTATTCACTATCTATTTTTACACCAAATAATGTATTTTTCGTCAATAGCTACGAGCAGATGACAATATCAATATATTAAGCACGTCAGACATTTGATTAAATCATAATTATTGTAATAAATAAATAAACAATTAATTATTGTTACATTTGACATTCCTTTTATTGTTATTATGTTATTATTATGGATTATCTAGTCATAATGAGCAATTTACAACTCAATCAAACTGTAAAATTGGTGTAAATCCGTTGGCAAATAAATAAATAAATAAATAATGAAACTTAACCCCAATTTATTGGTTTTAGTGATTTTGTAAGTGTCATATTCGAAATTCAATATAAAACTTAATTTTACTTATATCTGACATCACTGCTAGCATGAAGAAATAATAAGGGTACTATGGTATTTTGAAAATGAACAGAAATTTTAAAGTATATTCCTTAAACACATTGAACATATCCTTGAAGTATATATCGTAAGGATTGTGGTATGAAAATAGTTCTATAGTTAAATACTATCGTAAGTTGTCTTACTTAGTATGCGGTTGGACTCCGTCCAAAAAATTATGTGGTATTAGTGAAGGTTTTTGTCACTGTACCCCAATACCTGTTATCCTCAATGTATCACATGTTGAAGCTGATCGACGTTTTGACAAACTGTAGAGCTATTGTTTTAAACATATGATAACCTGGAGAGGATGGATTTCATCCACTTAAACCACCTAAATGTTGTGAACAGAGTATAAGATATAAGATGGGATCTTGTCCAAACCAATTTAGTGTCTTGATTATGCGGTTATGACGTCAGAGGCTAATATCGACCACGACACTAACCCAGCATACCATTAGTCAGCTGTTATTGACGTATGAAAACCTGTTACGGTTTTATAAACTCCTACTAAGTCCTAATTTGTGTAAATAATACAGGGTGGTTATAAATTATTGTACACATTTTAAGATTGAATAAATAAATAACCAATCAACTTAAAAACATGGGAATTGTTTTATTAAATAGCAAATTTAAAACAGTTTTATATACTGACTGAAAATTAATAATTGTACACATTACTATAATTATAAAAAGTAGTTATAAAAAGAAAGTAAACATGTCCCTTAATCTGTGGGTGTAAGGTATGATTCTTCTTAATGGCTTGTGTTGTGACATAGTCAGATGATCAACAATGGATCTTTCCACACCAGCTGTTGATTACAGTTGACTAAAGAAACACTAAACGAACCTCAGTATCAAAATGGCTAGTGTGCAAGAAAAAGCAAGGTGTGTTCTTTGGTTTCATGAAAGCAGATCTGTAAAAAATGTTCAAAGAAGGTTTCGTTTAGAGTATGACCGCAATCCTCCGAGTAACAATTCTATAAAACGCTGGTACAGGCAGTTTGAACAGACGGGAAGTTTCCAACATAGAAAAGGTGTTGGTAGACCTCCAGTTTCTGAAGCTATTGTTGATCAAGTAAGATAATTGTTTACGAGGAGCCCTGGTAAGTCTACTCGGCGTGCAAGTTTGGAATTAGGATTACCTCGATGAACAGTCTTAAAAATTTTGCTCAAACACCTTAAGCTCCATCCATACAAAATTCAGTTATTACATGAACTAAAACCTAACGATAAACCTCGACGCTACGATTTTGCTGTTAGATTACTTGACCTCGAAGAACAAACAATAAACATTAGAGAAAGCAATTTCTTGAAAAAAGTATTTTTTTCTGATGAAGCAACCAGCAATGTTTCTGGTAAGGTGAGTAGACAAAATTTTAGGATTTAGGGTAGACCTACTGAAAATCCTCAAAATGTTCGAGAACAAGAAAGAGACAGCCCTAAAATAAATGTTTGGTGTGCATTGGCTATAGATGAAGTGATATGGCCCTTTTTCTTCGCAGAACCGACAGTCACTAAAGAGGTATACCTCGACCTGCTTGAACTTTTTGCAATACCGCAAATTGAGCATAGACAACTAAATGTTTCCTGGCAGCAAGATGGTGCCACTCCACACTGGGGTAAGATAGTACGTGACTACCTAAATAACACGTTTCCTGGTCGTTGGATTGGACGGGATGGTCCATTTCCTTGGACTCCACGTTCCCCAGACATTACACCCTTAGACTTTTTTTGTAAGGCTATGTCAAGGACAGAGTCTTCGCGAAAGAAGTTCAAGATATTGAGGAATGAATGAATGAATGAATGAATGAATGAATGAATGAATTAATTAATTAATCCTTTTTATTTCATTACAGTACATCATTTACAATGGTACAAACACAATTACTGAAATGTAATCCCCAAATGGGCTAATGCCTGTGGTTGGGGATTGAGTCCATCATCCGCACAATAAAACAATAAATTTAGGCTATGAGCCGTGACATGCCCACCAAGCGTCCCACCAGTGTCACGCCTCAGTGTTTTTTGTATAGTGCGAGTGCTGGCCTTGCGCCGGAACTCGTTCAGTTTGGGTCTGGCAGCAGTCCTGCAGACCCCGGGGCTATTTTTCCGCTGCCGAGCACATTTTCGGCAGAAGGCGAGCGACTGTCAATTTAACCTGTCAAACTTTGTCGTTTTCTGAAGGCAATATATTTTACTTCAGACAATTGCTTTATTTTCTACGCCAGCGAATTTTGAACATGGTTTAAGTGTTTTGCCAGTCGTCAGATGAGGTCCCAGATGGGAGGCTCTTACTGGTTGCTGCTTCCGGAGAGGTTCGCCCAGGGAGACACTACTCCTTCTCCGTCTTCGGGCTGCTCATTACCCTGCTCCTGGGACCAGTAAGCCTTCATCTGCTTTCTACTACTATGCCGCCCTACGCCATCTTCCGGATGGATCACCGCCGCCCACCATTAGTGTGATGTGACTAATGACCACGTTCCGCAAGTTACCATATTTTAAATTTGTTGAGATTTTCGGACTGAATTGAAATTTTGAAAAGGAGCCCCAATAATTATAGTTTAGCTTACTAGTCATGATCCGTTATTTATTTTTTTAGTTATTGTGAAGTATTTATTGTTAATTTATTTAAAGTTTATATATTACAGTTACCATTTTTTAAAATTATTTTTATTGTTAGGCCTAATTTTGCCACTGGTACCAGTTGTAAGTTTAGAAGGGTAAACTTAAAATTCTAATTAATTTATTTTTTTGAAAAAGCCTTAAGAGATAAAATAAAAGAAAAATTCTTTGGATGGTTACTTTGTTTGATTGTTGATTGTTATTTTGTTGATTTCATTGAAAAATTATAGGCTTTGTTCACTATTTGTTTTGTTTTTGATATTCACCCACGGCCTTTCACTTTTGTTAGGGATGTGGGGCGGCCACTCGCACTGTCACTATGGGGGGCATGCTTCCAATAGTTGTTCGTCTGGGGGCGGTGCGAGGGGTCGGCTCAGATGGTAGCAGAGCGTGGTTTTTTGGTTGGGTCCTGGGTGCCTTGTCGTGAAACTTCGGTTTCGTGACTTGGATACTTAGAGATCCGATCACTGTCCACGTTCTGATTTGTTTGAGGGGCCGTGGATGGATTTGATTTTTGGGTGATGCTGGTCTGGCAGTCTTAGGAATTTTTTGAAGAAAAGTTGTTGTGGTGGGGTAAGCACACTGTTGTACTTTTTATTAGGAGCTCGCCCTTGGCCGAGTCACCGGGTGGAATCTGGTTAATGACTTGCATCCTTTGGGAGCAAGAGTGTCAAAAGCATGGCCAAACCCAAAATTGAAACTGTGTGTGTGTGTGTTTACCTCATCACACAAATGTTAGGTGTTGTCGTTTAGTGTATGTATGTATGTGTGTATGTGGTGAGTGTAAGCCCGTGTTTTGTTTTGGTGGCTTAGGCGGTGTGTATGGGCAGGTTCTTCTGTTTGGGACCTCATCTGACTGTAGGCATTTCAGTCCAGAGCCTTTAGTTAGTTAAGTTTGTGAATTGTTCGTTGTAAAAAAAAAAAAAAAAAAAAAACAATTTTTTGTGTGTTTTGTAGGTAGGTCGACTGACTGAAAGCAAAATGGGTTTGTTTGCTCCACTGCCCAATCCCATTGCTGGGGTTTTGAGCGACATTCGCCCGGTTGATGGTTTAGAGGTGGAACCTTTGTTAGAGTTTTTGGGAAAGGTGTTGCACCTGAAGGAGTTCCCAGGCATGGAGGACTCAGTAGTGTTGGAACTGCTGGTTCCACTCTGCCTGAGACCTCTTGGTGACAAATTGTTAGACTGTTTGAAACGGGGAGTAAATTTTGACAATTTTCACAGTGAAGTGCTTGAGCTCTTTGTCCCCTTCAGGGTCATGGAGAGATTGAAAGTTGAGAGGGTGTTTCGTCCTCAAAAATTTGATGAGGCTCTGAGTCAGTATGTGGGTGACATTTGTGGCGTGTGGCGTGTCCTACGGCTGGGCATCCCTGAAAACCAACTGGTGGACATTGTCTTGCAGGGGTTGAAGCCTGAGGAGCGGTCCAGACTGATTTTTGCTCCGAAGCCTTCTTCTTTTGCAGACCTGGATAGGCTGGTCATCCTTTCACGGAGTGTTCAAGACGCTGATTTTCAGAGGGAGCATGTTCCGGGGCATCTTCCCCAGACTGTTCTCCATCCCGTTGTAACTTCCGTGGGTCAAGGTCCTGAAAAACCGCAGAGACAGAGGCATCCTATCGTTTGCTTTGGCTGTGGTCAAACAGGTCACATGAGACGAGAGTGTCGTCAGAGGGTTAATCTTGGGACTTTGTCCAAAACCCTGAGTAGCTCACAAGGGGAAAGTTTGCCTAAACCGCCCTGTGAGAAAGCTGTTTTGGAGAAAGTCAGCAGGAATTTGGTTTCTGTGAGTACTGCCCCTTCTGGGAGTGCTGGTTTTGGGGAGCCTCTGTCGCGGGGAATGAGGGAGCTTGCATGCATGGGAGTGAAAGCGGCGCGCTCAACTTGCCCCCGACTCAACATCTTCTTAGGTAAAACGGTGCAGAAGGCCCTTGTGGATTCTGGGTCAGCCCGTTGTCTCATTTCCCTTTCCCTGTTTGAAAATCTAAAATCTTCTGGGCTAATCAAGCAAGTTGAGCGAAGTACCCACATCTGCTGGACTGCATCGAAATCCCCACTTCCCATCATCTATGAAGCCCGTTTGAAATTCAAGATTGAACATTTTTCTTGGGTGTGGAGTTTTTGGGTAGCCAAGGACCTTTGCATTCCTGTCATTTTGGGAGCGGATTTCATCAAGCATTGTGGCCTGATTTTGGATTTAGGCAGAGGCCAGTGCTTCTTTCGTTTCGCAAGACGGGTGCTCATTCCTTTTGCGGATGAAATTGTGGATGGTGCAGCTGTGGTGGAGCCTGAGACACCCAGCAAACCTAAAGTTGATCCATTAGGGCATCTGACTCCTGGTGAGGCTGAAGCAATCAGAACCTTGTGTTCTCGTTTTCCTGAGGTGCTGACGCCAAAGCTTGGAGTCACCAATCTTTTGGAGTACGAAATCCGTTTGACTGACACCCGTCCAGTTCGTTCCCATCCTTACAAGCTTGCTCCACCCAAGATGGAAACACTCCGTGGAATCATCAATGAGCTTCTTGAAAATGGGGTAATTGAGCCTTCTCGCTCAAGTTACGCTAGTCCAGCTTTTCTAGTTCCAAAGCCAAATGGCAAGTCTCGAATGGTTCTAGATTATCGCAAGTTGAATGCTCAGATTGAAATTGACTCTGTCCCTCTCCCTGATTTGCACTCTGCGTTCGATTGGTTCGGTAAGGCCAAGTATTTTTCCGTCTTTGATTTGAACCAGGCTTACCATCAGATTCCCTTGAAACCTGAATCTCGACCTCTCACTGCCTTCTGCGTTCCGTGGAACTTGTACCAGTTCACACGTGTACCCATGGGCCTAGCTGTGGGGGCCCAGACCCTCACCAGACTTCTGGACTCCATCTTCCATGACGTCAAGTTCAAATTTGTGTTCAACTATCTTGACGATCTTTTGGTGTACAGTGAGAGCTTTGAAGACCATCTGGTTCATCTTGAGGAAGTCATGAATAGGTTGCTTAGGGCTGGCCTTACCGTAAATCCCGAGAAAGTTAGTTTTGCTCAGGCTGAGATTTCTTTCCTAGGTCATCTAGTATCATCTCGAGGTGTCTGTATCGATCCGGCTAGAACCCAGGCTATCAGGGAGTTTCCTCCTCCCAGAGATGTCAAAGGCATTGCCCGTTTCATTGGAATGGTGGGTTTCTACCGGCGCTTCATCCCCAATGTGGCTGAGTTGGCGGCTCCTCTCAATGAGCTTCGGAAGAAGGGCGCCAAGTTTGTTTGGGGTGAAGCACAACAGATGTCTTTTGATCTTCTGAAAGAAGCTATCATGCAACCTCCGGTCTTGGCGATGCCAGATTTCAGTCAAAAGTTTGTTTTGCAAACAGATGCTTCCTCCGTCGCAATTGCGGCTGTGTTGTCTCAAGAGGTAGATGGTGTTAGGCAGCCAATTGCGTATGCCTCACGCACTTTGAACCCATGCGAAAAGAAAAGCTCTTCTGTGTATGAGTTAGAGTGTTTGGCTGTCGTGTTTGGAGTGAATAAGTTCAGACGTTTTTTGGAACACAAAGAGTTTTTGCTGGAAACCGACAACCAAGCGCTCTCGTGGCTCCTTGCACATCCTCGCCAGCTTGGGAAAATTGGTCGTTGGGTGGTCCAAATATCTTCCCTCAAATTCCAAGTGCAACATGTTCGAGGCACGCAGAATGTGATTGCTGACACTTTATCAAGGATGTATCACTCACCTGACGACCAACCTTCTGATCAGGAGGAGCACACTGGGTGTGCCGTGCTCCTGGAGTTTCCCCTTGCCTTTTCTGAGTTCATCCCACATCAGTTAAAAGATCCCGAGCTGGCTAAGATCATTGGTGAGCTTCAAAATGGGGGAGCCCACCCCCCGTATTTTCTGTCCCAGGGTGCCCTTTGTTGTCGAGACCGACAGCGAGGTAAACCCAAGATTGTGCTGCCTAGTCTTCTTGTACCCATGGTCTTTGCGTACTTTCACTCTTCCCCTGTGGGTGGGCACTTAGGGATTCACAAGACCATTGCGAAGGTTAGGGACATGTTCATCTGGAAGGGTATGGACAGGGACATTGCGGCACGAGTACGTTCTTGTCAAACATGCTCGCTAAGCAAGCCTGCTCAGAATACCAAGTATGGGTTGTTGTCATCTGAGGTGGCGGAGAGACCTTTGGAGAAGGTTTTCATAGACTATGTAGGGCCTCTCCCACGTAGCAAGTCAGGAAACAAATTCTTACTTGTTTGTGTGGATGCCTTCTCCAAGTTTTGTTGGCTTTTTCCTTTGAGGAACGCCACTGCACAGCTCACCGTGCAGGCACTTCGTACCCATTTGTTCCAACACTTTGGAATACCCGCCACCATTGTTTCCGACAACGGAACTCAGTTCGTTTCTCACCTTTTCAAAAGAATGTGCTTTGGGCACGGTATCCGCCATGTGACCACTTCCCCTTACTATCCACAGCCTTCACATGCTGAGAGGTTCAACAGAAATCTTCGATCCGCTCTCATAGCTTTTCATGCTGACAAGCAGACCACCTGGGATCAGGAACTTCCTTGGATTCAATTTGCTTTCAATACTGCACACCATGAGAGTCACAAGGCGGTCCCTTTCGAGCTGTTGTTGGGCTATCCACCCAATAATCCTTTGGCAAATGTGTGGAAAATTGGCGACCTTCTGCCACCCCCTGGTGCAGCCAATGTCAAGGCAACTTGGCAGGTGGCTAGGAGGAACTTGATCCGAGCTAGGGAATTGGTACGGAGGAAGCACAATCGAGGTCGGTTGGACAATCCTTTCCAGGTGGGGGATTTGGTTTTCTGCAAGGCTCATCCGGTCAGTTCGGCCGTGGACAAGAGAGCCGCAAAGTTGTCTCATCGGTGGTCAGGTCCCCACCGCATCTTGAAGTTCTTGACTCCTGTCTCCGTGCGGCTGGGAGATCCGCAGACTGGAGAAGTTTTCCGGAGGGCTCACATTTCTCATCTGAAGCCTTTCCGGGGAAAAATTCCGTAGGTCATCTTTCTTTACTCTTGTGTCTGAGTGGGAAGTGCACTGGGCCAGAGAGCTTGATCACCTCTTCTGTCCCTTGTGCGCTGCTGAAGATTTTTCCCTAGTAAATTTTCCAGCACTGGCCAGTGCAAACCCTGGGGGTGAGTAGTCCCTCCAGTTGAAAGGTTTTTGGCGTTCCCCACTTCAGACACTTGAGTTGATCTGTGGTGTTGAGATCTTCTAGAATTGGGAGAGGTTGTTTTCTTTTTTTTGGAGAGGAAGTCCTCCTTTGGGGGGGGAGGTTGAGCCGTGACATGCCCACCAAGCGTCCCACCAGTGTCACGCCTCAGTGTTTTTTGTATAGTGCGAGTGCTGGCCTTGCGCCGGAACTCGTTCAGTTTGGGTCTGGCAGCAGTCCTGCAGACCCCGGGGCTATTTTTCCGCTGCCGAGCACATTTTCGGCAGAAGGCGAGCGACTGTCAATTTAACCTGTCAAACTTTGTCGTTTTCTGAAGGCAATATATTTTACTTCAGACAATTGCTTTATTTTCTACGCCAGCGAATTTTGAACATGGTTTAAGTGTTTTGCCAGTCGTCAGATGAGGTCCCAGATGGGAGGCTCTTACTGGTTGCTGCTTCCGGAGAGGTTCGCCCAGGGAGACACTACTCCTTCTCCGTCTTCGGGCTGCTCATTACCCTGCTCCTGGGACCAGTAAGCCTTCATCTGCTTTCTACTACTATGCCGCCCTACGCCATCTTCCGGATGGATCACCGCCGCCCACCATTAGTGTGATGTGACTAATGACTACGTTCCGCAAGTTACCATATTTTAAATTTGTTGAGATTTTCGGACTGAATTGAAATTTTGAAAAGGAGCCCCAATAATTATAGTTTAGCTTACTAGTCATGATCCGTTATTTATTTTTTTAGTTATTGTGAAGTATTTATTGTTAATTTATTTAAAGTTTATATATTACAGTTACCATTTTTTAAAATTATTTTTATTGTTAGGCCTAATTTTGCCACTGGTACCAGTTGTAAGTTTAGAAGGGTAAACTTAAAATTCTAATTAATTTATTTTTTTGAAAAAGCCTTAAGAGATAAAATAAAAGAAAAATTCTTTGGATGGTTACTTTGTTTGATTGTTGATTGTTATTTTGTTGATTTCATTGAAAAATTATAGGCTTTGTTCACTATTTGTTTTGTTTTTGATATTCACCCACGGCCTTTCACTTTTGTTAGGGATGTGGGGCGGCCACTCGCACTGTCACTATGGGGGGCATGCTTCCAATAGTTGTTCGTCTGGGGGCGGTGCGAGGGGTCGGCTCAGCTACTTTTAAAAAGGGAAAATAATATACATTGTACACCTAATTTTGATTACAAGAAAAGATAAATAATAAAAAAACTAGTTTACGAGGTAAATATATACAAAACGATTCAGTGTATGAAAAATTAATGCACACATATATCACGCGTTCAGTTTGCACGTTAAAATATAGGAAAAGCCTTTTATATATATAGATTACCATTATTAGGATCTCAAGAACAGAGTTCGAGAGGTTATTGGAAGCATAACTCCAGCAATGCTCAGAAACACGTGGTGTGAGGTTGAATTTAGACTACAAACTTTGCGTGCAAACCTCGGAGAGCACGTGGAATCAGTTTAGTTTCCTTGTAAAAGTATGAGTAACAGTAATTTTTTTGTCCTTCGTTGGTAAAAAAACTTGTTTAAATTTTGCTATTAATTAAAACAATTTCTATGTTTTTAAGTTGATTGGTTATTTATTTATTCAACTACGCATTGCTGCCAAAGAAAGCTGTCATCGTCATTTGGGGACTGAGCGTGTATTTCACACCCCTAGGGGCGAAAATCTAGAGTATATTCAGGTCACTTCTGGGTCTAGGGCTATAAAAATTGATATTTTGCGAGATAAACTACATATTAGTTTGCACAACAATATAAAACAGTAAATTTTTATTTATCCGCTCATTTTTATTGGGGCTTTTACGTAAACTTTTCAGATGTGTACAATACTATACCTTCTAATTAGTATTTGCTAATATTGTTTTAATTTTAAAGTACAAATTTTTATTCATTCGATTAAACAGTTTAAGAAATATAACAACCTTGCTTCATTTACATACAAATGAAAGCCACAGTATGCCGCAGCCTCCCCGCAATAAAAATTGGTGTTTTGACATGCAACTCTTGTTTGAATGAAACATACACGTTCTCCGCTTGATAGTTAATTATTGGTATATAATATACAATATTATACACTAAAATAAATGAATTATTAGTATTTAATAATATACAATATCGTAGACAAAAAATTGATTTTAACTTGATAACATTTAAATAAAATGAATTTTAAACTTTTTAATGAATTCATCAAAAAACCTATACTATAATCAAATAATAAAGTCGCTTAGGCAATCTATCGTATCAGAATGATGCATCGGTTTTTCACAAACTTACAGACATAATTTTACCAGTATTTTTACAAACTTACATGAAAAATGCATAGGAAATTAAAATAATTTCAAATTGAACAATTACTTCAATATTTGCACGAAAATATATTTAAGTAATTTTGGCCCAAGGGGTGCTTGGTTAGTCTCAGAGTTACAATCAGTAACGACAGCCTCCAAACTCCCGCCAAATCATCATCTTCATCGCGTGACTTAAGTTTTAAACAACTAGTTTGAATTATACTTATTATCCTGTAATATTATAAGGAGGTTAGAGTTCTCTTAAGTATATGTTGCCTAATTTTGTTCTTAAGTACTGTCTTCCTTTGATCGTCTTAATTGAGTGATATATTATGTATTAACTATTATTACTGACCCATGAAGTAACTGCAAAGATTTTACAGAAAGATGTGGTACTGAATGCGCCACAATCTTAAATATGGTATTTACTTGACACACTTGTTTAAATATTAGTAGTTACATGTCATTTAACCTAGAATCCTTACATATTAATTTAGTAGTTTTTTACTACAAGAATCATTGTCAAAAGGTATCTGGTGCTAAATTATTTTCAAAAAAGGATTCAGTGATGGGCAAATCCTGGTGACCCAAAGTCACCGAACCTAGAGCAATATTCCCACATTTAGCGGCCTAATGCTGATGCAGTGTGACCCATTACGTTGATTTGTTGGTTTGCTGGACTCGTGATATTAGTCCGTGATTCTCCCTGTAAGGCTCATCAAATGGAAATTAAATTGACACATTTTATGGTAAGTGTTCCCTTTATATTTCAGTAACGCGTATAAAATATTCTGTTTTAAAACATATTTGAACGTAGTGGTTTTCCATTAAACCCATTTTATTAGGTAGGAACAAAAATATTCTAATATTGTAAGGTTTATTCCTCCAACCCCTACGCAATCTTAGTACTGAATACACTGGAAAATGTTTTGTTTTATTCTAAGAGTACAAGGAATTTAGTAACTATAATTTCATAAATAATAATTTACTGCTAAATCACTTATAAAATTGTGTAAAAAAAATCTATCAGAAGAACTGCCACAAAGCATGTGGTCAGCAAGAAATTGTATAGGGTGATGAATACACATTTTGTCTTATACAATTTAATTTTCATCATTTAAGTTTGCCAGTAAATGATTCCACCTTAATTGGTAGACCTACGAGCCGTTGTGTACCAGTTTGCAGAGGCCACTTAAATAGAGTAATAATTTTATTGGTATCAGAAATAAGCACAGTATTTATCCAAAATTTATTAAATGTCACCCACCATAATTTAATATCAAGATTTTTTATTGCAAAAACATACTACATACAGTTTGATTCGAAATCAAAGAGCAAATTATTTATTTGTATTACTTTAAATATATTAATTGACTAAGGTTGATTTACAGTATATGACGTACGATTTGATCTTGTACTTTCATTGTTGTTATGCAAAAGAGACTGAACTAAAAATTATGACCACTCCGTTCCTTTTCTGGTCACATCCATATTTTTCTATATTTTGATGTATGAATATCACTATAGCGAATTTTAAATTGTTCTTACCTAGTTTTATGGTTTTAAACAAGTAATTTTTGTTGCAAATTTGTCAGATAAAAATATTCTTAAAGTCAAAATTTCTCAGCTCACGCTTTGTTTAAATAATTTCATTTTATATTGTTTTTTTTTCTTTAATATTTCTAAGTTAGGTATGTCGATGAATAGAGACTAACTAACGTTTTATTGCTGTTCTCATTTTATTTGCTGAATGTTCAAAACGCTTAACAGATTGTCAATGACATTGTGTTAAAAAATATTTTAGTTGTCTCCATAGTTTCAAAGGTAAAGATTCATCAATACTACATATTACATTGTACGCAAGACAAATCTTAAGTAAATAACTCTATTACATTATGGACTTTTACACCATTCAATGCTATGTTCTAGAGTCTCTGTTGAGCCAAGTGAGAAGTTTCAAGGTTTGGTGGTACCGCTTGTTCTTCCAGTATCCATGGTGTTGTGTTTGTCAGTCTGTCACAAGTCGTCATCGTTGCCGTGACCCCTACATGACCTGGTCCTCCATCTCAGAGGAACGACTGTTAGAGGACTACAAAAACGGTCGTACTGACCTATAGTACACAACACGTTTTTTGATAAAATAAACATTCATGTAACGTATGATATGATTTATTTATTATTCATGCATTAATAATTCAAAATATGTGTAATATATTGCATAGTTTAGAATTCTACGTAGAATCTCTGATAAAATCAATAGATGATATAAAGTAGGTTTCAAAAGGTTAGTGTTTCAACTGGTATTACTACTGCATGTTAAACCCTTTTATAAACCCTTGATAAAAAAAGAAATATGCTTGCCTATTAATATATCGAAAATCAAATCAATTATGTTCATTTATTTCAAGTTAAAAATGCAGTATTAATTAGTAAACTACTATCTATTAATTGTTCAGATACCAAATTAATTGCTGTAATAAGGTTTTCAATTAGTTAAAACCTAAATGCAGTTTGACAGGGGTCAAGATGTAGGGATCTAGTTATAGAGGTCGATGCTTGAAACCATTTATTAAGCTACTACATAGAACTAGCTTAAACATGTTTAGTATCTTAACAACAGAAATAAAAATGTTACTTTTGTAAATACTATTTGTTAAAAATCATGTCTTATTTCCAAATTATCCACAACAGTTTTTATTTCTTATACATCTTTAGTCTTTTTAAAGCTGTATTCTGTGTTTAGCATGGCATTTCCCTATAATCCTTCAACGATTTTTCTAAACTTAATAAAATTATAAAAAATTGTAATTATAGTCCAACTAAACTTCCCAAAATTCAAATAAAAACATCAATCTTATCTTTTTTTATCTGCTTAAATTGTAATACACGACCAAATTTGGCTAGTAGTAAATATTTATTATGACACAATATATCTAACGGTCTTGGAGTTGCTTTGGATTTTTTCAATAGTTGACTACATTTATAAACTCTTGTTAAAATTTTCCCCCAATATTTTTTATTGGCTTGAATAACATAATAAGACAACAGTTAAACCAGGATCGTTACCGTAGCAAAATTTGATTTCAGCTGTTAAGTAATTTTTTTTGTGATTTTAAGAAGACATCACGAGATCTAACATTGGTTTAGTTTAATCGTTTCTTGTAAGAATATTAAACAAGAAATCCGGGTTCTTTGAACGAATTTTACAATAAAATCAAAGAGACACAAGCACATAAACTAACCACATGAATCTGCGAGAACTGTGAAAGTGATGCATTTTAAACAGTGTTGTCAATGTCTAAATGTTCCACATTAATAAACTTCGAGAATTAAATACAGGATTCGAACTATCGTCCTTCTTCAACACTGTACTACCTTTAGATTTGTAATATATGCGGAACAATGTCCAGAATATTTCATTTATGACGATAATGTTTTATGTTAGATAAACTTACTCATCGTCTACTGCGATGGTAGTGTTTCGCCAGAAAGAGGAATCATACATGACATTGTTTAGGCTATAAATATTTAACATTTGACAATCTTGATTTACAGATCCCAGATTTCTTTAGTAAAATTGCCTTTCTCTTTAACTTATGTATAGAAGAACCAGGTCACAATGATTGAAAAGGTATTAATTAAATCGAATAATTCAATTAATTTTAGTTTATTTAGTTTAGTTTCCTGAATTGGTTGTTTTATACTAATATTATCGCAAGTTGTACGACAGCTCTTTGTCTATCTGTACTTGTATCTTTTCAGGAGTTAATAACGAATCGTATTCAACAAGCCAAACCAGCCAAAGTATGTTCACTCTATCAGAAATACCGTACACATAGATTAGTCTGATTATTTGATAAAGGTTTATCGGAAAAGCTAAACTGCTACTGTAATAACGGGATGCTTCATATAATTTCCGTTTTATGTAGTTTGTCGTCAAGTTATTAGTAGGTAACAATGATGTTGGTAAACTAAATGTGTGCAAGTCTTGTAACGTATATTTTTAATGAATCATATACATTAAAAGGTAATGTTATTTTATATAAGACTTGTGATCACACAATTACTAAGTTATGTTAATAAGATTTAATTTCTAAATTTTCTAAGCTAAAAAAATTCAACTTAAAAAAATATTACTTAGTAAAAACCAAAGGGAAATGACCAACATATAATTTTGAATACATTTTATAACACAGCATTATGGCATTTTTAAATCCCTTTTAAATCTTCTAAATTATTTTGATTATGGGGAACTATATCCTCTGAAAGATGAGTTGGATGATAACAACATTTATATTCTGAACTTAATATTATAAAATATTGTTGTTGTTGTTAATGATAGCATAGCACTTTGAGTATTCCAAACATGGTAGTTTAACCAAATGAAACACTAAGGTGTGAACATTGTGCCTAAAGTGACGTGTAGTGTTGGGTAGTGTTGTGGGTGTTAAGCCTACATAAAATAGCACATCTCACACAACGTAATGCCATTGTAATAGGAAATATAGAAATAAAACCATGTAAAATTAGAATCATACAATATGGTTTGAACGTTTACATGTTTATACATACATATTCATTCTTATTAAAATCAACGTAATACATTTTGTTACAGTAATAGTAAAGGTTAATAGTAAGAGTGGTCAATACGTATTGCACAATAATCTTTGGTAGGTCAGAAAATGAATGCATATTTACTTTAACCGATACTGTATTTTTTAGGTAACCATGTGGTTTAGAATAAATAGAGCTTATTGGTTAATACCTTTATTGTTACATGTGTAACAGTTAAAATATAATTGAACGATAAACTGGTAGTTAAATAATAACAAGCAAACATTAAAATATCAGATCAAACTAGAAAGAACTTAATTCGTGTAATGGCAAACAATACCTGTATAAAGGACAAAATGGCCACAAATCAACAAAATGGATGCAATTCGTCTAAAGCAGAACACTGATAAACAGCATACGTTATAACGTTGACCAGCTTGTACCTGACAGTTTAGTAATAGTTCAACATGGTTTTATAATTGTTACCTTAGGATAGAAAAATTCATAATTTATATTCTATCTTTCTTACCCTTGTATTTTGTCATATATTCTTCAATATTTGTATAAAAGTTACATATTTCTGTTTAATTATAACTAGCTGTGTACCCGTTCTACGCACGGGGATCTTATAATATTCAGTTGAAACCTTCTTATATAACGAACAGCAGTTGGTTTGCATATTTTAAGATATGCTGGCCAAACTATTATACATAGCTTCATTTTATGTTGTTTTTTGTTGTTCCGGATCGGTATGACAATCAATAAAAGGTTAAATTACCTCTGTGTCTGCCGGTCGATCCTATAACGGTAGGCTTACTTTTATTTTTACTATCTGATCTCGTTTGCATGGCTCAATCACGTCCTGGTTGAAGTTCGTTCGCTACGCTCACTCACCTGTATGTTGGAGCTCGTTCGCTGCGCTCACTTTCCTTCAGGTAAGCTCGTTCGCTACGCTCACTTGCCTTCAGGTTAGCTCGTTCGCTACGCTCACTCGCCTCCAGGTTGCAAATTAGCTGTTGTCATAAATGTACAAGAAATAATAGTGCTAGTGCTGCACCCTGTTGGTAATCCTTGTAACTTTAATGCTATTGAACATCACAGAACAGAACCAACTTGTTTAATTGAAACAGCTGTTAAGTTTCAATAATTTCATTTCTCATAAGGTTAACATGGGCTTCCAGAAATTCCACGTCAAAAATCGACAAAAACTTGATTTTCAAGGGTTTACTGTTAAATATCTAACTGTCTCATATTCGATGAAATACGTCTAAAACCATCTCATATATGTATAGTATTTGGAAAATAAGTTTCAGGCGGGACAGTGCTATAGTTATTGAGGAGTAGTTGTAATAAAGTGCGTATTTTAGCGTTACCAAGAGAATGACAGATAGACAGACAGACAGACAGACAGACAGACAGACAGAAATTGAGATAAGGTTTGATTCGGTTTCTCTGACCTATGAAATGTAAAAATAACCAAAAAGTTCATTATTCTAAGCAATGTACAGACAAAACTCTAATTTTATTTATATAGATAACATCTGATCGTTTAAGAAAAGTATCTATATTGTATGTACGCAAATGAGTACACTAAATAAACGCACAGTTAATACTCTAAACCAAACTTTTTCTTATATAAATATACATATACGTAGGACTTTCTTAACTAGGATTAATCCTAGTACAAGTATGTTGTTTATACATTTCTATGGTTAAATTACATTATAATAAAAAAAAAAAAAAAAAAAAAAAAAAAAAAAAAAAAAACTACTTAGGATATTTAGTTTTCAATACACACGGTATGGTGGCACTCATAATAAAGAAGAGGTAAACTATTAGCCCAATTTTAGATTAAAGAAATGTACAACCGTTAGTTAAATTGTATCATTTTAAACCCTTTTAATTATATGATAAATATAAAATGCAGCCACAAACTGTTAAACACATGATACGTTTTGTATTCGTACAATCCCTGAATTTATAATTCTCAATAGCCTGAAATGACTATACAAATCTATACCAGTGATAGCCATACCGTTGTGACAGATTTTGATTCAAACAAAGATTAATCCTATGCTAATATAACTCAGCGGGAGCCAGACGTTTTATGTGAATATTAACATTTTTATATTTAAATAGATCTTGCATACTTGCAAAATATAGTTTATTTCGGTTATTTAATATGAATTTAATTGTTTACTTGCCATATTAGGCTTGGTAAAAAAAATAAAACGTAAAAAAATTAAAACGTTTATTAATTAAATATTATTTTTAAAATTTATCCCTACACAGCTAATTATACTTAAAATAAATACAATTATTTATCTATCGTTAATTAAACAACTAGTTGAAGGATTTCAAAATATTTTTGATACGTCCAGTGCATATGTTGTGTATAATTAATTATAATAATCATATAAAACATGATAGCCTATTATAAAGCAAAAAGATAAAAAATAAAATGTATGAATTAATTATTTTCTCACACAAAATATCAAGTTTTAATTTTTGCATACCTGCCAGAATATGTTAAGTTCATTGAAATATGTTTATACAGTTGCATACATTTTAGCAATAAATGACTATTCAGAATTATCATTAACACCGTACAAACCAATGTCGATTCCCATGACAATTCGATCTATGTGGGATGAGAAACATGTTTGTGTTACATCAGCATGTTTACACGGCTCCCTGTCAACGTCTGCCCTTGATTAAACAAATAGTTTGCACCAACAAATACATCTATTTTTGACATATGAACTAAATACCCTCGCTGCAGTAAACCTTCAGACCAAGATTGTAATTTGGATTTAAAAAAAAATTTGCTTATTGAATTAAAACTAAAAATATTTTCGAAAACAATACATATTGATTCCTTAATTTAATGAAATTTGACTAACCGGGTACTTAAATTTGTTGCAACAAGGAAGAGAAAAAGTGTTTTTATAAATAATTCTAAATTTACAAGATTATAATAATTGATCAAAAATATATAAACAAGCAAACTATAACAGTTTTATTTTTCTACATAAGAATGAAATAAAAGTTTTAAAAATACAGGTTTAATGGAATTTTAACATGCACATTTAATCGTAAAACGATGCTTTAAGAAACAAAGTCATTTTTAAGATCAGTATTATAGTTGTAATGAAAATTCGTCATTTTAATTCTTTTGACTAATTTGACTCATTCACTACCACGGGACTCAGGGCATACCATAAAGAGGTGTCACGACCGGTAGGCTACGAGTGAAAGGGGAAAATATAAAAAAAGTATAAAAAATGTCATAACACCCATGATTTGATCCTACTGGTTCATGAACTCTTTCAATTCTATCCAGCTCTACACATTCATGGCAAATTTTATTAAAATCTTATGACAACTACTCGAATTATCATGTTCATGGACACAAACACACACACACACACACACATATACAGTATATGTATTAGATTTAAACATATGATGGAACATACAATTAAAAAGTTAATAAATTCTGGGTCTGGGTCTTTCCGTGCTACCTAGTGTAATAGCTTTTTTCCTATTAATAAATTTGATAAAATCAGTCTTTATCACCAAAACAATGAACATCAATGTAACAGTGAGCCATGTTTACAAAATATAAAAAGAATAATATATCTCACTCTAACAGAACAAACTTAATCAGTCCCAGTATTATTTTAATACTTATATACACTCTTCTCTTTGTCCATAAACACAATAATTTTGAATCTATTAATAAATACTTACTAGGTGGTACAAAGTTTAATTTACGATAGTACATTTAATTAAAACTGCAGTATTCTTAAGCCATGTTTGCAATTTTGCTCTTCTTCCCTTGGGTACTCAAGAGTTGAAAGTGTAAATAGACTTTGCAGAAGCATTTATCCGTTGTTGATAGAGTTTTACTTAGAGCTTTACAAGACCCTGTAAGCTTTTTTATCCGAAATACTTTGCATTTTAAGTATATTATGGTGAATCCCCGATTTAACGTCTAGCAATAGTAAAATCATTTAAGTACTGTTACGATAACACAAATTTAAATATTTATTTTATATTTCAATATTAAATTACAAGAAGCATTGGTAAATATTTTTAATATGTGTCTTATAGTGTCATTGAAATAATATAGTTAGTTGAATTGAAACTTTGACTGAGATGATTTAGTTCTCTCATACATATACAATAATGGAAAAAGTTTTCAAGAAAATGAGGGGTTTATATTACAAATAGATGTTCCTGCAATTTATGATATGAATACAGTAAAAATAAACTTATTATGACAGTATTATATCAAAGCCCTAAGAGAAAATAGTCGCAACTATCTTTTATTTTCAAATAAAAAGCCCACCTGTGCTGGAAGAAGGTTTTTACGGTTTCTTCCAAATCATTTAAAACCCATTGGCAACATCAAATTTAAAAACAAATTAAAAAACAATCTCATAGAAATCGCTCCTTACTCCATTTAAGAGGTGTTTCCCCAATTAACCAGATTTTATTGGTAGTTTCTTAGTATTATATAAATTGTAATTTTAGCTTATAACTGTATTTACTAGGTTAGGAATTTGACACTATTCAATGTACAATGTACAATGTACAATTATTGAATAAAGATATTGAAATGAAATACTTATTAGTTGTAAGTATAAGTTTAGGCTTCAATTTAATCATAAAGATTTCAGATCAGTTTCAAAGGAATAGGCTACTAGATAATGCTAATGTAATGTCTTATTACATAATGTTACTTACTTACTTTGTTTCGCCATAAGTAGAATACTCTTCCAGATATTGATATAAAATTATAATACACTTGATAATGTTATTACTACCAAAGGGTCATGAGTAGCAATTTGTTATCAATGATTTTTAAACATGCAAAAAACGCCTCTAACTTTGAAAATCAAGTTGAGATTTTACTCCTTTCACGACAGCAAGAAACTCGTAAGTGTTTTATAGACTTTTTATGTTGCACAGAACTGTTTATAGTCCTTGAGCCCAGTGAGAGTAGGGACTGGACAAAACGAGAATAGCTTTTAACACTAAAACGTATAATTGTATTATATAAACGATGGTAATGATGTAGATGTTAAAAAAGTATTCTTTAAAGTCATCACTCGCCCTTGCAAATCATGTGGACAACTACTATTACCATCGTAATAGGAATTAACGCTACTTTACCTATTACATTATTTACACACGACTAAGTTCCACAGTATACCGTATCATGATCCTAACAAAACACTTGTGCTGTAATGCAGCTCCAAGAAAATTTAAAAAATGTTTAACATGTTTTGAATGGCAGGATATATTTTGAAGAAATCGATTACTTAAAAATAACGAAATTAAACAAAACAGCCTATCGATAATATCATCAATTGAATAACTACTTAAGCAATTAACTCACACACAATCAATTGACTCAAATGGTAGGCCTAATTATTGCCAAAAATCTAACTATGCGGTGGGATGGTAATCCTGATAATAGCGAGAAGCAAGTTATATTGGTCCAGGGACGGGGTATGTCTCGGAGGTGCCATCAGTTACGACAGCCTCCAAACTCCCGCCAAATCGTCATCTCGATCACGTGACCAGAGTCTATAGAGGGTCTGAATTAAATAATTATTAGTATCTATGCAGTAAAATTGTTAGACTAGTACATTTCCTTCAGGCAACTTTATTTTTCCCCCTATTTCAACAACAATCTGTATCCTTTAAGTTAATTTTAGCCGTAGGGTTTGCGAATATAACGTATTTAAACAAAACATTGCATGATAAAGAACAGTGGCAAATGAAAGATATTCGTCCACTTTGAAGCTAATATAAATTTGTAGTAACGTGATAAAATATTGAAAATAGGTTGTTAAGAAATATCAAGCATAAGATACTTACAACATAATGTGTCATGGCACCGAATTGATCATTATATCCTATACGCAAATCGTGCATGAAAAAAGTATTATTATCTTGTCTTCGAGGATTAAGCTTATTACTTAAGATACTAGTAGCTTACTTAAGCGGCTACTAGCTTAAGCTTATGTTCAAGAAAACATCGATACATAAAAAAAACATTATTTTAGACAGTTTATATAAATGATCCTACACTAATTTACAATGGCCTATACAATAAAGAAGGCCCTACTTACATCAATCATGTAACAACTTAATTACCACTAAAAGTAACCTAATTAAACATACTAATTAGTATATTCGGTCGAAATTAATAAAACAGCATCAGGTATATGACTACGATTACAAACGCAGTATTAATTCAGCCAATTAATGGTTTTTGTGTAGGCCAAACCCAGAGCTGAGCAATATTCCCACCATCAGCGGCCTAATGCTGATGCAGTGTTACCCATTACGTTGATTTGTTGGTTTGCTGGACTCGTGATATTAGTCCGTGATTCAGACGTTATTGGGTACACGTTTTATACTGAATTCCCCGTAAGTAAACAGTCAAACTTTAAATTAGTTCTTTGTAAATAGGAAAATAATTGGTAGGTTATTTTATCACAAACTTAAATAATATTACATTCAGGCCTAATTACCTCTAGTGATTTTTAATAGCTAGGTTAGTTTAAAAATCAATTACTGACTCACTATAAAGTATGCTTAGCTGTAAATTATAATAATTGAAAATTAAGCTAAATAATATTCCGAACAAGAAAAAGATTGAAATATATTATTCAAGATCCGATTAATATTAACGGAGATACGGCCGAAAAAGCGCGGCCGCAAAAGTCCATTAGTCACAGGAACAACGGCATCAGGAGGATCCGTAGGTGCTGCTGTCTGTGGGAGCGATTTAGAGGTTATTTGGTGAATATATATTCTTTATACCCTTGATTATATTAGGTTAGGTTGGGTAAGGTTAGGTTAGGTTAGGTTAAGTTAGGTTAGATTAGGTTGTTTAACCTAACTTAACTTAACCTAACCTAACCTAAGTTAACCTAACCCAACCTAACCTAACCTAACCTAACTTAACCTAACCTAACTTAACCTAACCTAACCTAACCTAACCTAACCTAACCTAACCTAACCTAACTTAGCCTAACCCAACCTAACCTAACCCAACCTAACTTAACCTAACCTAACCTAACCTAACCTAACCTTTTTTTGGCCATTTTGACGCTAACTCGATTTACCGACGCTGTTCCTGCCGTATCTCCGTTAATAGTAAAAATCTTGCATATTCTTGTTCAGTTCACTCTACCGGTTAATTTGAGTATACACAATACACATGACTCATTTCCGCAAAAATTTGTTTTTTTTCGTTTTTCCGGGGAAACCGCGCCTTTTCAGCCGTATCTCCGTTAATATTAATCGGAATTTTTTTGCATATTCTTGTTCAGCTCGCTTTACCGGTTAATTTGAGAATACACATGACCCAATTCCGAGAAATTTTTTGTTTTTTGTTTAGTTTTTCCGCTTTTCCGGGAAAACGGTGCTTTTCTGACGAAAATGACAATCATTTTTGAATTCATGACGTAATTTAGCATAAGAATAGTGAGAAAAAAAATGTTTAGCGACACGTCCGTGATCGATATAATTACCATATTTTTATTTAATCCTACAAATTTAAAATTATTCATAAAACACTTTTTCTCTTCCTTGTTGCAACAAATTCAAGAACCCGGTTGGTAAAATTTCATTTAATTAAGGAATAAATATTCATTGTTTTCGGTAATATTTTTAGTTTAAATTCAATAAGAAAATTTTATTTAAAATACAAATTGCAATTCGCATAGTCTGCAGGCTTACTGTAGTGAGGGTATTTAGTTCATATGTCAAAAATATATGTAAATGTTGGTGCAAACTATTTGTTTAATCAAGGGCAGACGTTGACAGGGAGCCGTGTAAACATGCTGATGTAACACAAACATGTTTCTCATCCCACGAAGATCGATCTGTCATGGGAATCGACATTGGTTTTTACGGTGTTAATGATAATTTTGAATAGTAGGTCATTTATCGTTACAACGTATGCAACTGTATATTTAAATTATTTCAACGAACTTAACATATTCTGGCAGGTATGCACAAATAAAATATCTTATACATTGTGTAAGAATATAATCAATTTATGTTTAGTATAATTAGTTGTGTAAGGATGAATTGTAAATGTATGTAAATGTAATATTCAATTAGTAAACATTTAGATTTTTTGGAACCAATCCAAATATAGCAAGTATTCAAGATCAATACTAAAATATTGAAATGTTATTATTAACATGAAACGTCCGGCTGACGCTGAGTTTTATTAGCATAGTATTAATCTTTGTTTGATTTAAAATCTGTCACAACGGTATGAATATCGCTGGTATGGATTTGTATAGTCATTTCAAGTTATCGATCATTTAAAATTCAGCAATTTTACTGCAACAACAAAACTTAAAATGTGTTGACCAGTTTGCGGTTACATAATATATTTTTATCTTAGGAGTTTTTAATGATACAACTGAATTAAAGGTGGTACATTTATTTAATCTGTAAACGGGCTGTTAGTTTACGCCTTAATACGTTATGACTGATCAGTACTACCATACCGTTTGTTTAAAAATATAAAGACCCCAAGTAAATTTTATATTAATCATTATCATGTTATTTAGGCATATATGTTTATAAACGACATTATACTTAAACTAGTATAAATCCTAGTTTGGACAGTGACAAATAAGATAATGATTCGTATATTTATATAAGAAACACTTTGGTTTGAGTATTAACTGTGCCTTTATTTAGTTTATTCATTTGTGTGCATACCAGCTTTAAATATCAATACAACAATATCTAATACTTTTCATGTTCAATGTCTAAAGTCCAATGACTTCAGTATCCAATAGTCAATGATACAAGATACATACTTTTTTTACGATCAGATGTTATTATAGTAAAACAGAAATATCTATCTTTAATACAAATATTAAAACATTATATGAAAAAATACAAAAAAGTAGTAAAAAAAGATAGAATATAAATTATGCATTTTTCTATCCTAAGGTAACAATTATAAAACCATGTCGACCTATTACTAAACTGTCAGAGACAAGTCGGTCAACGTTATAACGTATGCTGTTTATCAGTGTTCTGCTTTAGACGAATTGCTTCCATTTTGTTGATTTGTGGCCATTTTGTCCTTTATACAGGTATTGTTTGCCATTACACAAATTAAGTCCTTATAGTTTGAGCTGCTAGTTAAATGTTTGCTTGTATTATTTTGTTATTAATTTATCGTTTATTTATATTTTAACTTTTACACCTGTAACAATAAAGGTACAAACACATAAGCTCTATTTATTCTAAACCACATGGTAACCTAAAATATACAGTACTGGTCAAAGTAAATATTCAATCAATCTGAGGCTTATGACGGATTAAGTGTAAAAAATGTAATTTTATTTGCAGTTTATATAATCATTTTATTATTTTACCTACCACAGATTATTGTGCAATACGTATTGACCATTTTTGTTACTACAGCACAAAAAAATATATTACGTTGATTTTCACTACATCGTTATTTATGTATGTACGAATTACACTGTCAAAATGAGACATTTTGTAATATACACTTTTACAATCATTTTTGAATTCATGACGTAATTAAGCATAAGAATAGTGAGAAAAAAAAAATTAGCGACACGTCCGTGATTGATTTAATTACCAAAAATATTTGGCAAATAAAAATAATTAACTAGCAAACTACAACAGTTTCATTTGTATAAATAAGAATGAAATAAAAGTTTTAAAAAATACAGGTTTTATGGAATTATAACGGTTAAATTTAATGGTACAACGATGCTTTAAGAAACAAAGTGATTTTTTATATCCACATTATAGTTGTAATGAAAATTGGTCATTGGAATTCTTTTCAATCATTCACCAACACGGGACCGTAAAGAGGTGTCACGAACAGTAGGCAAAGAGCGAAAGGGGGAAATTAAAAAAACTAGTATTTTTTTATGTCATAACATCCATGATTTGATCCTGCTGGTTTACGAACTCGTTAAATTCTATCCAGCTCTGCAAATTCATGCCGAATATAATTTAATTCGTACAAAAACTACTCAAATTATCGTGTTCATGGACACAAACACACACACACAAACACACATATATACATATTAGATTTAAACGTATGATGGAACATACAATTAAAAAGTAAATCGGTTCTGGGTCTGGGTCTTCCCGTGCTACCTAGGGTAATAGCTTTTTTCCTATTAATAAATTTGATAAAATCTGTGTTTATCACTAAAACAATGCATAGCAATGTAACAGTGAGTCATGTTTACAAAGATATAAAGAATAATATATCTCACTCTAACAGAACAAACTTAATCCGTCCCTGTATTATTTTAATAATTATTTACTCTCTATACACTCCCCTCTTTGTCCATAAACACAATAATTTTGAATCTGTTTATAAATACTTACAATACGCAGTACAAAGTTTAAATTACGATAGTACATTTAATTAAAACTGCAGTATTCTTAAGCCATGTTTGCAATTTTGCTCTTCTTCCCTTGGGTACTCAAGAGTTGAAAGTGTAAATAGACTCTGCAAAAACATTTATCTGTTGTTGATAGAGTTTCGCTTAGAGCTTTGCAAGAATCTGTAAGCTTTTTTATCCGAAATACTTTGCATTTTAAGTATATTATGGTGAATCCCCGATTTAACGTCTGGCAATAGTGAAATCATATAAGTACTGTTACGATAACACAAATTTAAATATTTTTTTTTATATTTCAATATTAGATTACAAAAAGCATTGGTAAATATTTGTACTGTGTGTCTTATAATGTAATTGAAATAATATCGTTAGTTGAAATTAAAATTTGACCGAGATGATTTAGTTCTTTCATACATATAAAATAATGGAACATTTTCCAAGAAAATTAGTAGTTTATATTACAAATGGACGTCTCTGCAATTTATGAAATAATACAGTAAAAGTAAACTCAATACGGCAGTATTATACTAATAATTTATAAATATAAGTTTATAATTTATTTTAACAATAAAAATTGCAGACCTATTTCAAAGAAATACTAGAAAATTCTAATGAAATGACCTATTACATACTGTTTTTGTTTCACTAGAGGGAAACTCACATAAAAATGTTGACATAAAAATGTAATACTCATGGTAATGTTATTTATACCACAGGATAATAAATAAAAGTTATTTTCCATGATTTTTAAGAATGCAAAAAAACACCACTCACCTTGAAACACAAGTTGAGATTTTACTCCTTTCACGACAGTAAGAAACTCGTAAGTGTTTTATAGACTTTTTATGTTGCACAGAACTGTTTATAGTCCTTGAGCCCAGTGAGAGTAGGGACTGGACAAAACGAGAATAGCTTTTAACACTAAAACGTAAAGTTGTATTCTATAAACTATGTTAATGATGTGGATGTTTAAACAATTATTCTTTAAAGTCATCACACGCCCTTGCAAATCATGTGGACAACTACTATTACCATCGTTATAGGAATTAACACTACTTTACCTATTACATTACTTGCACACGACTAAGTTCCACAGTATACCGTATTATGTTCCTAACAAAACACTTGAGCTATAATGCAGCTCCAAGAGGAAAAAAAAATCATGTTTTGAATGGCAAAATATATTTTTAAGGAATCGATTACTTAAAATATACAAATTAAATAAAACAACAATCAATATTATTATCAATTGAAAATTAAACAATTACCAACTCCACACAGTCAATTGACTCGAACGGTAGGCCTACTTATTGCCAAAAATCTTACATTATGTGGTTAGGGATTCTGATAATAGCGAGAAGCAAGTTATATTGGTCCAGGGACGGGGTTTGTCTCAGAGGTGCAATCAGTTATGACAGCCTCCAAACTCCCGCCAAATCGTCATTATCATCGCGTGACCAGGGTCTATAGAGGCTTGAACAGTTCTTGTAACGGTTCTGAATTAAAGACGTATTAGTATTCATACAGTAAATATTTTGTACTGGTAAATTTTCTTCGGACAATTATATTTTCTTCCCCGTCTTTTTTTGAAAATTTAAATATTTTAGGTTAATTTTAAACTTGGTGGTTATGAATAAAGCTCGATAAAAACATTAATGCTTGAGCAATAACAGAGGATTGCTATTGGTCCATTGCGAGGCTAATATAAATTTTTAGTCTCGTGATAAGATGTTAAAAAGAGTTTGAAAAGAAAGATTTAACCACACCAATGTAAAGTGTCGAGTTTATATAGTTTTAATAGCCCATAGTAAAATTAAAATTAACTAGAGGTACAACAAAATGCCCAATACGCAAAACATATGATTAAACATATAAATTAGTATATTCGGCAAAAAATGTATACAATAATATCCTTCTCACCTTATCATATACTTTAGTTTATACTTTTAAAAAGCATCAGGTATGTAACTACGATTGCATACGCAGTATTAATTCAGTCAATACATGGTTTTTGTGTAGGCCAAACCCAGAGTTGAGAAATATTCCCACATTTAGTGGCCTAATGCTGATGCAGTGTGACCCATTACGTTGATTTGTTGGACGAGTGGACTCTTGATATTAGTCCGTGATTCACAATATATTTTGTACACGTGTTATTCTGAATTTCCCGTAAACAAACAGACAAACTTTAAATTAGCTCTATGTAACTGGGAAAATAATTGGTAGGTTTATTTTATTACATAGTTAAATCATATTATATACAGGCCTAATTACCTCCTGGGATTTAATAGTTAGGCTAGTTTAAATATCAATTCCTGACTCACTATAAAGTATACTCAGCTGTAAATTAGAGTCTTTGGAAATTGAGCTAAATAATATTTCGAACAAGAAAAAGATTAAAATGTCTTATTTAATATTCATATCATTTATTTATCTGCAAGAGAGTCAGGGTTTGTATCGTATGAATATTTTTTTGTATCCATACTGACTATGTACCCTCTCTCATAAGTATTTTACTATTCCGTCTCATATAAACGCTACACAGCCGACTAAATCCCTATGGGGTCATGAATAGCAATTATTTAACTTTTTCTTATTGTAAGTTATACACCATTTTCTGAACACATATTCAGTTCAATAAAATAAAATAAACTAGTTCCCAACTTAGCTAATTAATACTTAACTAAGACATGAAATTGGTAAATAAGAGACTTTTATTCGGATTAACATTTATTCATATTATTTTATTATTTCCACTTTGCAAACATTGGATACTGGTAGATTCTACTTTGGTAACACGTTTGAGCATATTATACACGACACGCTATTTCAAAGTATTATTATGTTTGTTACAACAAATCCTTGTTTTAACAAACATTTAAAGATTCTGAAAGCGTGTTGAAATTAAATGTGGACATCACGTTTAAATTAATATATTCCCATAATAGTATTTCCCCTTAACTGTAAATGTAGAAGGAAAAGTTATTTTTTTCTTCACAGCTCAATGATAATCAAATTATAAACTTACTATTTAATATATCTAAAACATTATAAATCAAAATCTTTTACAACTGAAAACAAAAACCGCTACAGTGTTGTTCTTTGGTTGGGTATAGTACAAATGTTAGTTCAACAATACAACGTTATAAACGGTCCACTGTTTGGTATAAGCTGAGCTACTAGATTAGCTGTTATCAAATAATCGAAAAAATCCGCTGGTAAAATGTTTCTACTAGAGTGGAGTCGAGTGGCGAATGGCTTAACTTGTTCTGTTAAACTCGTATTATCAACCAGTAAGCCTATATTCCCTAAACAATAAGATTAATATAATTTTATATATGTTTTTTTTTACAAAATATACTTATGTGTCTGTATACACATTATTAGGGTATTATGGTTTTAGATACGTTGTGTATTATCTTTAGTTTTTATAATTTTGATAAATTACTCATAAAAGCCATTTAATTTTTTTTTAATTATATACTTGTATTTGCATATTAAATTGTGAAATACAGTTTAAAATTGTTTGACAAATATGTAAACCTGAGCTTGAAATGAAAATCAATTTGCTAATATTTTTCAGAATAAAACGAATAATAAAGAATTTATTGTGTATATATTTTTTTTCTAAATAATAAAACTAAGCTCCACTGGATACTATTGAAGTAGGTTGTCAACAATGTCGATTATCATTGAACACTAAAATAATACACTCATTTCACAGAGTCATTTGTATGGAATTTGATGCTACGAAGGTTACGGTACCTACTATGTAAGACTATTTAAGTCTATGTAAGGCTGGCGTAAGCTCAATTCAGTATATATCCTTCTAAATCCAGTCTTACCACTTAAATCCAAAGATTAATTTTCAAACAAATGCCTAGTAATGTAAGAATATCTGTATGTAAACTAGGTATAGTAAACCAAAGTGCGGGTGTCAACTAACCGTAAGTGGGAACACAATGCGTCCAAAGTGATGTGTCATGTAACAATTTTATGGATGTATTATCTACCAGACTGTGACACATTGTATCAAACAAATTACTGAAAAAGCAGTTGTTAAATTAAATACAATGGAATACCAGACCTAAAGAAAAGTATGTCAGATTTACATCCATGTCAGATTTTTTATGTGTTTTTTTAATTGTGTATTTCCTTTATAATACACTATATACCTTGAGACTTGCTCAACATAGTTAACATAAGTTTAACATTTACTTAGTTCTAGAAGAACAGGTGGAGAGAATGGACTAGTCGACATGGCTGCTGCTTCAAGAAGAAATTGTATTTCATGTTTCATAAGAATTGAACATATGCATAGAGTATCAACATAGATCAAACACAATTATAAGATTGGTATATTATATGAAAGTTCAAGTTCTGGATCTGATTATGGCAATATATTTACCGAAACGTACGTAATCCTACTGGATTAACAAAACCCACAAGGCAGTCTGCAGGTACTGTAACCTTTTATTGATAAGTCAGATTATTAAATGGTTGATAAAGAATGGATAAAACTATTTACAGTACTTTTACGTAATTAATTAATCGACTATTACTGATTTCAGTGACAATTATTTGCCCTATTTAAATGTTCGTAAAGTAATTTTTAAAAGGATTTTGGATTAAAGCTTAGCGTCCTAGGATATTATGGAAGTACGACAAAACGTAGGAAGAAATTAAAGGTTAAATCTGCTTTTATTTATGTTATACTTATCGACGATTTGAACATTTGCTCGGTAATTGAAAATTTGAATGCCAACTATTCAAGTAACAAAGATTGTATAAATGAAATATACCGTAAACCACCATGTACACTTTTCCCTTTTAACTTTTTCTCATAAAATGGACCCGAACGGTACAGTTTCTTTTGTAACGAACGATGGACTAAATGAATATCATGAACATGTTTTATGCTTTTTAGGGTAAAATATTATTTGCATAAAGGAAATGTGCCTAATAAATAAAAACACTTAATTTACTAAATTAAACTTAACTTAATTGGTTAGTTAATTTGTCTTTATATAGAAATCAACACAATTTGTTAAATGCAGATGTACGGTCAAACGGTGACCGGATTGTTTCTGACAGTTTTGTAATCGGTTTCCAGAGCTTCCTACTGATTAAAATTTGATTATTGTTTATGCACATAGTGCATTATGATGGGTTCCTTGTTGCATGAGGATATTCGTTGTTATTAAAATCATAGGATTGTCAAAACTAATTTTATGCTAACTGTCAAAATTGTAGATAGTTATACACCGTACACAATTTAAATAGTTTTCTATGGTATACAAAGTGTATTGAAATTTAAAAATATACTGACATCCTAAAATGATTTGTTAATGAATGGATATAAACATATACACAAAAAATATAAAGAAGTAATCTACGGTAAAAAATAATCAAAACATTACTGTGTATTATGAAACAACGCAGGTATAAAAAAATACATTGTGGTTCAGACCATGTTAGTACAATGAATCAAATAATTCATATCATACTTCTATGAAACATGAAATGACAATGCTGTAATTTAATCTGATCTAGATCAATCTGTAATTACGAATAAATCCATATGCATTTTCCTAGCCTCCTCTTTTACATCAAATTAATCAGCCTTGACAACTTTAATATGCTATTATAGATAATAATCTACTTACGTATCACGTATGCCAGTAGGTGTCAATTATCTTTTACGTTAAAGGCTCTTTTGAATGTTACTGACATGGAAGGTCAGCCTATTCACTTAACCAAACCAACAAAACGTTTTGTTTACAATTAATTAAAATTAAACTATAAAAAGTATTCAATTTAAGTTTATGTCCAGATAATAATATAAAAATATAAATATACAACACATACATAAAATATAACACGTGGTTCAGTTGTACAAATAACACCTTAGTATTGAGAATTCAGCTTTCGATAAATCAACGTAATGGGTTTCACGGCGTCAGCATTAGGCCACTAAATTTGGGAATCCTGCCTGGCATTGTTTGTATTTTGGATGCACAAACATAATTCGTCAACTTATGATCCAGCTTGAATAGTTTTATAAATCATCAATAAATGATTCAGCAGTTAGTCAAAATGTGGCATTTTATCCTGTTATGTTACATTTTTATGTAAGCTTATATTGACTTTTGGAGGGGAGCAGCCATCTTGGTTGGTTTAAAACAGCTGCTGAAGAGTTAATTATCATCCAAAAATATTCGTTTCAAAAATCAAAGTGATTTTTATTTAAATATCTAGGACACTGTGAGATTAAATATTGTGGTTTGGAGTTTTGAATTGTTTTCCAAAAAATTCCATGGGAGCCTAAAGTCATTTTGGATTTTCCCGCCAAAAAAGAAATTTTAATTTCGTTAATTAGAAACAACCACTGAGGAAGAACTTATAATAAAAAAAATACCTATCCAAATACAAAAGTGAATGTAATTTAAATATCTAGTGCACTGTGGGATTGTAAATTTGATGTGTAGTTTTTTTATTGTTTTATGAGTTAGAACTTTAAGGCTTTAATGACTCTTATCATGATAAGAGTTTTTAAGTATGATTACAATTTTCTTAAAAAACGCATTTGTTTCATATTGTTTTAAAATCATTAATTACTGAATACGGCACCTAATGCTAGGGACTTAAGCAGAAAAGTCAAACATTGCTGGTTTGAGACCATCTGCCTGATGAGGATCATTCCTTTATTTTTTTGTGTCAGTCAAAAGTATTAATTTAGTTTTTTCAAAATTCGGTCATCATTTCCATATGGTGGCCAATTTTGAAATTTCTTACGGAACACCAATTTTTATAATGTTTTCGGATAGAAAAAACAATTTTAAAAACGTTTTAAACCTACTGGTTTAGGAGTTAGTGCCCAAGAAAAAGGACTTGCTGTGTACATGTTGCATCATGTAGCTCCTAAACGAGTAGGTTTAACGCGACGAGTAGACGAGTCTTAAAATTGCATCCACATTTAAAAAAAGACTATAATACGCGTAACAAATATTTACTAGATTTTTAAAACAATGGCGGTCCTTTACCAAAATTGCACTAAACTAGAACATTGGAAAACGGTGTATTTCATAGTCTTTTTAGAATGTAGGTGCAATTTTAGGACTTGTTTATTCTTTGCATTTTTTCTCTAAACATACTCGTTTAGGAGCTACATGAAGCAAAACGTAAACCGAAAGTCATTATTTCATTGGCTTCAACATCTAAACACTTAAAAGTAGCTTTATAGGAAATATGAAAAAAATGTTTTTGAACTGTACCCTATGTTCTATCCGAAAACATGATAAAATAAAGGGTGTTTCTTAAGAAATTTGAAATTTGTCCACCATTATGGAAAATGGTGGTTAAATTTCGAAAAACTAAATTCATATTTTTTATTGCCACAAAAAAAATGAATGCCCCCCATTTAAAGTTTTCTTTAATACTTACCGTTTCCAATATTCCAATGGTGACCTCCTTGAGTTGGTCACCCTGTATAATTACAACAATAACACTGGCTTGGCCAGTTCTAATGTTGTTATGCCATTATACGGAAACGGTCTTGAAATATTAACAGATATGGTTTACATTGAAACAGTTTAAACGAGTAAATAAGTATGTAAGGTTATTACTTTACATCACAAAATATTATATATTTCCTTAGAGTCAACTTTTTAATTTCTTGTTTATTTTTTAAACTTTCATACTGAGCCGAAAGTGCTCTGGTGAGAAATGTAATCAAATAAATATAGTAGCAAAGAGTGAAATATATTAGTTCAATGACTCGATAGATTATAATCAACATTATTGTAAGCATTTTTTTTCAATTTACTCATATTGACAGAATTATTATCACTAAATTATACTAAAATAGTAGTTCTCCTACATTCTTTTATTATTCATATATTCATTTTCTTGGTATAAATTTGCCATAAAGTTATTATTAAAATAATATCATAAATTCAATAAGGAAATTGAAATATATTTAGTGTAAGTAACATTGTTTGAAAATAAAACTTTAAACCTAATGAATAATAATTCTCTAGAGGTACAATCTTATCACTATATCATGCATCATAATAATGGAGGCTTATAACACAAAGCCCTGCAGCTTTAGTTTCGATTATTGTAATGTAGAGCTGGCTGACGTATCTAGGTGTCTAACATAAGTAATTATTGTGTCTTACTCATTACACTTAATTATAATTATAGTATTTTTGTGTATTATCATCAAGGTAAATTTTTGTATAAGTAGATACTCAAATGTGAATCCTGTATATTGTTTTGAATTATATATAAAATATTATTTTATATAGCACTTAAGATACATTTACATAAAATTGCATTTGATTTTTATGATAATAATATTTTATTATCTTAGTTGTCAAAGTTAGTACCATGGTATGCCTTGTTAGTGACAAAGATAGAAATGCAAACAAACATTATAGCACCTGCGTAGGCTCACATAAAAAAACACTTGAAGTAACTACGACATTCTTTTGTGAATTACCATAAAAAAGAATACTACGTTAAATTAATCAGCAAAAACATTGACTAGATTCATACCGATTAATTATTCCCTTTATGGAACAAAAAAAACACTTATTTTTAAAATGTTTAATGTTTACATTGGGTTAATGAAGCTTTAACATACAAATTATGTTAAAATCAAATAAATACGTTTAAATGTTTTTTATAAATGGTTGGTTAAAGAAATTAACAACCAACTGTTACATAGACAACTGTAATACTAATGCAAATTTTATTTTTTTTTAATAAACAAACACATAGTTTTCAAACAAATTAAGTAAAAAGAGACTTTGTCCAATTACAGAAAGTAAAATTAACTATTTACTTTTTGATGATCTACACAAACCTCGTTGAAAGTAAACTATGATTTCGCACATGAAATATTTGTTTATACATCTTTCATAAGAAAGATAAGACTGCTGAACTATGTCATGAATGGCGTAATATGTTATGCGACCTTTTTCATAACACTGATTCACACTACATGAACACAATTCAATTCAAAGCTGATTTAGTGATATAACATATGAGTATGTCACTACTTGGTTGGCTTTGAGAATTGTTTGATATGATATTTATTATTTCAATATTATTGTTATATAAATATTTTATAATTAATATTGTATTACAATTAATGCTGGTTAGCATTGTATGATCCAGTCTTTTTGGATACTTCATTTATTTATTGCATCTTCAATAATGTGCCTTCTCACTGAAGGCCATTTAAAATTCAGTATTTTAATGGTTATGATCAAGGTCAGATTTACAGGGTTAATAAGTTTTTGAGTTTTACTACCCTTATAATGGAACCAAGAGAGAAAATCCATCAGAATAGAATTTTGATATTAAATGATTTTAGACGTAAACATTTTTATTAAAATTGTATGGATTTCTACCAAACACAAAGTCCAAAGTAGTTTGTTTTTGTATACCAAAAGGAAGTCAAATTTGTGTGTTTGTGAGATATAAAACTGAAGCTCTACAGACAATTTGTTGTAGGAAATTTCAAAACGAGGATTCAAGAAAATGTGGTGTGTAACATACCTAAAATATGCAGTATCGCCAAAATGAGTACATATTTGAAGACAAGATGCAAAAACAACAATAGATTGTTTTAAATTTGATTTGAGCTTAGGGGATTAATCAAACTATATTGTTGGTCCTTTGTTTGGTAGAAGTTGCTTCCCTAAGAAGGAGGTGACGTTATTGATAGCTTTGTTTACTTCACTTGTCTTAACGTCGAAGTCGTTGGCTATTAATTCCAATTATTCCCTTCGCACTAGCCTTGTTTATAATTAATTTATATCACACAGTTATAAGAATACGAAATTGGATTTGTATTACATGATGCATGATGGTACAAATACAAAAATTGATTATTCTTATTTTATTTTTAGCGAATTTCCCTTTAGGGAAGTAGCTATTACCGTAGGTGGCACGGTAAGACCTAGACCCGGGACCGATTTACTTTTTCATTTTGATGTCCCCAGAGGCCAAAAACATCATTCGTTCAAATTTTTATATATGTATATATATATAGATATGTACATGGATGTTAAGTGGACAAAATTTATATACAAAGCTGTTAGGAGGACAATTGCTGTCCTCTTATTAATAAGAAGACAGTCCTCTTAACATCCTTGTATATAACATTTTGTGTCCTCATAACATCCTTGTGTATGGCAAAAAAAGGCATACCAATACACTTGTAGGAGAATGAATTTCCCAACTAAATCCCATACATTTTAAATGGGTCTGTCCCCTAAACAGCCGTGTGTATAAATTCCGAATATGTGTCCTCATAACGGATTTGTGCTTACCAAAATATCCTGTGTTTTTATAAACAAATTATTGCATTTAATGTTTTATCTAATTAACTATACAGCACGATGTGTAACTCACTCACTGATCAGGTATACAAGTGTTTGGGCACTTCTAGACGGGCTAGGAAGTAGAAATTTGGCACGATGACAGGTCTCTGCCCCAAACCATGAGGAAAATTCAGAAAAGTGACAATTTCGCATTTCAACATTCCCCCTACAAAAAAGTATGTGTTTCTTGAAACGTCTGTTGCGGCACGTATTAAAATTTTACAATTATTTTTACGCTGCATTATTGTTTTTGATCAAAAGCTGGAACCGACGTAGTAGGCCTGTATATTAACCGCTTTGCCGTACCTCTTACCGTTTCCGAGACCACTCTTACCGTTACCACCTGGGGACCGAGCTTTGCTCGAAGAAAGTCATTAGTACACTCTGAGAGCAGTGTTTTGTCACTGCCGTTCATCCAAATCAAATGTTGCAGTCTATTTGTAATATGTTAAACAATACCTGAGGATGGATGAAGACCTCTTTGGTTTGTATTAGGTTTGTTTATAATCAGCTGTATATTTATATATTTTGTTTTTTAATTTAACTATGGGATAGTGTTTGAGATTATGAGATAACACAAGTGACTCGAATGGAGAGTACTAACTATTCTTTTGTTGATGTTACGGTAACAATTTTCGTTTGTTATTTCGTTCCCAAATTAGTAACCCATAAGGCTCACTGTTAGAGAGTTTTGTCTTTCAAGTTCATTATTTTACAAAATTAGATTTTTCTTGGTAGTTTTAACTGCATAAAACACGTTTTTAGGCCAGAAATATATTATTTACAGCTTTGGAAGGAAATCGTCGAAGATATTGTTAGAGTTATCTATACAGGGTGTTTTTTTTTTTTAACTTGCATCTTTATCTATGTAAAAACCGCAATAGATAGAAATATTCAGTTTGCGGGAATCATCTATTGACGTAGGGGGCACAAGTTTTTTGAATTCAACGTTACATTCACATTCCCCCCCTTCCACCCCCTGTCACCAACTTATTTTTTTTAAATAGCAAGGTACCCCTTGTGACATATCAAATGAAAGAGCATGAAAAAAGAAAATGTTTGATGAAAAAAATTGATAATCGGTTCATAAACTTGTGAGATATTTCCGCCCCCCCCCCTCCCCAGAACTTATTTTTTTTAATCGCAAGGTACCCCTTGTGACATATCAAATGAAGGAGCATGAAAAAAGAAAATGTTTGGTGAAACAATTTAAAATCGGTTCATAAATTTGCGAAATATCCCCCCCACCCCGGAACTTAATTTTTTTTTAATCGCAAGGTACCCCTTGTTACATATCAAATGAAAGAGCATGAAAAAGAAAATGCTTGGTGAAATTTATTTTTCATTTGATATGTCACAATCCGTTTTTAATTTTCATATTTTGATTTTGAAATATTGACATTTTTAACAAAAAAGTTGCAATATTTCATAAATAAAAGTTGATAACAAAAAACGGATTGAGGCATTGAGTTTAGCTTAAAAATGTAGTTCGAAATGATGGGTCACAACACCCCCTTCATATTTAAAATAATTTATCACATTTCAAAATGGCGGATCCAAGATGGCGGCCGGAAAAAATACATCAGTCATAACCAAGTGAAAATAGGTCGACAATTACTGGTAGTGTATACTTATCTTTATCTAGCACTATTTTGAGATTATGGTCTTATTTTGTACATGCACAATGTTAAAATGGGCTAAAAAAAAGTTTTAAAAAGCCCTCATAACTTTGGAATAGATCAAGATTTTTTTAAAGTGTTTGCGGCATTGCAATCAAGGTACAAATCTAATTCGAAATAATGGGTCACAACCCCACCTTTACATTTGAGAAAAATATTTTGCATCCAATATGGCAGATCCAAGATGGCGGCCGGAAATGACCACCTTGTCAAAATGAAATACTTACTACCCAACAATGTTTGGAAGTGGTCTGGGATTGATATTTGAAAAAATGTAGAAAAAAGTTGGGGGGGGGGCAATTAAAAGTCACCCTGTATGAAATAGCGAACAGCTGTTCGGATCAAGATTATTTTTCTCTAGTTGTCACTGATATGCTTACATTGAATGTTGTTTACAGATACCGCAATCATTTCCGATCACATTTCAAAAGAAAATCCAAACCAAGTTGGATTAAACCCGTTTTTCCTGAGGTTTTTCCTTACATAACGGATTTAATTAATCACAAGTGTCCGTACTTTTACGTCTACAGCCTAAATGGTATATTTTTGATAGTTTGAAAATGCTAAAATCGGATTCCTCCGATTTGCAATCCGTTTTGCATTTTCATATTTGTTTTTTGAAATATTGGAAATTTAAGTAAGATAATTTTAATATTTCATCAAGAAACATGAAGGTATGCACGCACAGATTTCCCATCAAGCATCGGCATATATCTATCTACAGTCCCACTCGGCTTATACGTAGGCGAAATTTGCTCCCCATGTATTTCTTAAGGGAGTTAAACTTGGTTTTCTTTTCCGGGTTCGTTTGGCTCTTCCACCCGTCTGATTTTCATGATCGAGGCCTCAAATTGAAGGTAGGTAAGCACAAACAAACTTCCTATCAAGCATCGGCATATATTTTTCTGCAGTCTCACTCGGCTTATATGTAAACGAAATTTGCTCGTAAAAGTTTAATTATTTTTTTGATATGATATTTATTTCAACGCTGCGGAGCAGCATGGGTCCTCTAGTTAGTTTATAAATCTTGTGGGGTTTGTTAATGCGAACAAACTTTATGTGTTTACATGGTAATACATACAGCTCTTTAAATAATAGTGTCTTAGTTAATATTTTTTATGTGATTGGTTTACTTGAGAAAAACTTAATTTTTAATGTTAGCTTTTATAAAAAAAGTGATGAATTAGATTGAATGAAAACCATACACGTTAACAAAATTTACATATCATCCATACGCAGGTTTCCTTCAATAGTTGTGGATTTAATGATGTGTTTGAAATGCCGCCAAGTAGCAAATAGTTCCATCTTGTCGAGATCAACAAGGATACAGAAAAAATCTATATATATATAACGCTAAGCCGATTTTTGTGAACAAAGCTCCTCCCTCATTTTTGAACCGATTTTGATGATTAAGGTGCCAAAAAAATTACCCTGATTTGTAGATTTGTAAAATGGTTTTCATATTTTGAAATCTTTATTAGTTTGGGCAGGATCTTCCGTCAAAGTTGGGGTTTCTCCCATAAGATTAACATGGGGGAATCTAAACATTTAATTGGAAACTTTGTCCCCACTAATTTGAGAGAACGGCTGGGCGTAGAAACTTGGTTGAGGTGTCCAAAGAAAGGTGTTGGTCTGTAGAAGAGCCATCAACAGAAAAACTAAGTAAATTCCCTTAGGGCTCTGCCCTAAAATCCTTTAAAGTTTCCTTCCCAGATTTGTTTACATTATCGTCATATGGATAATTTTTCACTACCTTTTAATGAAGCAACTGTTAATATTTAAATTGCATTTTAAACAACACTACTGAGTTTGTCAAAAAGAAGTACTTGCAATGTAATTTTCTGATTTTAAAATTTATTTTGTTCTGCATCATCTCATGTTTTGCAATATAACGTTCAGTTACGAAATCATTGGAAAATCTTAATATTACAGAAACTCTTAAAATGATTTCTTATCGAATTATATTATATCTATTGTACGGGTTGGTGTCTGCCTTTTTGACCACTTTTGCTGATATTTTGTCATATTATTCAAGACAGATATGTTCATGAGGTCATTTCCATACATGTTTTCAATTATTAAAAAAGATTTCGATTGTGTAATACAATACAAAATAATACAAGTGCAGAAGGGCACGTTGCCCATATGAGCCGTGTTCATATTTTGTTTACCTAACCCGCCATGTTAAACTTCCCTATCCCAAGCGTGATGTATACAACTTCATTACTTCTCGAGTGATGTAAAGTTGAACAAAACTCACTCGGTGAGGTAATAGAACCCATTTTAATAACATTGAGTGCCTTACTTAAAAAATATACCTCTATGGAGCCAACGACGTTCAACGCTAGAAATCAGCTGTGTGCTTGAATTTTATTGTTGTTTTGAAAAATTTTCCTAACCTAGCTTATGTTAGTAAATGAACGTTACTGTTAGAAGATGAGTGGAATGGATAATGAAAAATATTGTTCGTAACCTCCTGTATATTGTCGGGTCAGGTAAAATCTTGTACGTTACACGTTACGCAAGAATTTATTACATCACTTAGGTAAATTATGCAACTCGCTTCCGCTCGTTGCACAACATTCACCTGCGTGATGTAAATACGCTCTTACTACACTTGTAAGGTAAATAGCTATTACATTAATAGTGGTTTACAGCAACTGGATTAATATTTTAATAATTTTTATAAAGACATGTGTGTATGATTTAGAAAGTCATTAATCTGCAAAATTGCAATTTATTGCAGACTTTTTGAGCGGAGCGAGCGAAGCTCTTTGGGATCAACTTCAATGCAACAAATAGAGAAACATCACTCAATAACGGCTGAACGCATTTCAGCCAAACTTAACAAAATTACTTAGACTAATAGTGAGATGGTTTTTAAACAAAAGATTTTCAATTAGATAATGGTAATGCAATTTAAAACGAACTTAAAATTTCCAATTTTTAACATTAGGCTTATGGGACTAAAGTAGCCATATGACAGTTTTTTGTTTACAAGAAAATGTAAACAAGAGAATCATAAGGTATTTCTGAACTTTCTAGACTTTTCTTTTAAACGTTTTTAAATCATTCCTATGATCTTAATAAACAAGAAAATACCGGTAAAACATTTTTAAGGCGCGGAATTTACTACAAATTGCGAAAATAGACGGAACTACTTTTTCAATGCGCGGAGCATATCGCAGTGACTACTAACTCTTGGGCACCTATTTGTGTTGCCAGCTGATTAGAAACAGTCAATGTTAGAAATAAGGATTTAATAAGCGATATATCGAACCGCGTCGAAATCGATATTTAATCCGATAATACCTCACAGGTATGCTCACAGGTAACTTATGTTGAATTACATCGACGATACAGTAAGTTATTACACTTATTAATAAAACGCAGATTGAAAACTGATCTAATTTAGGCATGTGGGGAAGGTAGGTCGGGGTTTATGAGTATTCGTGACTACATTAAGTGTTTTGAAGTAAGGTTAGATTAGGAAGGTAAAGTGTAGAAACTATAAGTAGGTGATCGGTTTATTTATTTGTGTTGCACCATATTATTTTTTTATTTTTTGGAATAGTTGGTTAAATGGGGAAACGATTTCAAAAATGCTTGCATATTATGGTCTTAACAAACCATCTACAGTATTCTAGCATTGACTTTATATAAAGTCAATGATACTAGCAAATTACTACATACAGACCAAAAGAAAAGAACATTTGGATTTGGACCAACCAAAACCAAAACCAAACCATAGCAAAACTAACATATAATTTATGAAATGTGAAAAGTTGTATATCATTAAATACTATTCTACTATTCTGTAATAGCCAATTAATAATTGTTTGGCAAATCCTCATTTTAATGGCTTGGCTAAAAATGGAATCTGCATTTTGTGAAACAGTAATTTGGTAACAATTCAGTAATTTCAAATGGTGATAACAGTAGCCTATCCTATATAAATACTGTTATTTGATTGCCAAGCCAAGGACTATACATACGTCCAGTTACAACCGTAATAAGTAAATAATTAATTACCTGGGCTTAATAGAAGTACACTTTTAACCATGGTATGGATAATTGTCTAGGGCTGTCCAATGGTTTTATTAAGGCCAGTATTAAAATGCCGTCTCTAAATCGTCCCAATAATGGTAGAAGACCTACATTCCAGTTACATTACAATCATATCCTCCATCAAGAATACTTGGTATTAACAATCATTAACTATTTCCAGCAAAGAAAGCTGAGTTTAACCGATTGCAATGGTTGAAATGAAGACCAATGTTTATAATGCACAGTTGAATTTAAATGTCAAATTTCCCCTCCTGATGTTATACTTTAACACTCGTTTTTTAAATAGTTACTGTTTTTTTTATACTTAAATACTTTAACCGATTGTAAAGGTGAAAAATGAAGTCTAATTTTTTTTTTAGTCTACAGTTGAATTTGAATGTTAAATTTCCTTTCTCTTTTTTATACTTGAATGCCCTTTTTGGATGTTAATATCAGATTCCAACTACTGTAATATTTTTATGGTCAAAACTACCTAACTACCATAATGCACTTCTGGAAGAGGTATCTGAATAACAAGATGTAGTTAAAACAAATTTGAATTATTATAATTTTTATCAATAAAACAAGCATTAGTATTGACTTTTTTACATATAGTTACTTATACAAATATCAAATCACGTTTGTTCCGCTCAACTGGCTTTCACCTCTCTGAAAGCAACCCTAGTTAGAGGTGTTACTTCGATGTATTCATTCAGCTTAGTGAAAACAGAATAGAGCCTTTGAATGTTATTAAACTAATGAAAAGGGTTGTACATGTTTACTAGCGCTACTCAGCAACAAAATCCATTTAATTTATCTCTAAAAGAAATATCTCAAAATGCACCGGTAACTTACCCAGATAGTAACATAAACAAAATGTCCAAGCTCGATACTACAAAAAAGTTCATGCCAGAGCCATTTTAATGCGCTTGGATTGTGACACTTATTAATTCGATTTATATTTCTCTTAACCAAAAGATGATAAAGATCTGCAGAAGAAGTTCATTGAGCTCTTATCGTGTCTAATAATATCCAAACACAGAAACCTTGCCTAAAATTAAAATAGTACCTATATCTTGAAAGATGTTTTGCAGTGGCCTATTACGGACCGGGGCCTACTTGGTTGGCCTTAAGTGAGATTTGTGAAAATAACACTACACTTCGAATGTAAAACAAATTTCACAAAGAGTAATTACCATTTAAGCAGTTACTGTCATGACAGAAAGGTCGTGTTCCTTTTGAACTAGATATCCTCATCCTTTCTAAGATACGTTGATTAACAACAATGCATGTAAACGTCACTATTTACGTAACAATTTACAGTATTTGCTTTTTGAAAATGCAGCATTGCTTTGTCATTTGCAATATTTGTTGCCAATGAAGCCGCATGGCCATAAGAACGAGGTCCCTCATTTCGAGAATAAAAGACAGCATCACTACAAGTATATTCCACTACACCTAACATTCCGAGGATGTATTATATTGAGCACTTTATGTAATTGATAAGGCTGAGACAACTGACATCCACATGTCATGTTATCAATGTTATGCTAAAATTGCTAAATTTAGAGGGTTATTCATTGGCACAGAAGTACGGTATGATGACCGACGTGACGAAGGAAAAATAAAACTTTCACAGCTTTAGGGTGGACCTCCTTTGAAATAAGAACGTGCCTTCTCAACAAACATATATTTTCAAAAAAAAAAAAAAAAAAAAAAAAAAAAACACACACACACAGATTTAATCTGCATAACACTGATGAAATCGCAGAAGTGTGTACCACAAAAAATCCACCAATACGGTTTTAATGCTATTTAAAGGTTCTTCCAAAAGCATTCTTTATATTATATTCATCAAAAAGAAGATAAACCAGTTAACATAGGAACAATAACTCCTATGACGGACGATATAAGAAATATGTTATTCATTGAATGATCAACCATATTTTGTAACTAACGCATAATAGTCATTATTGTTTTTACACCTATTTATTACCGTATTCATTAAACAATGCTAAATGCGCACATTTTTTGTAATTTCACTCTTTTTTTCGCAGTTAGAAGAATTATTGTCGTAAGCCTTTAAAGCAACCGTCGATTTCGACGGGTTTTACCTAGTACTACTATAATGGTTATAGTAGTATGTTTTCTGTGACAAGGACGACTAGGAAGCACAGAAATTTTAGCAAAAACACGACGGCTTAATCTTCGTCTTCGATCACCTTCCGATTGATTATACAAATTATTAACGTGTAACACTTAGGTTATGGTTTAAAAGCTTGAATAAATGCAAATGTGAATGTTAATATAACTTCTGTAACGATAATATATTTCTTGGTTTCACTTATACTCTAACCATCACATAAAGCCCTCTTATGCAGTTATTAGTAGCCAAAATGGTAGGATTCGAAACTGTAAAGGGTTGATTTCTAAGTTAAATCTGTACCACCCTGTTTTAGAATAAGTTGATGACTAACCCTGAGGGTTTAAACTTAAAATGTAAATGCAGGTCTCCAAAAATGCCTAAAATTACATCTCCGTGATTTTTACTCCCCCTTTTTTACGAATCAACGACTAGCTAATCTGATTACACCAATATTTATCTTTACACAAATGTTCTCTTCACTTAAAATTGTAGGTAAAAATAATTATGAAGCTCGATGGTGAAGGTCAATAACAATATATTATATGGAACCCTGATGACTCCGCTCAATTTTGTGGATGCCTCTGCTAAAGCCACCTAGTTTACATTATTTTATATGGGTACCATTTGTTAAATATATCAAACATTTTCATTTGTATGTCAATGCACTGTATTATAATGTCAACGTTGGCTCTAGAATAGGTGCAAAGGTTAAACTCCAGGCGCTGCCGGAGCGGCATTGCTTTATTGTTTTAGAAATGCTTATATCTTAAAAACGGTAAGAGATGCGGCAAAACGGTTAAAATTCAGGCACACTACGTGGGTATCAACTTTTGATCAAAAACAATAATAAAGCATAAAAAATCTAAAAATCTAAAAAAAATTAACATTATTTTATATGGGTACGCGGGTGAGTGATGCGAAAAGAGTTTGATTTTGAAAATATATATCGGATGGATGGAGATTGGAAAATGGAAATATTTATGGGGCTGGACAGTAGTATAGAACATTTTTATAGGCAGTGATAAATATTAATATTAGACCATATCTTAATGTGACATTTTTTCTACCCTTTTACGTAATTAAAGAAATTAGTCAAGAAAAGGAAACTAAATTTAATGTTAATACCATGCTTACTATACATGGAGCTGATGAGAGGACACTTTAAGCTTACACAAGGCTGTTAAGAGGACATAAGAATAAGAGGACAGTTAAGTGTCCTCTCAACAGCCATGCCATGTGGGAAGATGTTAAAGGGACCTATCGCTGTCCTCTTATTATCTATTTTCCCTCTCATTTGGTGGTTGTTCTATGAAGGTTGGCAATACTGACAAATTTTACTATACCAGACGCTGTTGAGAGAACAGTCAACTGTTCTCTTATTCTGTTGTCCCCTTAACAGCCTAGTGTAAGTTTATATATATATATATATATATATATATATATATAGACTTATATATATATACGTCCGTGAACGCGATAACTTGAGTATTTTTTGTCCGATTTTGATGAAATTTGGTTTAAAGGTGTAAAGCGGGATAAACTTGAATGAGTTCGCGAACCAGCACGATCAGACCATGAGAACGGGGCTTTACGGGGAGTTTTATGGGGTAAAAATTGGTTTTTCTCACTTTTGACCCTCAAAACACAAAATTTCCCGATTACTCTTTAGACCTTTTTAAAGAGGTTAAAAAAACAAATAATTTAGTATATAAAAGTATTTTTGTTCGATTATTAGTAACGGAGAAAATTAAAAAAATTTTAAATTTAAAATTCCCATGTTATTCTTATGGAGAATATTGTCAAATGTTGTAGTTTGCTTGTTTATGGATATATTTTGATCAAACTTGGCAAATTTATTTATTTTGTACTAAGCTATCAATATTTTACTCAAAAACACACTTTATTAGTTTCCTTGGAGCAGCAAACCTAGGTACTTGTTAAACCTAATGTTATTAAAATATATTTAACTGAAAATCAATTCAGACAAATGGAAATTCGCTTAGTCGGCAGGTTTGCTGCGGCGGGGTTATTTTATATACATAAAGTAATTATATTCTTATAGATTTTTATCCGTATTTGAGTTATCATAAATAATTACTTGATTTCAATAATTCTCACACAACAATAATACAAATAACCACAATAAAAGCAAACACATTTCTGTAAAACATATTATAGTTAGTAGTAAAATACTATTTTGAATATATTTTCAACTAAAACACGTTCGATAAGTATCATTAACTGCTATTTTCAAATTTACAACTGCTAAAAATGTTGTCTTTCATTCTACAAAGAAAACTCTTTCATTAAGCAGGAACAACCTACGCTAGTGATACCAAACAAAGCTGGTAAATTTATTTTCGTTTAGTGAAATAGAAACAATTAATTTACAGATTTGGCGGTGTAGAAATAACTTTGCTCCATTCGCATGAATCTGGATGTCATAAATCACCTCTGTAACCAACAGTGATACAAATAAATATAATCATTAATTGAAAATTGTGCCTTTAAAAATATGTAAATGGACCATTTATTTTGTCTAATCTTGTCCAACTTCTATCTTTCACGTAAATTATAATTAATAATGTTTATCTATAAATGTTTGACTCTTAAATTTATCTTAAAAAAGGTTAGTGAGAAAATATTAATAATACTATTATTCCAGGCGTATTAGGTCACTACAACTTTGGATAGTCAGTTACAAGATAATCTAAAGCTCCGACTAAATGAATAACGATAAATTGGTGATCTTTGTACGAATAAGGGTGATTGAATTTATTTTAGTGACAACAGCTACAATCGAAGTTTTTATAAGATTTTTATAGCTTTGGTGAAGAAATTGAAATTTTAATTCAGTATTTAACAAAAAACGAAAAGCACTCAATTTATAAAAAATATTGTTGTAACTCCATTTGAGAGAGTATTTTTAATATTTTAGGTTTTATTTTACATGCTGGGACTGTAGTTTATATTCATAGCAAACTTATGAACAAGTTAGTTATTTAAACCAATTAAAGTCGTATTTAAATATTTCTCATTTGTAGAGGAAACAATTTACATTCAAGAGGATAAGGTTACTCACTTAAATAAACGATATCACGTTACTAAGTGTTGCTCTCTTATTTTTATGCAATATACATCATAACAATTTTCTTAATTTTAACTTTTAAAACTTCAATTTCGCTTTATACTCTCACGTAATCTACCGATTTATATACTGTTTGTAAGTATCATGTTATAAATGTGTAATGCTATTTGTTTTTTTTTTTGCAGTATTACTCAATGTTTCAATGTTTTGCTCAAGTAACTGAGTATAAATAGATTTATAATTCTTTATGATGTAAGTTTTATTACCATTTTACACTGTACGATTATTTGATAGCAAGGTGAAATAATTTAAGATCACATTACAGTTTGTTTATTTATTCATCCAAAGTTCACGACAACAATGTATAAAATGTTATGAGGATTTACATACATTTCAGTTTAACGTAGAATGGATTTCCGTATTGATAACTTTATGTGTAATTTACTTGAGTTGACGTTTAGTGTCATTTTTATAACCATATATTTGCAAGAAAAGCTATATAAAATACCCTTGCTGCAGAAAACCTACAGACCAATCGTAAGGTCATTTGCAATAATAGGGTTCCCCAATACAGGGTGGCAGGTCATCAGTTTTACAAAGGTTGTTGGTGTAAGTACAAAGTAAATGAAGTGTGATGATGCATATAAGAGGATACAAGTCTAAACATTGGCTTCCCAAAGAATTATTTCAATTTTTCTAAAATAGCCATGTTTTTAAACACAATACAGCAATTTTATTTCATTTCTCAATTACCTGCAAACAATTTGAGTAGACAGTGACACTTTCGTGTTCTACATTAAATTTTAAATCAGAATCGTTCAAAATGTTAGAGGATTAGAAAAACGTCACTGGAAATGGAGTGAATGAACTCATTAAGCCTTAGTCTTGAATAAAAAATTAGTTATGTGATTAATTTGAATTTTTTTGTAAGATGCATCCTATCAATGTAGTAGAGATGTGGTTATGCGGAAGCAGTTGTACATTCTGAAATATATTAGTTAAACATCTTTGGGAATTGCAATTTTCCTTTTAACACTAACAAATTGCCTGGTTACGGCACCTATTGGCTTTTATCTTTGACTATTAATACAACTATCTTCACTATTCAATAGTCAATGCTTTTATGCACTAATGTAAAACGAAAACAAGTAAAATATAAGAGATTCTGTTTTTATAAGATCTGTTTTTATTCAAGATGAAGTAGCTCACTCGAGTAAGTGATATCAGGTAACAAAGTGCGATGCGGCGCTCTGTACTTTTTCCGTTGTTTTCGTTCTTGAGCATTTTACTTGAAACTGTAGCTTCCTTTGATTTTGATAAATATTCAGTTTACATCAGGATTTCAATATTATTATTACATCATGCTTGTTCAATTCGATGTCATTTTCATATGTAAATTTTATTGAGTATTTAATTACATTTATATTATTGTTGACAGCTTTAAACATATGTGTCAATTTGTAGAACGCGTTACTTGACAGGAATTACATTATTGTATACATTGCATTGTACATTATTGTTATTGTATAAAATTTCTTTTGAATTATGGTAATCATATTTACTAATAAAATTCACTATTTAATACTACTACATACATACTATTAACATTTAATACCTATTTTAACATTAGTGAACTCTCTTTCTATGTATTTAAAATAATTTAATTAAAACAATTATCCACCTACAAAGAAGTATTGAGCTCAATTTATTTATTTAATTAAGATCTGAAGGAAAATGCATGTGTTTGATTGAAATTTTAATGGTTCAAAAAACAGAGTGTGTAAACAATTTCATATAAAAGCTTTTACCTAAAAAGTGCTTGAACAGAAACAGGGACAGTTTAATGGAATGTTCCACAAATCTAATCCATTAAAATGTAGATTTAAAACTGCTATTCAATTCAATTTAGATAATATTTGCACTGATGAGTAAAAAAGGTGTTCATTTTGGTCATTAGTTAGTTTTTAACAAGGTTAAACAGATTAATTTTTATTTGACTTACTGTGCCAATGTGTAATGTATTAAAGGCCATCGAATAAATATTTTTAACAATTCCATGTATGTTAAACAGGGTCTATATTATCTGTGGTTAAACGCATAGTAAAAAATATACTTTGAATCCATCCATTAATATTTGACAATTTACCAAAATTGTTTACCTTCAAAATCTAAATGGGGCTATTTATATTTACATGTGTTGTAAACAATAGGTAAAATTTTGAAATAACATTGTTGAACTGTCTCAATTTGCTTTCACTCCTAGCTATTTCAAGTGAAATTTAATCATGAACATATATGGTACACAGTACATATTTCGTCTTAAGAAATTCACAGGAAGATTTTAACTAAATTAAGATTATCACAGTTAAGAAATAGATGTATATTGTGTTTAAAATTCGATGAAATTTTTCACTGAACTTTTTTTACTTAATGGTGTTAGTTTTGGATGGTTTTAGTGTCAGAAAGAGCTTAGAAATTCATCTGCAACTTTTTAGCTACCATCGCAATGGAAGAGAAGCGCCGATTAGTTGCCCTAACTAAAGGAAAATTTACAGCTATCCTGTAACTAGAGGAAATTTTTAATAATTATACTTATAAGTATAAATAAAATTCCAATCTGAAAAATATTAATACATTAACCTCCAGACCCATGCTGCTCCGCGGAGTTAAAATAAATATAATATATAATGAATAATAAAATTTATGATTTTTGATTTTGTAAAACAGTATCTTGAGCTTAAATGATTGAAACGATCAATAACTCAAATTAAAGCCTATTATTTACTGATTATTTTGAGTCTAAAAAATATTAAAAACGTAAAAAATACTGGAGCTATTGATTTTAATCATAGAAAACTCTGATGAAAAATTATTTTTATTTTGGTTGTTCACCTTGCGTTTGATTGAAATTAATACATTAATTAGTAAATAACCAATATAGTAGTGATCAAGCTAACAAGAGAACCTAGAGAACCCTACAAACTACCAACTTATAGATTTCTTTCAGTTTCTCTAATTTTAAACACAAATAAACATGATATTTTGGTAGTATATATACTGACCACACTATTAAAACCTCACCTAATGTATCCTAAGGGTAGTAAGGTTAGGATAGGTTAGGAAGATTTTGTTATTTTAAACTAATTAAAATCTTATTTGAAAGTCGATTCATCAGTGTGGTCGGTATAATACGAAAGTACTGATAATTTTATATACAACATTCAATGCGTGATTTTTTACACAAATGTACAGGAATTACAAATGGTTATAGGGTCTCCAGCGGCACTTAAAATTTGGTTATGTAGAGCTACAACTAAAAATCTTAATACAGTATGATTCAAAACCTTTTTATAACATTTCCGTCGATGAAATGCAATATGTTTATGTTTTACGGACACAAATGGATGTATGGTTTAAAACAAAACTTTTTCAAAACTATGTGGAATGTTTGTGAAAGGCATTAGAACTTTTTTCATATTAGACTCATATTTTTCATCAGTTGGTTATTGGTTTTATAAGGCTAGCAGAGTTTATCTTTGTCCTTGAACAATAACTAATATTTTAAGTGAAAAAAGAGGATAACTGTGGATTTTATTATTAGAAATTTATGCTATTAATACTAATTACATTGCAGATTCATTACTAGACATGCGCTTAGGATTATTTATGACTAAATCGTAACACAATATCATAGGAGAAAAATATATACATGTAACATATAAGTAGGACTCCTCAGTTTTAAGGTCATTATACGATACCAAGATCACATTAAATAAATTATGTTAAAAATTAACAATTGAGGTAACCATAAACATAAACATCGGCTGCGACACCTAAAAACTAATCTCTTTTTCCTAAGTAAAGTATTTTAGAACTTGGTTAACATTAGCTTCAGTTAATACAGGTTTAACTTTAATAGTAAGGATATTAAGTATTTTTATAAAATTCCCATATGGAGTATTTTATTACTGTAGGTTTCAAGGTAGGACACTACGAAGTCGCCAGGATGGATTTACTTTTTTCGTTTTCACGTCCCAAGAAAATAAAACACCATCCGTCAAAATTTATATTTATATACATATGCATTTAAATAAGTATTTTTTTATGAAATTGTGAACAAGTATGTTTTGATTATGGAAACGTGGTTTATGAGTTTATTTATTGGGGGGGGGGGTTACGTTTTCTTACGGTTGACCCTCACAAAATATTTTTTTTACAAATTGTCTCCCCATCATTTTCTAGATTTTTAAAATAAATCATTTAGTGGATTAAAGAGTTTTTGTACAATAAATACTTACAGAGAAAGAAAGTTGTTGTAGTTTGCTTATGAATGGACATATTTTAAACAAAGTGTGACAGTTGTTTTCATTATTTCATATGTTGGAAATTTAATCAAAATATACCCTTGTAGCGGCAATCCTAAGTACTACTAAAACTAACTTAAATTATAACGAAAAATGTATTTATAAGAAATCTATTTATAAGGTATTTATAAGGAAATAAACCTGATATATCTCAAGTCAAAAATCAGTGCAAATAAAATAAGAAAAACTGGAATTCACTCAGTTTAAAGGCATTATATTTTGGCAAGATTTAAGTTTTTTTTTTTTATATTTATGTGCAAAACGTATCAATGTTAATTTTACAGAATGTAAATCGAAACTTATTATTATAAACCCAATGAGAAACTTTAGTGGTATGTTTAAATACACATAATAACATACACACTTTATGAAATGTATTTGGTCTAATTGTATAAAGGGCTTATACAAAAAAAAATTGTAATTACAGTATTTCAGCAGTAGAATGTTATTTTCACAAACCTAACCTCAACAAGAAACAACATTCATCATTAGGTCTTAAATACCAGAGTGGTTCGATAGGCTCGGTTTTGGACTTGTAGAATTAATTAAATCTTACTTAATCGGAAGAAAAATGGTTATTTAAACCCTGTAATTTATAACTTTAATCGTTTTAGTCTGCTTTATTTATAAAAAATAATTCCTAGTGTTTTATGCACTTCAAATAGGATGTTGTAGTTAAATAAGATGCATTTGTAATTATGGTAATTCCCAGGATAATCAAATTTATTGTTTAACATTATTGTTTGTAATGTTTCTTAAAACACAGTAAAAAATAGAACAATAAAAATAACTTAAAATTTAATTTAAATATAATCCAATACTATTTAACTATATTAAATTACGAGTAGGCCTCAATAAACACAAAACACATTATAGACGGTTTATTTAAGGCTTGAAAGTTATATATAATGAAATCAAAATTTTTAATTTTAGTTGCAGGGTCGTAAACAGATTGCATACAAGCTTAACTCCGTTGATCACGTCTTAACTAGACAGAGGTCTACATGTTCTCTCCTAAAAAATTAACGATTGCTTTACTTTATTTAAGCAATGGTGATTTTAATTCTTTCACAAACAAATGGAAAAGTGTACAAATAATTGATATGCATAAATAATTACGGAAAAGTTGTCCATTTTAAGGGAAGATTTATGAAAAGTGGAGTTGGTTTTCCCACACAACATATATTGTTAATATATAGTTTTGGTATGATATCAAGTGTAGCCGAGAAACAGGACGTTTTGAAATAAGCATCGCATTTTTTCGTGTTTATAACTTGTACTGTTACATTTAAATGTTTGTTAACTCTTGCAATTTAGGAATTACACATAGTTTTACTACACATGCTATCCTTTACTTTAGGAAAAAGTGTCAGTCAGGTAGTCCACATTCATTCATGCAGGTTTTAATAATTTTCTTCCATTCTTTCACTACACGCCTCAGGTGTATGCATTTATATCGTGGTAATATTAGTTCCACAAGCGTTTTATAAAAAGGAAATATGTTGATTAAAATTTTAAATCACGATTTGTTTTCACAACGTAGATGATAATTTATAACCATGTTGTACGTTCAATGGCTAATTAGCCAATATATCATCCCTGATGCTCATATTTCAACGGCATTCCATAACAGGGATGTTTACAACCCCAAACCAACAACAACACAGTGGTGTTTGTAAGCTTCTGATATATTGCGGGTGTGAGTGCTTAAACTGCCAGAAAATCTCATCTGTACAGCAGAGTTTTCTGTTTACCTATGTTGGTAAAACCATTATAGACCAATAGAGTTAGTCAGATTTTCAACTTTTGAAAAACATTAAAATTATTATTAGGATGAAAAATTATTTTATAGATGTTTCTGTAAGATATGTCACGATATGAGTACGTTCAGTTATGTTTCAAGTAGTAGTGTAGAGTATATGTGGTTTTCTAAATATATTTCAGAGTTTATAGTGCATCTCACATCTAGAGCTCACTTTGTGGTCAAATGATTTACCCAATCTAGGTTAATGCTTATGCTTAGGGTATCACGAGTTAAATGGTATACAGTTTAGTAGTCAAGGCAGCAGATATTTACAAATTATTACTAGGCTGTTAAAATTATAATAATATTAAGAAAATGTTATTTGATTTGACCGAACTAGGAAACTGTTTATAACACTTTTCACTTTTAACTCGCCTCCAATGTAATTAAACCATGGCATTACAGGTGGTTAAGAGTATTTAAGTTTACATACCGGAATATCTGGCTTTTGTGCAGTCAATGTAATTTTGATTGGTTGTAAAAATTGTTTTAATTATTGTAACTTTACCTCAAAAAGTAGCTAACAAGGGAAGCACATTAACGTTACTTCTTTAGATTGCATCATCAATCTTTAGCTCAAAGTTGGGAACAAAAGCCTTTGAAAACTTGAAAACACAAGATCAGCACGTGTGGCTATGTATAAACGACAAAGGTCACTTAAAAACTAAAAGAAAACTTGAAAAAGTCAGAATATAATTTCTGACTACTTTCTTTTTACCAATGTGATGTTAGTATGAAACTTTTATTTATAACTAAAAGTCATAACAGATTAATTGCAGCAAAGGCGTTGTTTCTGTCGAAGTTTTGTAAACTTTCAAGTTATATTACTCATGGTGAGCACTGGCATAAACTTGACTGCATTCATTACAGCCTAGGGAAGCTTTGTCCGAGACTTATGCTGATAAGTCTTCGAATAAAAAAAACTATTCAAAACACTCATCTATCTTGTTTTGATATTAAAGCTACAGTAATAATTATTTAAATATAATTATAGTACGCGAATAGCAGTGGTTTTCATAGTAACATTATAGTAATTAGACAAATTCGTTAATTATAAGGCAAAATTTTAGTTCGGATTTCAGTATAAACTGTAGGTCCCTTAGTTGCCATTGGGTGTATGGGCTATTAGTTATCAGCTGTGTCTAAGGAACATGTTGGCCTTTAGTCACTAACAAGACTACAAGATCGCGCTAATCATCGTACACCCATCTCCATTCATACTTGGCTAAAAATGCCTAGCTCTGTATGGTTGCTGTTTAAGATGAAAGTAGTAATGTTTTTAAAGTGCAAAAAAATAAATGTCTACTCACTAAAAGCTTTGCTGCAAAGAAGAAATTATACTTTTGCTACAGTCGTTGTTTATATACAGCAGGAAGTGTTGATTTTTCCCATTTTCAGGCTTTCAAAGGCTTGTAAAATATATCTCTAAGAAGTTATAGTTTGTTCGAAATTGCAATCTTTAATCCGTTTTAGAGCCTAATAAATGTTTTAAGTGCTCTTTCACACAATAGTTGCATAATGTGTTTAACAATATTAACAGATTAAACGCACTTCTGTTTAAAAACAAAATCGTAACCAGACCTTCTCAAAGGTTATATACAGTTAAAGGATACTGGCCAAGGAATTCGGAAACAAAACTTTTAAAGAACATTCTACTAACGATAAATCGGAAACAGTAAACAATAACAGAACAGGCTTGCGATGGAGATGTGACTACATGAAGGGTGTGATTTACAGTTGTTATTGGTCCAGAATTCTGCAGCGATTAGATTCAATGAAAGTCCGCTAACATTTACTATTGCAGACTCTTTTAATGTATTTTGTTAGTCTATAAGTTTTTCATAACCTACAGTTATACCTAAATTGTAAAGGTTTACTACTGCTACTCGATTTCCTAAATTAAATAAGTAAAATATATGATGCCTCAACGAAAACTTTTACAATGAGCTTTTACCACTTATACTTCTTATTGGATATATTTAATTGGTTTTTGTATTAATAGTCCTTAATTTTGGTGTTAAATGGTTTTGATTTAAATCTAATTCTATCAAAATAATAGTTAATTGCCTTGTCTGAGATTAAACTGTATTTGCAAATATGAAGTTCCTTGAAGTTGATATATAATTTTATTCATATTAACTATCATGCATTTTTATGATGACAAATCATATTAATAACACTTTGATGTATATTTTATTCAAGAATTTATGTTGTACCCTAATACAACACCTTTTACGTTAATCTTTTGATTACCGAACCGACTAATAAAGTACACAGGCAGGATATAAAAGTAGTATATTGGCTTACCAAGGTTTAAGTAAATACATTTCTTCACATGAGGGTCAACACTGTAAAAGTATGTGAAAGTTGTATTTTAAAACGAAAAGGTAGCTGAAGTAAGTAAACAATATCAAGTTACTAAGTGCTCCAGTTTTCAATGTTTCACGTATTACCGTTGCAGTTTTAGCCTAATAATATATAATCGCCAGGTATTAAAGTTAACTTTTGGATGTTAGCTTCACAATGTGTAAAAGGAAAACATGTAATATGCTTCTTGTTTCACAACGTATTTAAAATATTACTAAAGTTCAGTAAATGGCATAATTATAGGCAAAGTTCTTAATTTGCCTACACGGTCTACAGTTTTATCGATAACATGTACAATTATTAACGTCAATATAATATGTGTTTTAGTGTTATTATGAGAGATAATATTTTTAACTTAACCATACAATAACTCAATTCTTTTAGCAGTTGCCAGAATTTCTTATTGACTTTGCTTTTCACGTTATGACGGTGTTTTCTCTTCCTTAAATAAATATTTAATCTATTAGATGAACCTCAAAATTTTCATATTTCATTTATGAGTCTAATTTTGTTACGTAAGCTACTAGTTGGCCTATAAATTCTAACATAATAAAGACACGACATGAACAAAAATTGCAAACTTGTTTTACATAAATAATCCAAAACCATGTCAATTTGATTTTACCTTAAAAAAACATACTCTTACTTAATTTACGCAATTTACCAAATGAACACTAAACATATTTTACCTGGTGGATATAAGTTTTATAGATTTTAATTCTAGGGTAGCGAGAGATTTTACATAAAAGCTTTTAACGAAAAAAGTGCTTCAACACAGAAACAGGGACAGTTTAATGGAATGCTTAACCAATTTAATTCCCTGATTTCGTGTTGGATAAGTCAATAAAAATCTTGTTACCAGCTTACCCTATTTCTAATGGTAAAAATATAATTATGTTAGAGTTTTCAGCACAGTATCAAGCAGGTCAGTTAATTCGCATGGATATGATTCTATATCAATGAAAAAATTATATATGGAGCTACGTAGGAAATATGTCGTTGTATGTGTTGGGTGAAATATTTGGAAAAAACATTCCATCAGTAATTAATCAATATGAAAAAAACAACAATCTGTACCCACACTAAAATCCAAATAATTTGCGATACCATCAATATTGAGAAGAAACCACAGTATACCAATAAAACTGCCAATCAAAGGGATTGTAGTATTTTCTGAAATTAATGTAAACATTTTATTAAAACCCAATTTAACTTGCATGTTTTTGCAGTGCCTCGGCCGCAAAGGTAGTTAGATCTTGGTTATCACAAACTATGAAAGTCAGTTTATTATTATCTGCGTCCGTTACGCGGAATTTAATATTCCTCCATTGGCTACTGAAAATTAAGGTTCAGAAACAGTTATGAATACAAAGAAAACCATACATGTATTTGAAAAGAATAAAATTATAGACAAACAGATCCATGCCAAGCAATAACACTTTATCAAAAAAGTACATTAACCATAAATACAGAAGATTTTTTTTTATTTGGATCAAAATATTGAAATGTCAATACTGTAATTTTTATGCTAATAAGTTTTTAAGGCGGCATTACTTTACTTAATATAATATTATGTTGGCCTGATTATAAAGCAATGTAGATGGAATAAATTGAAACGTATGTAAAATATAAGTAACAAATTTAAATCATATTCTCACTGTCCAAACCACAGCTCGTGTTGAAGGTTATGTCGGATGTCAGCAGCTGATCTGCATTTTACAGTTTTAATGAGAATCTGTGAACATTTCCACCTAAGGGAACCTTAGTTGCTCTACTGAGTTGCGCAAACTCCATTATGGTAGTTCTAGATAATTTTGATTTAGGCCTAATAATATATTTCAAATATAATCATAACATTGTCAATCAGAGTATATTCATTACCGGTATAATATTTTGTAAACCAATTATTTATTTTTAAATAATAAAGCCTCCAATTATGAATTTAATCATGTATTTTTATCGTGTTTTCTCTCGTAATTTCTGTTATTTTATCAAATGGAAATGCTACATTTGTGTTTTATGAAAATAAATGGTTGATAATTTTAATATTCTAAATGAGAACTGTCGTAAACTTGGGATTTCTGTTATTATTAAGAACGTAAAAATATTTAACGCAAGAATATGAGAATGTGTGTGATGTAAATAGTGAGACGGTTTTTGTTTATGATGCCTTGTTTTGACAGCATCCTCCTTTACCTTTAGACTTTGTAGCGACATATGAGGTGACGATACATTGTTACTCAGATGTTGAAAGCAAATGTGTCATCATATATTGGGGTCGTATGTATATCGGTTACAGAGATTTAATCTTGATTACGTAAAACACTTAAAAACGATATTGTAATTTTTTATCAGATAGTTTAGGTAAAAGTTATAAACCAAAAATAAATAGTAGAGGGTGTTAACGAAACCCAAATTACAATTAACGTGATTCGCTTTTGAGGAATGAATCAAAAGCATTTTAAGGTTTTCATGTTTTCTTTACTTAATAACTTATCAGCTAATATGCATTGTCGCATAGAGTTATTTATGAGGTGTAGTGTTATTAGGATGTTATTGTAAATAAGTTAAATATTGTGTTTTGCAAGCTCTAAGAGTATGTATTGTTGAAGAATGCGTTAAAAGTAAATCATAGGTTTTATGCCACGAAATGTTCAAATTAAGTTTCCATGAGTTATACCAGAACCTATTTATGGAGTTTTAAAATTTTCAGGAAACCAGATCGGTAAAAAACAAAAATAAAACGTAGACTTAAAATAACACAAACTCTATTTGAGCTTGCAATAACACCATGTTGAGTCTAGGTTGCAATAAATTATCAATAACACTTAATCTCATAGATAATTATGTGGCAACGCATGTTAAAGCAATGAATTCTGACATGAGGTTGATTTGTCATCAAACAGTGTCTCGCAGCACTACTTGTAATTTGGGTTGTGTAAAAAATACACACTGTGTACTTATTTGTAAACGTATATTAAAATCAAGTTTGGCGTTTTAACTAACTTAGTTTTAGTGGTGCGTTTGTAGTGTAGATATTTGGTTATATTTTCAACTAAAGTAACTTATAGCTATGCAAACCATCCCAATAGCTAAAGTTCCTTAGAAAATTAGATTCTGTGTGATGATTTCAATCACAAGAACATTTGGTTGAGCAGTAACTTAGTTAACAAATACTTGGTCGTCTTGTAATGAGGTAGCTTGGCATTCACTGTATACAATATAGTTGTAGTTCCTAAAATATTTTTACTTTTTTAAAGTACAGTAGTTAAATATTGATGGGAAACTCAAATCTCGAAGAAACCAACTAATTTGGTGAATATAAATAATCAGTTCAGATTGCAATTTGGTGAAACAGTATGTGTCTAATGTGCAAAATGGCAACAGTTTCAGTTTTCCCCATATAGGGAATAAGCTATTAATCACCGTAGGTCTCACGGTATGACCTGGACTGACCTGGATACAGATTGACTTTTTCGTATTGAGGTCCCCGAATATAAAAAAGAAAAATTCGTTCTAATTCATATAATTTTAATCTGTGTCCATTTATACTATAATTTGAGTGAAAATGATCTGATTTTGACGAAATTTGAACAAAAACCTACATATATTCATACGGGTTCGCAAACCAGCATGATCGGACTATGGAGACAGAGGTTCGTTTGGTTTTTTTTTTTTTTTTTTTTTTTTTTTTTGTAAAAATGGGGTTTTCCCAGTTTGAACCCTGAAAACAAAAAACATTACAATTCATTCCAAACAGTTTTATAACTACATCATAGCTCCATCGTACAAATATGCTTAAGTCTTAACTTGATTTTACCTCCGATTACACTTGTCAAAACTTCAAATAATTTATTGACTAATTTAAACAAAAAAAATCGACCCAAAAAGTATCTTATTATTCATAGATGCTGATAACATGTACGTAAACATACCTCCAAACGAAGCTATTGATGCATAAGTTTCACAGCTACAACAGTCTGAATAATTTTCTGAACATTAAAACAATTGTCGAAGAAATAACCAAACAGAATCATTTTGAATGGATCAATAAGCCCATGTGGCCCCTTGTAGGTTCTCCTAGCTAAAATATATTAAAAATGTTTGAGAGAAATGAAATGTAAATGCCAACTAACCTTCACCACCGTAAAACCCTATTCTACAACAGGTGTGTAGATGATTCGTGGGATTTAAACGACAGGCAAACGTTTTCATAAAGTATTCTAACAACATTCATACCTCCATCAAATTTAAATGGAATCGGAAGCCAACAACTGCTTCAACTTTCTAGAATTAAAAATAACCAAAGTAAACAATAGCAGCAAGGAATTTGGCATCTATAGAAAACCAACACAAATTGATTTATACCAAAAAAATTCCAATCATCCATATAAATATAAATTTATAACATTCCCATTTATGATATACCGACTACTCACATATAACCTTTGTCCCCGTGAAAGGTTAAAGTTTATTTTACGCTTTACTTTCAGGTATATGAGCGTATTTCGTAACAAAGGTTAAAAGTTTCTTTTGTTAAATATAAGCTAATGTAAACTTTGCAAAATCAAAGAGTTTATCGATGTTTTGTCAGCATTTCGGTGGCAAATTTACACATTCTAAATTACACGTGCTCTGTTCACAAGATACAGGATGGTTAAGTTTACAAAGGTTATGAATAATGTTAAGTTTCATCTTACTTATTAATAATAATATTTTACAACCATAATACAAAGGGTACACCAAAGCTTCTAGGTCAAATTTAATTATTATTTTCTTAATTATATTCGCCTAGTAACTCAGAAATTGTTTGTTTCATAGTTTTGTGGAGAATAAAATAAAAATTATATAAATAGCTAAAACAACAGTTATTTTCAGTTTTTCAAAAAAAAATAATATAATTTAGTCATGGTTATTTCCTCAGAACTAAGATAATGTTTAAGAAGTAGCTGAAAATCTATGTTTTCAATTTGATTTTAAATAGCTTATTATTATTTGTTTTTACTACCATTTATGTTTTAAAAGTTTTTTTGTACGGGAGATATTGTAATGCTACATAGTCAGCGGTAAAATAAAAAAATACATATTCAATTTACAGTCAATTTGAAAGGTAAATTCTCTTATCGTAAAACATATACACATTTCAACAGTGTTCCATAACATTATATTAAGACAGAAATATTGATTGCAATGTTCTTTGTTCTTGTCGGAATAATAAAGATTAGTTGTGGACAGAATCTCAATCAGGTGATCTAAATTCAAAGCACTCACCTGCTGTCAATAACTTTCAGCTCCAATTCCTCCCCTACTGTTGTTACAGTTTAGCAATGAAACATTGCAGTTGATTTGGGCAAAACGTATCCCAACTGAACCAAACTTTTTGTTCAATAAACGAAGTATGAAATTAAAAAAAATCCTAGGTTATGAAATATTAAATATTAACTGGTTATGACAAAAAGGAATTAATTTAATGCACACTTCAATAGCTCGTAAATCAAATTATTCCTGTAAAACATAGGTAGTAAAGGAATAAATAATCCTTTGGCATAGAATGGTAGAAAATATCTCCATGGAATATACTGAAGTACTGTGAAATGTTTCACATAATTCAATGATGGACGCATTCTTTAAATAGTCACTCAAGGTTGGATATACATAGTTTTGATTATTGGTACATCTCACCGAAATAAAACTTTTCTTACATGTATATAGCTAGATCAATTGTTAGTCATTTTATGAGCATTATAGTGATATTTTTTTTCATTTCCTAATATGATGATTGAGTGGTAGATTCTAAGGATTTGGTCCAAGTTGCCGGATTAAAGTCCCGCCAATTACCAACAAAACCTATCTAGATTATAGAGCCATAACCCTGTAGGCATATACAGAAATAATGTATAAATCGGTTCCATTCAGATCCTAGCGTCCCTGCATGTCAAGGTGGGCCATAAATTATGATATATTAAATAATAAATCAACATATACATTTCGCATATCATTAGAATTCCCAATATTAATATTTCTTCAAATATTTAAATGTAAAATATTTATAATAATTCTTATAAAACTTACTGTCGAATACTTTTTTTTCAAGGATCTTAAACACACATCCCTACAAATATTTACAAACCGTTACACCTTCATAGCCCACCGTTACTGTAACGTTAGTTTGGATATCGACTTGGAGTGATTCAATGGAAGGGAAGAATGTTCTGCATTCCAACGTGCAGTGGGAAGATTGAGAGGTCTTAGCAGATTTAAAACTCTCCTGCCAGAATATGCCAAAACGCAACTCATGCGGTCCTTGGTCCTTCCAGCCTTCACATATTGCTTTCCTGCATATGGAAACAGCATCTCTAAGGAGGACATGGCAAGAGTTCAGAGAATTCAAAATTCTGGCATAAGGTTCATTTTTGGCCTTAGTCGCTTTGACCACGTGTCCTCCTACAGAGATGCTGCTAAGCTCATCCCAATGGATGACATGTGCAGAAAGCTGACCTGCTGCCTGGTCCACAAAGTGCTCACGCTGGGAGAGCCTCATTACCTCAGTGAGAGGCTGAAGTACAGAAGGGAGATCTGTCTACGTAGTACTCGCTCTGACCTCAGGCTTCACTTTCCTAAAGTTAGGCTTGAGGCTGGAAGAAGGTCTTTTTCTTATTTCGGCCCGCAGTTGTACACGGTCTCCCTCAAGTGATTAAGGGTTCGAAATCTTATAACTCATTCAGGGCCGCAATGAAAAAAACAAGTGTAAATTTTATGTTGTAAATCATTCTGTTTGACATTTCTTGTATATACTTATGTAAATATATTAGGATAGTTTAGATTTAGTGACTTGAGTTAGTTTGAAAAACATGTATCATGAAACTCGCTCGTAAATAAAGGCATTTTTATTTATTTATTTATTTAATGTAAAATGACAAACTTAACACCCAAAACATTCAAGGTGTATGCCTACCATACAAAAATAACAGACAACTCGATATTTCTTGATTGTAGAATTAATTGGACTCTCAAACAATGTTAAATTGTTATAATATGTTTAAACTATTTTTTTATTCTATCATTTAGCTGTTTGCCACCAGCTACTGTAATGAGTTTTTACCGGACACTAACTAGCTGATTATATTTAGCAGTGAGTAGTTATAAACAAAAAATAGCCTCCCTTTGGTGGTAAGAGTAGTGGTTATTTGTCATTTAGCCGTTGGGAATATAAGAATTTGTACTGGCTTTTTATTGTTGTGTAGCTTAGAGTAGTATAGAGTGAAATATCGTACGTAACTCGTCCAAAATATGTTTACCGGACTCGTATGGTAACGGTACGGGAACGACCACACTCGTCCGGTAAACACCTATTTTCAGGACTAGTAACGTAATTTACTATTAAGAATCCGAAAACAAATGCATTATGTGTAATCAATTAGTAAACCCTTAGTTTACTGTAATGGGCAACTTACGCCAATAAACCAAGACAATCAATGGCTCTCTGGTGCAAACGCCGTTCTTGTTGCTAACAATTGCAAAACTTGAAATTGGTTTGACAATTCTGGTACTAACTCCATAACTTTAGATCAGTTGGTTATTGTTTCATTCAGCTTTGGATATTTAACAGTGGTAAAATACTAAAATAACCCACTAAGCTGAAATATCTACTAGAATGGATAAAAAGTGACACACAAACATTGTATTGTACATACAGATTTATGTGGTTAGCTAAGTGTTATAGTGTTAGATACTAATGTAGAGCAACATACTAGACTCTTCTTCATTTTGCTTTTAGTACGGATCCTCGTAAAAAAACAGATAGGCTTAACCAGTAACAAAGGCAAACAAGACATATCATTCAATTTCAGACTTATTATTATTAAAATTTTGCCTACAATATGTCAATATTTGTGTTTCCATATTAATTGGAAATAAATATAAAAATGTTGTGCAATAGTGACTATAAAACTTTAAGTACAAACACGCAGTATTTTTAAACCCTCTTTTAGGTCCTCGGTTTGATTCTGAGAAAATCAGGTTGTTTTTTGATGGTTGGAACAGCTGTCCTTGATCATTGGGATTTTAAACAGCTGATATTATTCAGTAAGAAAGCTACACAAGGCAGTTCACTTCATTCTACACTCATCCTTCACTCATACCCCGATTGAAATACGCACCTATGTGGCGTCTCCATCTAAACTGGTAATAATAATAATAATATTACGAAGGCCATTATAACGGTTTTGTGAAATAATGATGGTTATAAGCAAAAATGATAGTTTTTATTAAAAGCAATAATACTATAAATTATTTATTATTGTTATTTATTAACAGCCCTATTTGTTAAACATAATAACCCCTACAATGATGATCAAGACGTTATAATGTTTATTATAACGTCTTGATCATCATTGTAGGGGTTATTAAATTTACTGAAAGTAAATAATAGTTAAATTACATATGGTTCATTCGCCTATTGGGTGTTATGATTATTGAAGTGTTCAATCAAAATCGATCACCCCTTAACCACCTTTTATGTATATTTACCGTCTTGTGAGTAACGGTATCCTAAGCGTAAATATTTGTTTTAAGTGTTATAAGACGTTTCTTTTAATTAAATATTATTTAAATAGTGTAGTTTTTCCTGGTACTTTTAAAAGAATTTTTGAAAACCATCCAAGTAGTAAAACAGATTAGTTGTGAGAAACTTCCTTGATGTAGGAAGAAGCAAATTATCAACCAATAAAGACTCCGATATGAAAAACTGTTTTGCAACTCTCGTTTCCTCCTTCAAGCGATTGCACTAACTGTATAATGAACTAGACAGTTGCAAGTGTTATTCTTGTATAAGGGTTGGTTTTAATGTTGTTATTGCAATGTTCAAACTACTTTAGAAGTTGTGAATCTAAAGCTTTTGTAGCCAGTTTTTTTTTTTAATATCCATCCTGAATATTATATAGTAGACTTAAGTTACAAGCCTACCTATATTTTACACTTTTATGTTTTAAAAAGTTTTCATGTTGTTTAAGGTATCATGAAATGACCCCAATTTGTTAAAAGGTTAATCGAGATTGAGATTTTAAGAGAAACATACATTGTCCTAGTGATATATTCAGTATCCTTCCTTCTTGTATCATCATTTTGAAGATCTAAAGTGACATTGCAGGAATTGATTATTCCTTTTGTGATTCCTGGTTCTTATCCATTATCGAGCTTATTGTGTACTGAGCTTTGAGCATATTTAATTAGGTTCCTCCGTCAAAAGCTTTTTCTGAGTAAGCTTACTATGACATATAAATTCAAAGGACTCTGTGACAATGCATTAATACAAGGGAAATAAATTATCTAACCATAAACTATGCCTGCAATTGTTCTCATGATGTATTATTAATTTGCATTTAATTTTAGTCAGATAACCGATATTCTTTTATTAGACAACCAATATTTTTATCAGAATACAATAGTGTGCATTTTATTGTATTCAATAATGTGTTCCTAATAGTTTAGGGTGGTGACAGTATGTTATTTCAAGCTAAGCTACTAGATGCTAAATATATGGTTTAAAAATCCCTGTTATCAAATATCATATACCATTTAGTCATCCATAACATGGACACTTGTCAGTGCAGTGATTGTTTTCGCTATTAACGATAGAATTATTAATGGTTTTCAATTGTTGCTAACCAATCTAAATGGAATAGTCAGACTGTAATGTTCGATCCAATTTCAAGAACTAATGGGCGGAAATCTGAGTTGAGTTGCGAATAATGGCCCAACTTGTTGGCAGGTTGCGTCTAACACAATTAACATCAGTCGATTTGAAACTACGATTTTGTAAGAACTATCCTACAGTTTTTGTTGTCTAACTTGTGTTCTTGAAGTCCACATTATTCACTAATTTCCGTATACGTGTGGTATTTTAACAATGAGAGTATGTTATATGGCTGCAAGGCTTGCTTTTGCTGCAGAATTTATTATTATATACTAGCTGGCCTGACACACGTCGTCCTGTCCTAATCAGGTTTTGTGGCAAATGCTCGTTCATTTTTCAAGATCGCTCAATCACGTCCTGGTTGAAGATCGTTCACTACGCTCACTCACCTTTTTGTTGGAGCTCGTTTGATGCGTTTTACTCGCCTTTGGGTTTAGCTTTTTCACTACGCGCACTCGCCTCAAGGTTGAAATAAGTGAGCTAATGTAAAGAAAATGTTTTTATTTTTTAAATTAAATTATTAAATAACGATTGGATGGATTATAAATTTTATAACATAGAAACCTTCCCCTGGCACTAAGGAACACACTGAAAAAGAAACGTCTAATTCGGTGCACCCGTTCTCAAGTTAAGGCATACCAATAAAATGGGATTAATATATGGATTTATATAGATGAATGGTTCGGTAGGGTAGGGTAGGAAAATGTCCATTTAATACAAAAGTTTACAGTTGTAAACGGCTGGCTTGGCACTTCGGTTCCAGAAACTCGATTGTTTACAGTGCTGTAATAATTGTACTGTACACGTGTTATCAATTATATAGCAACAATTGAATATAGCCTTAAGGCACCAGTGATTTGTGATTTTAACAAAGAAAGGCGTTTAAACCTAATGAAATACATACAAGAAATAGTTCAAATATCATCGATTTATATGTGAATTACATGGGAATAGTAAGCCCGTATAAATTCTTATACCCCCAAAGATATTGTTTTTACTATCTGTATTGGTACTATCTGCAGTGCTATCTGCACTGGGGTTATAGAATAATTATAAGTAAACGTTCATTTTGAACATTTTATAATGATAATATTTGCACAAAAGGTAATAGTACAAGCAAAAGATAACATCTTTATCAAGTTAAGTGTAGTTATTTACCTATACAGCATATATCTACAGCAACAGCAATCATGTAGTCTAAACAAATTTATATTTACCTGATTAGATAAAAAATCTTTATTAAAGATCATACTTATTCCCTATTAAAAGTATATAAGTTTAACGAGTACTTAGTTTTTGCTGCTAGGTGTTTTTGTTTTATTTCATAGTATTAAACAAGTTTAAGGACACTAAATCGATTACACTATGGTTTCAATTACTTACGAATGAACTAAGGTAACATAAATTGAAGGTAAACACATTAAATTTAATATTTTTGTATTAAGAGATATTTCAGTCAACCTCATGAGCCTTAAAGTTTACTTCGGAAAGTATGTGGTTTATTCTATTTTGGATATTCTATGTCAGAGGAGACAAACGTGTATAGTGCTACTCACCGAGCCGGCAAATGTCCTCAGAATGGCGGTCGTCCGTCTTTGAAGACTGTTTTCAAAACAAATCTATTAAAAGAAGAAGTAAGAGCGTTTGTCTTGGTTATCTTAGAGTTTTGTTTTTGAATGTATAAAATACTCATTTTATAAATAAACACAAGGTATTATTTGTTTAAAAAATATCCCCCATTGCAAAAACTTATATCACGTTTTTACTATGTTTTAAAGTTAGATTTTCATTTGGCAGTGCATTTATTTAACTAACCAACATCAAAGTACAGTGTTAAAGTATAACATAATATAAAGTCAAACAAGAGCACGAAATAAGTAATTGAAGATGTTCTGGTACTGGTAATAAGATCAATTAAAACAATTATAACTTTGGTTATAAAGATCCAATTTGTAAAGTTCAATGGCAATTTCATGTTGATTGCTACACTATTGTTAACCATATAAATCATCATTTTGAAGGGCTGATGTATATAGAAGGGTTTATGTAGTTTACTGGATTTCTATTCCAATAATTTGTATCAAAAATAATTTAAACGAGTCATTGTAAACAGTACATTGCGAGTAAAATGTATTTGATAGATTGTACATTCAAAAACCGCCAATTGTAATATTTAGTATAATTTACAAAAGAATTTGTATAATGTACGGGTACAGTATTGTATAATATTTCTTACTAGGTACATTTAAAATTTTCCTTTACAAAACAGGTGGAATCTTCATAAATGTTGAGAAATTCTGTGAAATAAAACCTACACAAATACATAAATTGAATATTAAATATGTAATAATGGTTGCTGTAATAATGGTGCTTTATCTATTTTTGTTCAATTTTTTTCTTGCTACTTGGACTATTATGAATAATTTATATCGGTCAATGCCAGATCTTGTGTTTCATCAAAATTCATAAATATGGTTTCAAGGTTGAATCTAAAGTATGAGTACATCATGGAACAGTACTTATGGGATTATATGGGTACTTATGGGGATGGTATGGACTTATGATAATGACTATATTGGCCACTTTCATAAACCACCTTGAGAATAAAGCTATTAAGTTATTTTTGCCATTCATGATAAGTATTATATTGCATAAATATTTTAAATGTCCTCAACCTTTTGTCCTTTAACTTACTTTTTGTTGTGGTTGTTTAATTTATTTTCATTATACTTTAATGATCTAGCTTTAAAAAGCTAAACTGTTTTACACAATTAAAATTGTGCTGTGACAATTATAATTTAAATGATAATATTTATATATTGTGTATCTTTATAGCATTTGATAAATGTATTGACACTCTTGTATAAGGCGATGCATGACCGTGTTCGTACCAAGCATTGGCTGAAAATTTAAACTTTGGAAAATCAAAACAAAATAACAGTCAAATATAGGCTATGTTACATCATTTATACCAGGTAGAATATGTCCAAACAATTATCCTGATATAATGCTTGGCTTACAAAAAAGCTTGCAGTTGTAGTAACATAGAATGATGAAAATAAAATAGATAATAATAATAAGAATGACAATAAAAAGGCAACAGTAGTTATTGACTTGACTTTTCCAATCCTAAGATAGATTTCCCAGGTGATCTAACGTCATGCTTCTTCAATCTTAAGATGACGTATTGGAAAACGAATCCTTACAACAAATACAGACTTTGGTATATGAAATCTCTCAAAGGACTTATCTTCTAAAGCTATTATTATCCCTAAGCCAATACTTTTTATTTTGGATAATAACATAGGTTGTTATAGAAAACAACGGTTCTGTGTAACTTAAAATTTACAATCAATATTTAATTTACTTGAGTTATATTCCTAAAACTGTTTTCTGTGTTTTAAAAGTATGATACAAATAGCTTTGCAGAAATTTAATATTATGGGTTATAATTATAACATTTTTTAAGAAGACTGTACTAAGAAGGGGATTGGAAATTTACTCTCAATGTATTAATTATATCTGTGTTTTCTTCAGTTTTAATTAAAAATATATGAGTTAAAATCATGTGAATTAAATTTTGTATCTGCTTCCTATTTTTGGGTTGCATTATACTCTAAAAGAAATTTTGCCTTAAAATGTTTAGTATCAAATTCTTTAATATTTACTTTTTTATTTATTAATTCAAAACAACGACGTTGTAGCTTGTTTAAACGAATATGGTGATGTAAGGTTCCCACAATAGTCCCTCAAACATCACAACGGTATTTTTTATTAAATACTATGTACAGCATTTAGGTTTCTCTAAATCATGTAGTATATTTTTTGTCTACTATATTTTTATGAAAAAAATATAAATTAATATATGCATATTAAAATATGCATATTAAGAGTGAATGTGTTCATTTTTGAATGGTGCTGTAGGTAAGCGTAACGTAAACTAATGCAACTTTTTGGCTGACAACTGAAGAGAGTTGTGGAAACTAGGCAAAATACTTTAGTACTAGGCCTGGTGAATTTTATTATGACCATACTGGCATGCGTCTGTCAATTTGAACACCATTTAGAATCATTATGTAGCTTTCTTGAATTGGATTGGTGATTCGCTTGCTTTGATTTTATTGTACATGGAGGTTTCCCTTTTACAGCCTTAAATAAACTTATTTTCATAACCTTGTTGTCAAGTCCCTGAATATTACGATTACATATTAAAAACTATTCACCATTACGTAAAATGATATGTTACTAGTAAATATTTGTATCAACTATTTAATCTCAATCGCTGTTTTACATAGCTATAAAGTTTACTACGGGTTACTACTAAACTACCTAGTAACTAAAAGTTAATTCTAACAAATTAAAAATTTTAGTGGTGCAGACTAAGTTATATTCTACAAACATTTTTGTATTCTTACAAGTTTTTTTTCTGAATATGACAATTACGAATTTAAACGAATGACGAAGCTAAATACGGAACAAAATGGGAGATTTAAATGCAGATCTCCCTTGTTTATGATTATTCATACTCTATAAAAAATGCATATTTTGTTTAAACATATTTAATATGTAGGCCTACAATATCATAAAAACATTTGTGTGATTAGGAATTAACTGTATGCAAAATACTTGCAATACTATATTTTAAATAGTACATAAGTTTCTTTGTGAACATAATATAAAATTACGGTTTTGGACCACATGACGCAATTAGCATTGCAGGTGTTTTAATCCGTTTACAAATCCGAGGAAGATGTTTAAGTGCCTTGCTGTGAGGGAAAACTTAATAAGAGGGAATTAGTGTTACCCGCTTTTACAAAGCCTCATACGTGATTTATTTTTTAAATGCAAGAAAACTATTAACTAAGAGTATTCACTATTATATCATTAAATAGCCCTGTAGAGTGAAAACAGTAGTAAATAGCAGCGAGTTAAACCCAACTAAATTTGTACCTTAAAAATATTAAAAAAATGTTACAACTTAATCGATTTGGGGAAATTAACACTCTAATCTCAGGAACAATTATTTTACAATGAACAACTCCTCAAAGATTTGTATTTAAATAAATAAAGTCCATGATTTTTGATAGAAGGTTTTTGGTCTATAAGCAGCAAATTTAAGTCATAGTTCTGTTAGCTCCAAAACTAGGTTCAGTATATGGGAAAGCTGTTGACATAAATTAAGAACCTTAACTCATGGTAGTTAGAAATTAATTTTGTTTGTAGTAAAGTCACCCATTTAAGGTGAATTGTATACAGCCATTAATAAAATAGTAATTTGCTATTTTATCTAAGTGTAGAAAGAATTGTAGTTACAATTGACACAAATTAACCCTTTACTATTCCTAACGGTTAAAATACACTCTTCTCATTGTTGTTATTGGTGGAACATCATAATTATTACTCCAACGTTCTCATATTGTTATCTATGTATGTATTCTATATGTAGTAGTCGTATGTAGTATGTTTAAGTATAGTACCTGTTCAAAAAAAAATATTGACCTCAACTTTAACTACTTTGCATTGACTTTTTCATTACACGACATTACTAGACCATACTACATTGCTTAATGTTATAAAATGCTATTAAGGTGTAGTTAGAAAAGGGTTTTTACACAAATAACATAGAATTAAATAGGAAAGTATGTAAAACATGTTATAGAATAGTTTGGTTGTAATTACTGTATTGTTGTGTTGTTAAGGGACGAACACAAAACAATATATTATTATATATTCATAAATCATTTCTGAAATGAAAAAAGTGTATTCTGGATTATTTACAGTACTATTTAGTAGTCTTTATAATTTTAAGTGTAACCTTCCATAACATGTTTGTACCTAAGGATATGTAAATTAGATTATGGTAAAAATAAGATGGTTTATTTTACTAACCATGGTAAAAAATAGTATTATTACCGGGGGCTAAGAAGTGGAGAGAGGCTAAATAGAAATTAATTCACAGCAATCCAACTAATAAATATAAATGTAAGTGATCCTCATGTTTACAGTATAAATGTCTGGTGAAATTTCATGTAACTACCCAAGACAGGACAAGAAATGTACTCATACACTAAAAAGATATACTAAACTATCTAACTGCAAGACGACCGAGTATTTGTTTTCCAAGTCACCGAGCCGGCAAATGTCTTTGTGACTACAGCCGTCCATCTTTAGTGAACCTTTTAACAATCCAACTATCTCAGAAACTACTTCTATTTTATCCAGTTAATTGATGATTCCATCCAACTGTAAGAAGATCTGTATTTGTTTTCCAAGCTACTTTTTGAAGTATTATTTGGGTTTTAATGAATAGTGAATATACAAAAGTTTAGTAGTTTAGATTTAGTTTAAGAATGTTAGAAATAAACACTTTATGACACGAGTTCAAATTTACAATACATATAATAAGGTACAAATACAAAACATGGTCTGTCAATTTTATTAGCCTTTATTAATGAATATTCGTGCCGTATTTACATAAACCGTTTTTGCATCCTCATAGTGATCAGGAGGAAAACACAGGGTATTTTAACATGGTGTTGTTACATGACTGTCTTAGACTAGGTCGTTAATTATTGATATAACGAAGAACCATAAAATATAGAGGTTAAATATCTAAAAATCCTAAAAGTTTATCTTATAGATAATTGAGTGAGTAGACTTCCTTATAAAAGAATTCCTAAATAATTTGGTGAAAGAATAAAAGTGCATATTTAATTAGGCAGAAATCAAGAATTTTTTGTAATATCTCAACAATAATGCAGTTTTTTCAAGTACGGTGATCAACAAAATAAAAAGCTAACCCCAAAGACTTAATGATAAAATGACTCCAAATTATAAATAAGAAAGAAATTTGCATCCAATGCCTTGTTCACCAATGTCAATTTTACATATTATATTTTGTGCGTAATTTAATTTAAGCTTTTAGCCTTATTACAATAGTTGGAGGGAACCCTTATTCAATAAACTAGCGGGATTAGAAAATATAGGCAACCTTTATGAAATATCTATTAATAAAGGATATATATCTTAATTTTCTTGAATTTATGAATCATTTTACAAAAAAAAAAAAAAAACTGGGTAGGAATATTATAAAAAAACACACAATTAAATTGCATGTAATATATTCAGCATTTAAGTATATTTTCTCTATACGTTACTATAAAGGGGTAACTTATAAAACGGGTTTGAACCAGACCACATTTCTAAATACTGTTTTATATTTTGTGATTAGTGATGTAGATAAATAATACTAAACTTTTTAAATCTACAAAAGTTTCCACAGTTAAACCATACTACAATTACCAGTTAAACACATTTTTACGCTACATTTTTAACGCCATAACAGCCCACAAAATAGACAGAATCAGTTTGACCTTTGTAGTACAACTGATAACAGAGAAGGGTCGGTTTTACATAATTCTGCATCCGTACCGCAACTGGTTAATATTAGGCCTACTTTAAATGTAAATGTTTTTCGTTGGTTATGTTCTTTGTGTATCCATTTAAAGGTAATTCTGGGCAATTACTTGGTCAACCCCAATTTTTTTCATATTTTACTATGGTCATCAGGAGGTTCTCAGAAAGCAAGAAACATGTAGTTCAAGGCCCGCAAGGCCATCGTACAGGTTGCCGAGCGATAAGAAGGTTCAAAGTCCAAGAGATAACAGTAGCCAGCGGCGTTGATCCAGTTGCCGCTGACTCGGATGAGGACGTTGAACCAGGCGATTACTGAGGTAATTAATAACCTAACTTAACCTAACCTAACCTAACCTAACTTATTGTGTTTTTTTAGTCTCAAATACATCTCTAAGGCCAATTGTATCAGTACCGTTACGTTAGGTTAGGTTAGGTTAGGTTAATTATTAACCTAACTTAACCTAACCTAACCTAACTTAACCTTGCGGGCCTTGAATTATATGTTTCTTGCTTTCTGAGAACCTCCTGATGACCGTAGTAAAATATGAAAAAAATTTTGGGTTGACCAAGTAATTGCTCAGAATTATTACCGAAGAGACATGTAGTTAGTTTGACTATTACAATTTGAACTGTCGACGTAAAGGTGAGTGCCTTATATTTGTCTAACTAAACAGTCAAGGGGCTTTATTATGAATTTTAATTGTACCAAATAACGAAATCTTGGAAAAGAAACATACACAACATAGTCAATCAGGTTACTGGTTGTTTATACATGCAGGTACTGACAAGTCCCTTTGGGTTTGTATTTTTGCGTTATTTGTGATACAGAATTCTTTTTGCCTTTAATTAGTCTGATAATACTGCACACTTTACTTTATTTCATAATTATTGTCAAATATAAATACAATTTTGAATTTTAAAATACCTACTAAAGTGGTTAGACTGTTTTGTATATAAAATGTTTTTACTGGGCTATTCATTGTTTAAAATAATATTTTACGCTAAACAAAATAAATATAATGTTAATTTAATGTTTATCCCCGTTTTGGACTCTTGATACACCAGTTACTGGTTTAAGTGTAACAGGCTGATAGTTTCTTTATAACCAGTTGCAAACGATACTTTTTATGAATTATATTTAATTTAAACCCCTTTAGATGAGGATGATTACCATCGTAAGTACCTAACCTAGGGATTATGTACTTAAAATGAGTTAGCAATTTAACTCAAATAGAAATAAAAACTTTGTCGGATAAAAGGAAATGTTCCACTCTACACAAACTCTGAAAACTAGTATAAACTAACCACTTAATATTTCATTGTAAACGAAAATGAGCTAAGGTTTTAGTAAAAGTTTCCATTACATTTAAATATTTTGTTAATTATACCCACTTAAATTAGGAATAGGAAATGCTACGGTATACCCATATATTTAGCATATATAGCTTATTTTATTAAACGATCTAACTATCTAAGATTATATATATATATTTTCTATTATATAGTCAAATTGTAAATTTCCACGATAGAAACTATTTAAGGGGATTTTTGAAATTTGAATTTGTCGTTTTTGCAGCAACTTTATTATTTTCAATGGCAGTATAGTTAGATTTTTATCATAATTGGAATTCTTTACACTTATTATTGTACGTGTACCCAATCAATACTTACTTAATGTTTTATAGCTAGAATTACTGTTTTAAACGGTATATTTTTATAATTAATTACTACACATGATTTTGCCATTATCTAAGTTGCATATCTGGAAAATATTACATCAGTATGTTTCCAGCCCAGTGATCTGTCAAACAAGAAGTGTTCCAGTCGAAGGGTTGACAAGAACCAGTAAGGATTTGTTAGAACAATAACGTTTTAGGTGCAGACCAAGCGAAAAAGAGTCCTTTTCGTCACAACATTTTATAATACAAAAAAAATTGTTTTTAGCATAGCCCTTGAATCGGTAAATTAGAATTTTACTATTGAATATAGTTATATAATATAGTTAATCTTCCGCAAAACAAATATTTATTTTATAGGATTTGCTATAACAATTACAAAAAAAGATAAGTGATCGGAAAAGAAATATCTCTTGTTTATACTTGTACTGTTAAGGTTTTGATAATTTATAACATTCGATCAATCATTTTATGAGGTTTATGTATACAAACCTTTTGTCAATGTAAATTTAATCATTTATTTGTTCTGCCTTTTACCTCACATTTAATTTACTTGAATACTGTTTTTAATCACAATATACTCAAAACATACTCAACACACAAATGGTCGTGAGAAATAAAATAGGTAAGAGGGTGTATGAAAACAAAATTAACATAAACGTGTTCGTGGAATTTAATCCGTTCTTGATACCATTATAGAGGAAATGTATAAAAAGGAAATTTTATATTTTAATCTAGAATTTTGAAGTAGAATTTTTCTGTATTTACCATAAAGCTCAGTTCCATATACGGTGATCTCTCTCAAACTTACAAGAATCAGTTTGTATTTCTTTATATTTATTAAACAGTACTTATTGCTTATTATACTGTTTCACATATAGAGGTACTTAGGCTTCATAAGTCCAGATATAAAATAATAACATACACAGCACTCTGAACCTCGATGTCATAAACAAGCATTGGAAACCCATTCTCCACATCTGGGGGTGACTCGTCTAGCGAAATATCCTTCCGCCATTTCGGTCCAGAAAAGACGAAACTGAGTATACTGTATTTTGACAAAATATTTAGTGAATAACTTCTTGATCAGCATCGTACGTATTATGAAATTACCTGAAAATACAAAAATGTATACGTCTAATAACACTTGCAATAATATACTCGTATTTACACATGCATGGAGAAACAATAAACCGGAAAGATCAAATGTCGCACAGCACTTGTTACAAAATGGCCACTCATTAGAAAAATTTGGAAGACAATGTATGTATTTTAAAGAATTGTAAGAAAGGAAATGTGATAACTGCTTAGGAAGAATTGTATATTTATAAGGAAAATGTTAAAAATAGAAACAAGCTCAACAAGTAAATTTTGACTCCAGTTGTAATTATAGAAACTTATTGGCCGGTACTTACCAATAGTATATAAGGGAACGCCATTTTGATTCTTGTCATTCACCTATTGGGTCTGATGATGATTGGAGTGTCCAATCGAAATCGATCACCACTTACCAACTTTTATAGGTATTTACCGTCTTGTAAGTCGACAGTACAAGTGTACATATATTATTGCAAGTGTTATTAGACGTATACATTTTTGTATTTAAAAAAAATATTTAGGTACGATAAAAAGATTATTTTCAGATAATAGAGTAATGGCAACAAGAAACAAACATAAACATTTTTTGGAAAATACAAAAATATATACGTCTAATAACTTGCAATAATATATTTACACTTATACCGTCGACTGAAAAGTCGGTAAATACATATAAAAGTTGGTAAGTGGTGATCGATATCGATTGGACACTCCAATCATCATCAGACCCAATAGGCGAATGACAAGAATCAAAATGGCGTTCCCTTATATACTATTGGTTAACGGAAGTACCGGCCAATAAGTTTCTTTAACATTTGAAAATTATATTATGTAAAACAATGAAATGAAATGAAATGCTTTATTTTCCATTAGGCATAAAATGCAATAGGCATCGTCAGAACAAATAACAATATACAACTTTCATAAAAATTAATACTAAAATGCAAAAATCACACAGCAAACAAAACCAAAAACAAACCATGCACAAAACTACTGTCAAAACAAAACAAAAAAATCTGTTACTTACGTACATAGGAAAAACTCTCTCACAGTCTTCTTGGGAATGTCGAAGAAATCGCTGGTCTTATAGAGTGGGAAAGCCAATAAAAGTGCCCGGAGATTGTTTTTGAATTTTCTGTTGGTTTGGTTCCAAGCTGTACAAGAAATGTGGTTAAGAAGCCTTATGCTTAACTGACTGGAATTTCTTTTTGTTTTGCTTAACCTAACATAAGGTACATCAATATTGTTCTTATTTCTGGTATTGTACATATGATAATCACCCCTACGACTAAGTGACTGGAGATCATTTTTTACATGCACAACTGAAACAAAAACATACAAACTACAAACAGTCATGATTTCCTCATTTACAAAGAGAGGTCTGCAAGGGGCATCATACTCAGCGTTTGCTAGGATTCTTACAGCTCTTTTTTGTATTAGCAATACCTCATTAATTTCAGCAGACCCACCCCAGAGTCTGAGTCCATACAAAAGAACTCCTTGAAAAAAAGCAATTTAGGCTTGTTTTAAACAGTTTTTATTTAGACAACTACTTAGACTTCTCAAAAGGAAGATAACTCTGGAAAGTTTACTGCAAACCAAGGTTATATGAGGGCTCCAAGTCAGTTTTGTATCAATGCAAATACCCAAGAGCTTAACAGAGGTCACATCTTGTTTAATGTTTTTCAGCGTAAAGACCAAAGATTGTGTTTTGGTTTCATTGAGAGACAAAAAGTTAGCATGGAACCAAACCGAGGCCTGTACAAGGGATTGCTCCATGAGTTCCTCAAGATTTTGAAAATTTTTTGAGCTATGAACCAGTGTTGTGTCATCTGCATAACAGACCACATCCCCCTTCAACATGACTGGGCAAATCATTCATCAGTATTATAAATAGCAGAGGCCCGAGGACAGACCCCTGCGGAACACCATGGGCAACAGGACGAGACCGAGAGCACTGGCCATTTACAACAACCAGCTGCTCACGTCCCCCCAAGTATGACCGGAGCAGTTGCAGTTCGACACCTCCGATTCCGTAATGATTTAACTTACAGAGCAGCACGTCATGATCCACAGTATCGAAGGCCTTTAAAACAACATTTGGAGAAATTTAATTCTATGATTTTAAATTATGATGCCCTTCAAAATTGGAATCATAATTTTTTATATGTCTTATATACTTCATTGACGTTTGTGGTTTAAGCTAAAACTACAAATTTAAGAACACCGTATTTTAACTTGCAAGATTGGGCATTATTAAATGTATTCCAGTTAATGTACATTGATATGCTAGATAACAACAATGCTACAAGATCAGCCGATTACTCTTAAGTGACATTAAACACAATTAGTCAGATACTATCCTGCTTAATCTAGTATGTCTTGTACTACGTGCATAACAGACAGGTAAATAGTACATAAATAACACTTTATCTGTGATCTACTTTATAGTACAATCCTTAAAAAGAGCGAACGGAAAAAGTAGTTGATTTAATTGAAATAAGGTTTTAGTTTTAGCCAAATATGCCCCAAATTAAAATCAATAATTTTAGCTTGCTGGATACAGTTAGGTGTTATTCCTTGTCCTAAAACTTCCTTGTCTTTTTGGACTTGGTATCGTTTGATGGATAGTTAAAATGTTAAATAAAAAATGTCCTGGCTACTGATTTGCTTATGAAAATCAGCCATTTTTGAGTGATTAGGTTTACAAGTTTTTTCTAAATGGGTCTTTTCTACCATAATATACATACCAAGTTTCATAAAGCTCGGTTGAAAATATTAAAAGATTAAAATGTTCATGTAAAAATACAAAATGGCGGATATCTGGAATAGAGCGATTTTGGAAAAATGTCATTCTTGATTTTCTCTTAATCTTGACCCAAGGAATCACTAGGAAAAATATGTCCCCACCTTTTTTGAACACCCTATTTAAAAACTGCTTTTACTGTTTCTTCTTTTTATTTTCTTACAGTACCGCAAAACATTTATCTTTGCCGAAAAAAAAAACATTTGTTATAACTATTCCAAATATTATCACCACCTTTTTGGTTAGAAACTGATATACATATTTAAGTAATATAGATAATGAATTAAAGGGAACAGCATATAATATGTATAGCTAATTTAAGGATATGAGATAAATATAATTATTGAAAGCATTGGCTGTGCCCCCTAGGAACGAAAAATATGGATGAAAATTTCTGAAATCCCAGAATATAGTATTTATTTTATAGTGATATATTTTATCTTGTGTAAAGATATGTTTATAATATATATCACATTTATCTTAAATTTCAATAAGAGGTATCGTGTTGGATGAACTAAGACATACGGCTGTAATTCAATTGACGTTTCTCTTTCTAGAAAAACAAATACTTTGTCACAGCCCAAGCATATCTTACTTCGAAGCTGTTTCAAAATAACACTTATAAAGAACAACGCTTCCATTAACTCATAACATTTAACTCAAAGCAAGGGTCTAAATATTTAAGTTTTTTATTTTCATTTTATATGCGTACGGAAGTTACTAGTGTATTAAAATACTTTTATGTAACTGGATATCAACCAACATTTTTTTAGTATAATACCTAATACCCTGTCACACCAAAGAATCTTTCAAAAGTACAAATCCAAAATATTTGAGATTTTATTTTATTTTATGAACATTCTATTCTGTTACTTAAAATAGCGTGAAAATTAAGGTTTGGAAATGATGATGATGATTAATCAAGTTATTACATATAGAACCCTTAATTATGTGTGTACTGGTGAAATTACCTGCTGTCAAGTGATCCTGTTGACCTTGAAAAGCGACCGGTTTCGATCCTCACGGGATCATCTTCAGGCGGACGTCGTCATCGTCTTTTCGATCTTGCGAACACGTAGTTTAAAAAAAAAAACATTGAGTTTACAGTTTTTCTTTCATTAATTATGTAATAATGATAATTATTACAATAATTATGTATTACACAATACACCTTAATTAAGGTGTAAATCATTATTCATTACTATTGAATAATGATTTATTCATCTTGAGTTTTTAATAGTAATGTTATGTATGGTTTTTTTTAATACTACTATTTTATTACTCATAACTACTCGTATCATTACTCGTAAGCAATAACATAATTGCGCAAATTTATACTTTATAGCCAAATTCTATGTTTAGTAATGAATATATTTTAATGGATTTAGAAAGAACAATTTTGTGTTTTTTTTACAAAAAACAAACAAAATGAAACCGACACAGGGGCGGAAAACGAAATGGCGCAGTATTAAACATGACATTAGGTTGACTTCCTGTTCAGTGAGCTGTCAAACACACAACTTCCTGTATACAGCGTGGACAGTAAATTACTTAGTGGTTCATAAGCGAATCATAATTTAAATTTCAAACGTAACGTGTGATGGTTTCATTATGAAGGGCCTAAAAAAGTCAGTATTTAAGGTCTAATGTAACATGCACGAACATTTATAAGCGAATCATAATTTAAAATCCAAACGTAACGTGAGATAGTTTATTTATAAAGGACCTAAAAGATTCAATATTCAAGGTCTATTATAACATGCACGATCATTCAAAATACTACAAACTATCACTCTAGAGCTATTAGTGGAAAAACAAACAATTGTTATAGTAATTTATTTATTTATTTATACATGCCAACGGCTAAGCCAATACAATAATGATACATAGCAAATACATTAGTAATCAATTAATGCGTGGATAATTTCTTGACATTAACTTACTCAGGATTATAATTTATGATTTTTAAAATCATAGTTATACTAATAGTTAATAATAATAATAGTTAATACTTAGAATTTCGACATAATTTCCTTATATTAGTGTTTTCTTGCACAATGTTTTAGGAATTTTGGGAATTTTTCAATGTTTAAAGTGATTTATGCGTGTTTTTCTATTAGGACAAATTTATTTAAAGGATTTGTTCGATTACGGTACTAGATAAATCCATACAGGGATTATTTTTCTTAAAACTAGGAAAAAGTAATTTATTTTAACAACACATATTCAGGGCAAAAATACTACCAACATAATCTTTTCTGATGCTCAAACAATAACAAGGCTATTATTTTATTTCTTTTTATCATAGTTTCAACAGCACCGGTAATTTTGAAATTTTGACATCGGTTTTTAAGAAGAAAATCACATATTGTTGAAAAGATTACCTATACCCCTAAAGAGGGGATTCAACGAACGCCTGCAAAGCTCTCCATCAAACCCCATCAACAGGGAATACCTGTATGTACAGAGTTAAGTCAGACCTGTGTGTATTCTACACCTCGTTGGATCAAAACAAACCTCGTAAAAATGTTTGTTCAAGTTCATAAAATATTTTTGCAACGCTGTGAGATGTCTTTTGTTATGTACATTTTAGAAATTAACTAAATTAACTAAAACGATAATGTTAGTAAGTTGTAAAGCCCAAATATGCGAACATGTATTTTTACGCCTTACAAATAATATGATTAAGCATATCTGTAACATAAATCAAACATAACAGTTGATCAACATAATCATGTTTTGCTTGTATTAAATGTATAATCTTATAGCTTTTTATAAATTTAACGTATTGTTTGTGTTTAAAACCAATCAGGATTAGGAGATATTTCAAGGTCGCTGTAAATGAAATAATTGAAATTAATAGCCAAAGTATTTGACGTCAAGAGTATTTGTGTAAACAAAGCCATCAATAACGGTGCGTAGTTCTTAGGGCAATCAAAATAATTGGATAAAATTTTCTGTTCTGATAAAATATACCAGTTATCATGCTCAAAACTTAAAATATAATTAAAAGTTTAATTTGTTATTCATAAAAAACTTTCAAAACCTTTTTAATAAATGATTGTCTCTATGCGGATAGATTAAGAAAATAAAAAAGAACATATTTCAAAAACATACTGTAAACTAAATTTAAAACTTATATTTTGTTTAAAATGTAATAGCCTCATGATAGTGTTTTGGCAAGCAATACATTTTAAATAACAATTATCATTACATTAATTTTGTACGGTTATTCTCTTTAGCCATGTAGTAAATGAAAATATTCTTGTGTAATTTTTTACAATAAGACTAGTATTCTTAATCACCAATTCTTATGATTTGTAATATAATCGTAATATTAAATTAAACATATTAGCAATTTTTACAAAAAAAGATTAAGGTTGGGATTTCTAGTCTAACATCGTGGTTAGAAGATACAGAGTTAACTAAACATTCTGAATTGTAGAGTCCACAGGACTCTCAATCAGACTTTGTCAACAACAGTTCTTTGTTGGTTCAAGTAAGTAAGTTCAAGTTGTAAGTGATCTATGACTCACTAGAACATTTTATGTACCTACAAAACATGTCAAAGCTAGGTGAAACGATTTATAATTAGGATTTCAATCAAGATTTGAAGGAGAAATATTTCCTTTTTTAGTCCTTATTATACTCGTAGGTTTGTTCTTACTAACAATGAAAATATGACACCACACCTAAGTCGTTGTCTATTATTTCACCGTCATATACAAAAAATTAGTTTCCAGCTATTTTATAAAACATACAGTACCTTTATTCCTTTTCATATGCAAAGTGTTTTAAATGATTGTTTTGTTTTTAAGTGTTTTAAATCTTAAAATACCCTAAAATTGGTTCTTTGTCAGATTTTTTTAACAATATTATATACTTTGTTGGTTAATTTAAAAATGCATTTCTAAATGCTGAAAACTACACGGAATTTACAGTTTGTCACTTTTATAATCTTTTTTTTTAATAAAATGCATTACATAAGACAATTTTGTGTAGTAGCAAAAATATGTTATATGGAAAACGTATAGAAAAAATAGTGGAACGCTGTTGTCTTAAATAATTGTAGAAGTAATTCAGGATTTTGTTAAATATCTAGAAACTTATATTTGGGCAAACAACACATTTGATTGAATTTAAGACTTAGATTAAAGTCCTTTAATACAAAAAATTAATAGATTCCTTGTATACTTTGCCAATGTTATATAAAAAATTAAAACAATCAATTATTTTCTTCCAGTAAACCTTAAAGATTTGACATTTTTTCTTTTTTGTAGGAAGAGTGTTCCTATAACTGCCTTTCCAAATTGCATTGAATAGAAACAAATTTATTACATGATAATTTCAACTATAAATTAAAAAAAACATCACTTGGTTTAGTATTAAAAACGAGTTAATATCTTGAACTAATACAAATGGAATTTCACTGGTAAGAGATTTGTGAATTTACTTTTACAACTAGAGCTAAAAAAATGTATTGTACCTATTTGACCTATGTTTAGGCATACATTCGGTAAAACATTTGATTAGTTAGAGTCAATATTTCGTTTAAAGTTTCAAAACAAAATTATTGCTCTCTAAAGATTACAAATACTCCAAGCTAAGTTAACCAATACTCGTTTGATTCTATATCGATTTCCAGTGTCAACACAGTTTTTAAATGCTCAAGCACGTAATCAGTTAATCAGCTGTCTATTGTCTCATGTCCACATGACGTAAGCACAGTGATATGTGAAAATATTCACTTATTACATAATTAAACTTTCGACATAGCTCAGTAGATACGCACAACAGGATGATAATAATATAATTTACAGCACTTACACATGCAACTAGTCAATATGTTATCTTTGAATAAAATGATTAACTTAGAAATCTTTCAAGCTTTATTTTTACCTAATTTTACTTTATAATTATCAAAAGCATCATTGTTTATCGAGTTATAATGTGAAGGTTGCTGGTTTGATTCTGTACCGGGTCTGACTGTGCGATGGTTGTTGTAGCATCTGGTCATTCCCTTACAAAAAGAAAAATAAATTCCCCATAGTGCAAAAAAAACCTTTAATCATAAATGTTTAACGTATCCTTCGTAGGAAAAATGTTTCATATACTTTACACGATAAGGGTTTTTCTTGTAACATGCGTAATTCCACATAATCTATTTTATAGTCTATATACTACGTAAGTCATATTTATGAATAGAGGCCTAGAACATAGATTAACAGTTGTATCATGAGTGGTAAATAATCGTACATTATTGTTTTAGTATTTGGAAAAACGGAGGCGTCTAATGGAATAAACAAATAATGAAATATAATTAATTTATACAAACAAAAAAATAATACCAAAGTAGCCTGGATTTTCTTAAAAACTTCTATATTTATTTGATTAATATTCCTAATTTAAATTTAAGTGTTACGATCAAATAAGAATTAGAAGATTTAAAAGAAAAGAAAAACATTTTCAAGGCTACCTTACGTATACTTGTGAATATATGATCAAAATATGTACATAATGAAGGAAACTATAATAGTTGACTTATTTTCCTTAAGTATAAATGAGGAATTTTAAATACTTTTTTTATTTTATCCATTGCCCAAATGTGTTAAAATGATTTGACAAAGATCTACAAATGGTTTGAAAGAATTTACTATTATATTTTTTTAGATTTGTTATGTTTTCCCATTGTTATAATTGGAAAATATATTTTTAGTACCTAAAAAAAACCCCCCATTCACCCGTTCTACAGTCCGACCATGCCGGAACGTGAACTTAGTTGAGTATACATAAGTTTACACGTTTGAATCAAATTTACATACTGTATATAGGGATTTAAGCTGATAGTATTTTTGCCCTCCGGAGACCTCAAACGAAACATTAAGTCAGTCCCGGTTCCAGTTCTTACCATAAGAGCTACCTGATAGCGTATTACTTAAATGGAAAATTCGCTTAATATACTGTAAAACTAATTAAGCAAAAAAACAAGACTGTGACTTTTTTATATTTCATCAACCTAGTTGTCCTTGATCATGGGGCATTAAAATAGAAAATCTCCATTAGTAAAATGATACCTAGATCATTCACTCTAATCTACTTAACTTGTATTCTAATTTAGCCTGAAATATGTTTACTATAAATCACTATATAGAAATAATTAAGTGACTGTTATTTTATAAGGATGCAAAAAAGGTAAATTACGTTGCTATTGATACATATAAGCAATAGATAAATAATTGCAATAGCATAAATATATGAGAGTAAACATGCCGATGTATGTGCAGCTGACTCAGGATAATATTAGCATTTCATCAATATTCATTTAAATCGGAACTCGGTTAGAGTTAGATATGGCTGATTAATTGTTGATACGGGTTTGTTTAGCTGACGGTAAATCTGTTCATGTTTTATAAATGTTATAAATCAATGTAAAATTCATATTTAGCCTGTTACCTGTAATAACAGAAGCGAATTTTGTATTGCGAGCGGACTTAATAAATGAATGTTCTATTTCCCTAGTCAACAAAATACAGAGTGTAAATTTAGTATGGAAACAAATCTGTATTTTTTAAACCAAAATATATGGAAATATTCTGTTCGTGGCATTGATTGTTAACAGAGGTTACGAAATATTTTACATCAAACATATTTGTTAACCCCTGTAAAAGGTTTGGAGGTAGGGGGTGACTTATTTTTTCAAACAGGACCCATAGTGAGTGACCCCTCATTTTGAAGGGGTTGTTAAGAGAAATAAAATGACCCAAACCCGAGGTACACATAAAATCATACCTAGCAAAAATGGCAAGTATTTCAAAATTAGATTTATGTGAAAAACACCCATTCCATCAAGTCAAAATTTGAAATACCTGCTAATTTGGCTTGGGGAATATCTACATCGAGTTTGTATCATTTTATTGCTTTTTAAAACCATTAAACATGAGGGTTCACTCAATAGGAGTTTTTTTTTATAAGTCACCCCCTACCCCTGACCCAGTTAGGGTCTTAAAAAAATATGTAAGTGTCCCGAAAACCTTTGTTAATGATCAATGCCACAAACAAAATATTTCTATCTATTTCTCTCTCTCAAAAACTAAAAAAAAATTACAGAATTGTTTCAATATTTTGCGAAGTTGGTAATTTTTTCACTTTTACGTTTCTTATATTATAACGTAGTCAACATCCAAATATATCTATAAATATTATTTTAAAATACATTTACAAGATATATTACATTTCTGGTGCTGTAAAAATGTTCTTAATGATTAAACACGGGTACAATTTCCCAGGGTAAAACTATTTTTTAATTTTACCAATCTTGGAAATAATATATAGGTATTAACGAACAATATTATCAACGACGTAACAAGTAATTAAAAAAAGAGCTATTTTCACTTAATTATAACTGAAAATATTTTTAGTTAAATGGAAGGATTATACGCTATATTGCGCAATCAAATGTTTTACCTAAAACTAAATCCTCATCATCATTAATTCAAGGTTCAAACAGGTTTATGTGAGTTTAGGAAAATAAACTACCCTATTTGGCACTTCCGTAGAACCTAATCTTCCCCGTCCTAGATTTATGCACATGCAAATCTCGAGTTTAGTCTGTGGATGATAGAGATAAGAGATGTATTTCTATTAGAAGTTGTAACTTTGTAAACTAAAACTAAATAACTGTTCTAAGCTAATATATACCTAATTATTATTTATACTAGGCTATAAAGTTGATAAATGAATCAAACAACAACAACTAGACTATTAAATATATTTGTATTTGATACTAAGCCTCTATGTTTTGCACCAGGTTATAAACGCAGGTGTATTATGGTCTGTATAAAAATGCAAGTAATATAATGTTAACATTTTCTTGGACTCTCAGTAAGTCAACGACATATATAATATTAGAGCATGAGTTTTATATATAAAAAATAATATTGTAACGAGTTATTTTTCCTTGGGGGGTATATTTTCGTTATTTGGGCCGCGCGTCTGTTGAGGTAAGCAAGCGGCGGCGGCGAACCTGGCTAGCGCCCTTTGACCCGGCTTATCAGTTCGGATAAGCTTGGGTATCCTGGGACTACTGGACAGCCGGGGACGGACATTCGAGTCGTGGATCCCGTGCAGTGAGGATAGTGTGGTGTCTTGTGGAGACGACTGGGATACGTCGGTGGTGTACGTAGAGAGGAGTGTACGTGACAGTGGTGTCGGAGTACGTTGGTGGTGTGATCGCGCCGACAGTTGGTGTAAGTTGGGTACAGACCCACTATTGGTGAGTGGACGACGTTCTTAACATTTTGGTTTAAGAGTTGATAATATTAATATCTGATTTTATTGCGAGAGTTAGTTGTAACCAAACTGGTCAAAGCCTGACGGTAGTTAGGATTTATTTATTAGTCAGGAATAATATCAAGGTATATTCCTGACGGTTCTGGGCAGGTGCTAAAGCGCAAATAATATATTTTATTGACTGTAGTAGATATTATTTTGCGTTGTACCAAGAGTTAGTTAAATTACTAATAACTCCGAGGCCCGACAAGCCTATGCTGCACGATTTAGCGTGCGTAGTTGGAAGCACGTGGCCAGTAGGCTAGTAGCTAATATTATTAGCCTATTAACAGAAGCCCAGCTAACTAATATCAAGTAGGTAGTAGCAGTAGCAGTAGTAGGGTTGTTGTTGATTAATCATTTGATTAACTTAATTTAACCTGAACAGCTTGTTTAGTAATCCAACACGTTATCTTGGTAGCTTGGATAGCGGAGTATCGGCTATCAGATAATATATTTATCTAGTGTTTGGAACGCATTTAATATTTATTTACCTGCTACGAAGTAGCTCAATAATTTAATAGTAGTGCAATTGACATTTAGCTTTGCTTGCTTGGCTTGGTATTTATTGAGACCAGCTACTAGAGGTGTAGGAACTCTGCCTTTGTATATTATTATATGGTATTATTATTGAGTGAACTGTTTGATTCTTAGCTTGGGCATTAGAGTTGTGCATTGGATTTTAGTGGCCTAGTAGACCCCGCCTGGTGATAACTCGCGTTGTGGTTTTTATTGGCTAAGTTGTCGTGTAACTCACCGTGTTTTAGGCACTCTCAGCAACGACCCCCTAGGAGTGTGGAGAATTGGCGTAGGCCTGGTAGTGATTATTGCACGTTTGTTTTGGTGACTTGTTTTTGACTTGTTCACAGTGCCCGTGTATGAGCCAGTCCTATACCGGTTGGACCCGGCTTTTAGCCTAGTGGTTTCCCTGACCTTATCGCAGACCCTGGAATTTTACCCAGCCATTGTAGGCTGAGCTATCCCCGGCAAACGGTTGCGACTGCACTTACTTTTAATAATTTTTTTCCAGTGCAGAAAGGAGCGTCGCAATATATATATTAGTGAGTAACAAGGATGTACATTTATTTGTCTTTGAAACATATTGATCTTAAAACTCCTATTGTTTTATTTTGGTAGTATAGGTTTAAGTATTGTTTATAAATGTTACTAGTATGCCTTAAATATTATTTTTAGTATTGCTATGTATTCAAGATTATACATTTATACATAAATGAACCATTTATACATCTATTGAACAGTAACTTTTGTCATTTGTTCAATTTAAAGTAAAAACATTTAAGGTGAAGTTTGTTTAAATAATTTATTTAAGAATATAAACAATACCTGTATTGCGTACATTGACTCAGTGCTAATACTTCATCTGTTCATCAGGTTAATAATTTCTACTTTGGTTCACTTATATTAACATTTTAGTTCATTTTATAAGCTAGTCAGATCACCAATTAAGTCCGATTTAGTTGAACCTTTCACCAACAGATTGTCATGATTACTAGATAAAGGCTAAACCAGTAAGCTTAAATTAATAAACTTTTAATAATATAGACATATTTTATTACCAAACCAAATGGCCTACCTTAGTATACCTATGGTTTAACTTAAATCGTACTATAAATTTTAAAAAGGGTTGTATTTGTTTTACTGTAGAAGGTTACAATAAAAAACTTGATTGTTAGATAAGATCCATAATCATTCCTTCATCCTCAGGTATCATGGACATTTAACCAGTTTTCATAAACCTTTAACAAATAAAATCATTTTCCGCACTCTTATTAATTGTCGTCCTTAGTTAACGAATTTCAAAACAGCTTATTTAACTGGTAACAGATAAATTTATAAACCTCGCTAATTGCAGCCTTAGCAGGCAATGACAACGTTGCATCTTAGTCAGCTACAAAAAGAGATTCCTTGAAGGCTAACGGCCACCTTGGATTATTTCAAACAGCTGCTGAATAGTTATTTATCTCCAAAAATATTTTATAAACATCAAAGTCATTATAATTATTTAAATATCCAGAATACTGTGAGATTAGAAATGTTCTTTGTAGTTTTGAATTGTTCTCCAAGGGAGTCCATGGAAACTAACGGCCATCATGGATTTGCCCACCATAAGAGCAATGTTAAATTCAATCAGCCGCTGAAGAGATTTTTACTGTCCAAAAATATTTGTTCAAACACAAGAGTGATTGTAATATCTAGTAATACTCTGAGATTAGAATTATTTTTTTAGTTCTTTAATTGTTTTATGAGTCAGAAAGTCTAGGCTCCATAGACTTTTACAAACTTTAATAAGTTCTAAGTAAGCTTAATACAAACAACAAATGTACAAGGTATTTAAGTTTTAGCATAAAAACAGTTACCACCACTATTCATATTTACTTGTTTGTAAATATTTGGTAATAACATCAAAAGTATTAATTTCCCAGGTCTACATAGTAATTTGGTTAAATCCACCAGGCAGGCACCTTTATAACTCGATCCCTACTGCTCGACCCTTGTCAAACTGCATTTGTGATCCCTACTACCTTATTTGTGTACAATCTCATTACAATCAGGTTAATACACTTCATTCGAATACAATGATTTACCCATATTAGGATTGGGATAAATAAGGAAACTGGACCTTATACGGTTATTTTCTACATTAAGATTATCTGTATGTTTTTACAATTGTGAAAAATGAGTTGGAATACTCATATTTATGTAATGTTCATGTATTTGAGTTTTTTTTTATTGTAGGTTTTTTTCTTACATGTTTAATTGTATCGATTTCGTATTACATCCACTTATTACTTTACATCGATAAACGTGATATTCATAAGCACTCTCATAATAACCCCGATTTTTGCGAAAACAACAGTTTATTACGTTGTTACAGTGATTTTGTTGTCCATTATGATTTTGTTCCACAACTCCAAAAGTTAGTTATTATATCTTTAATCCTAGTAGTAAACAATCATTAAATTGAGGATACTATCTGTTAGGTAATTTGAGGATTATAATTAAAAACCCCTGATTAACCGTAATATGGTAACGATTTAAGCTAGCTATACGTATATTGTTATAATAATATGAAACTAAACACATTTCTTACTTAATTAAGTTTTTATAGTCTAAAAATAGTGAAAGAGTATTATGCGTACCAGGAAAAAATATACCTACCTTTGTATTATTAGCGTGATATGTCTCCCAAATAAGTTTCGGTTGATGTTCCGGGAGACTGAGTCGGCCAACTCATACAATAATTTTTTAAATTATATTTTGTTTGCAATACTTATCTATTTTTTATATTTAGAATATACAGATTTTGAAAATGTATAAAAGATAATGTTTTCAAATAATTGGCAGGTTAGAAATTACATACGTAGTTTCATAAAGAGAAGCCTAGATCTGAAAGTGTTATAAGACATAAGTTAACATGGTCTTACTCATAAATTACATCTTTTCTTATATAAACATTGTTGATCCTCAACATTTTTCTCTCCAAAAATACATCCTCTCAGGTGTTTACAATAAAGGTTTGCGTCCAAAAAGTCGAATCATCCAAATATAGCTCCACTCTGGTGAAAACACCGAACTCAAGGATTAATCTGATTATTTGGTAAACCTTTTTCGGAAAAGCCGAGCTGTTACCGAAAAACGAATTTATCATAAACTTCCATATTTTTGAGTTATTTTTTTGTGCAATTATAAAAGGGAAAAATTATACCAAACAAACATTTTTTTATTATTTTTGAATAAGAATTAAAGAAATTGGTAATGAGTGTACCAAATAAACGAAAATGATTTACGTGCAAATGAGATTATTGTTTGGTTTTGTTGGCTTACCAAACAAATATTTTTATCCATCACATAATATAATATAAATATTATTTCTGATACGTAGTGATAGATTTACATAAAAACTGTTTTAAATTCTATATAAATCAGTTAGTAAAAGCTTTAAAAGCGTAAATCAGAGAGCTATTACTTTTCAAAGAACAATTTAATATTACTATTTTGAACTCACAACAATACAACAATTAACATTTAAATACAAATCTGAACATGTAATGTCTAATGTAGTAAAAAATGAATCTACCATGCACATAGCATTTTAATTGTATCCCAGTATAATAGTTTTGTTGAAATTGCACTAGCTATCTCCAGTATTTATGAAAGTTGATTATGATATCAAGCACAGTAATAAAAGCTGATATTAAAAGTATATTCTTTGATAAAATAAATTAGTTAAGGAAACAGCAGTTCATTATTTGTTTGCCACTTAAATAAATGAAACTAAAGCTACGTTAATTTATTCACCCGTTATGGTTATAGTTTTCCAATGAATTTTTCAAAGTCGACTTATTATATTAGTAAACAGAGTGTCTCACCTAAAGTGAACCAATAGCTAACTTTTTTATTGTAAGGTAATGAGTTAACTTCTTATTTGGCACCCCCCTTTATAAAAAAAAATGTTTTTGGAATGGTTTAGAATTTTAAAAATATGTCCGCCATTTTCCAATATGACCGACAGCCTTGTTATTTCTTATGGACACCTATCCTACTGAAACACCCAAACATCAATGGAAATACGTTGATTTATCTTTCAACTTGTATCCATCATCATCATTTTATATAAGAATATTATACGAAAGGACTTGAAAGATGACCATGTATTTTAGGATTATTTTAAATTGCCCTAGATCCTTTAATCCTCTGTTGGGGGATTAAAATCCAATTCTACAGTCATGCAATGTAAAATAGACAGAACTGGAGAATCAACAAATGCTTGCGAACCACTCAATCAAACTCCATCAACATCGTGTCTTTGTTTGTACAGAGAGTTTGATCCCATGTGTATTTTATACCTCTGCAAAATAACAGAGTTTTTACTTAACATCTGTGTTTATAATTGTTGGGCTCTGTCATATTACTATGACTAAAGGTAAGGAGAAAAATATGTATATTCTGGTTCGTATAATAATGATCACCATAATTTAATTACGACAGTGATCAGAACAGTAAATAGGTTAAGGCAATGCATTGATTGGATTCAGTCACATCATATTATTGACGGATTGAAGTGGTTGTACCAAGAAGATATACCTGTTATTAACACACTTATTTTACCCACCATCTATTTTTACACCAAATAGGTCCTAATGTATTTTTCGTCAATAGATACGAGCAGATGACAATATCAATAATACACATCGACCATGACGCACATCGAAAATTTGGTTAATTCAAAATAAAACTTAATCACAATTTGTTTGTTTTAGCGTTATTTACGTGCCGTATTCAAAATCTATAATGTTAAAACTATTTATACTTATTTCTGACATCACTGCTAGCGATAAAGAAACAATAAGTGTACTATGGTATTTTTTTTATGAACGAGCATTTTTAAGCATATCACTTGAACCTATCATAAGGGTTATGGTATGAAAATAGTTGTATATCATAAGTTGCCCTTACGTGGCATACGAGTGGGGAGCGAGCTGGTGTAGTGGTTAGAGCGCGGGACTTCGGTCCGTGAGGTCCCGGATTCAAATCCTGCAAAATCACAAATGGATTTTATCTAAGTGATAATGCCGCAACCCCTAGGTCTAGCCTGAAGTAATGTGAAAAACAATCCCAGGCTTGTGCCTAGCGTCCAAGGACAAACAAAATTACGTGGTATGCGGCGGGACTATACTCCATTCACAAAATTTAAGATGTTTAAGAGGAGGTTTATTTTTTCATTGTAAACATTTTTTTTTTTTTGCTTTGTATATGCAACTGGTCGACGTTTTGACAAACCTCAGCTGTTAATGTTTTAAAGGGATGATAAACTGGCGGGGATGTATTTCGTCCACTTAAACGACCTAAATGTTGTGAACAGAGTATAAGATTTATGATGGGATCTTGTCCAAACCAATTTAGTGTCTTGATTATGCGGTTACGACGTCAGAGGCTAATATCGACCACAACACTATATATACTCTGTTCAAAAAATGTATGTGGTATTAGTGAAGGTTTTTATCACTGTACCCCAATACCTGTAGTTATCCTCATTCCCCAATGTAGAATTATAATATGTTGATGCTGATCGACTTTTTGACAAACCTCAGCTGTTATTGTTTTTAAGGTAGGATAAATTAGCGAAGATAGATTTCATCCACTTAAACCTCCTAAATGTTGTGAACAGAGTATTAGATATATGATGGGAGCTTGTCCAAACCAATTTAGTGTCTTGATTATGCGGTTATGACGTCAGAGGCTAATATTGACCACAACACTAACCAAGCATACCATTAGTCAGCTGTTATTGACGTATGAAAACCTGCTACGCCTCCATAAACTCCTACTAAGTCCTAATTTGTATAAATAATATAAACAACAGTAAATTCAAGATTACAATAGTAGTATAGTAAATGATGAATAAAGTACTTAAACTTCGCTTATAAATCTTGTAACCAAAAATTTTAATACAAATTGTGACTATAATTAATTATTTAAATGTATTTCTACCAAACTACGATGTCTTTAGCCGTTTTAAAAACGTTTATTGGAGGCTGAATATTATGAGGCTGAGTGAAATATTATGTATGAACTATTATTACTGACCCATGAAGTCATTGCAAAGATTTTACAGAAAGATTTGGTACTGGTTGCACCACACTATCAAATATGATATTTAATTTACACACCTATATATATATATATATATATATATATATTAGTACTGTAGTTACAAGACATTTAACCTAGAATTTTTATATAATAATTTATTCGATTTTTACTACAAGAATCATTGTCAAAAGGGATCTGGTGCAAAATTATTTTCAAATAAGGATTCAGTGATGGGAAAATCCTGGTGACCCAAAGTCAACGAACCTAGAGCAATATTCCCACATTTAGCGGCCTAATGCTGATGCAGTGTGACCCATTACGTTGATTTGTTGGTTTGCTGGACTCGTGATATTAGTCCGTGATTCTCCCTATATTGGGGGCTCATCAAATGGAAATTAAATTTAAACATTTCATGGTAAGTGTTCCATTTATATTAAAATAACAGTATAAACTATTATGTGTAAAAATAGATTTAAATATAGTGTTTTTACATAAAAGCCATTCAATGGTAGGTCTAAATAAATCGTCTGATGTTAGAATGTTCGTTCCTCCAACACATACGCAATCTTAGAAATGTTAACATTGGCAAAACAGTATTTTAGATTCTAATAATATAAGAAATTTTGTGAACTACGACTTCATACTGATTTATTGATAAATTACCTTAAATAAAAAAAAACATAAATAAATCACTTCAACAACTACAAAGCATATAGTCAGCAGACAATTGTATGGGTTGACGATCTCACATTGAGCATGTTACAACCTTAATTTCCTTGATTAAACTAGCAAGAATAATTTATGTTATTGAACAGGTAGGTCTACGAGTTTTTGTGTACCAGTTTGCAGAGGCCATTTGAATGAAGTAATAATGTTATTGCTATCAGATATAAGCACAGTATTCATCCAAAATTTATGAAATGTCACCCACCATCATTTAATATGAAGATTATGTTTTGCAAAAACATACTACATACAGTTCGAAGTCAAAAGACCATTTTTTTATTTGTATTTCTTTAAACATATTAATTCACTAAGGTTGATTTCCAGTATATGGTATAGGATTTGATCCTATACTTTCGTTGTTGGTATGCAAAATGACTGAACTAAAACTATCACTACTCAGTTCCTTTTGCTCACATCCATATTTTGCTATATTTTTATGTACTAGGTGAAACCCGTCGAAATCGACGGATACTTTCAAGGCTTACGCTAATTCTCCTAACTGCGATAAATTAAGTTAAATAATACAAATTTTGAGCATTTAGCATGGTTTAGTTAGTAATAAGTGTAAATCAATAATGATTGAATTAGTAACAAAATATGATACAGAAGAAAATCAATTTTAAAACTGAAAATAACAATGCAAATACTCCCTATTAATAAGTGTTGTTTAAAATGAAATTCAAATATTAACAGCTGTTTCATAAAAAAGTAGTGAACATTATCCATATGGCCATAATGTAAACAAATCTGGGAAGGGATCTTTAAAGGCTTCTGGGGCAGAGCCCTAAGGGAATTTACTTCGTTTTTCTTTTGCTGGCTCATCTTCAGACCGAGACCTTTCTTTGGACACCTCTACCAAGTATCTATGCCCAGCCGTTCTCTCAAATTATTGGAGACAAAGTTTCTAATTAAATATTTAGATTCTCCCATGTTTATCTTATGGGAGAAAACCCAACTTTGATGGCAGATCCTGCCAAAACTAATAAAGATTTCAAAAAATGAAAAACACTTTGCAAAACTACAGATCAGGGCCATTTTTTTACACTTTAATCATCAAAATCGGTCCAAAAATGAGGGAGGAGTTCTGTTTACAAAATTCGGCTTAGCGTATTATATATATATATATATATATATAGATGGATCTCACTATAGTTGGCTATAACTAGTTTTTACCAGGTTTTAAACAAGTATTTTTTTTGCAAATTTGTCAGATAAAAATACTTTTAAAATCACAATTTCTCAGCTCAAGTTTTTAAATAATAATTGTATTTCATATTGTTATTTTTCCTTCAAATATTTCTAAGTCAGGTCAGTCGATGGATAGAGACTAACTAAAGTTTTATTATTGTTTTCATATTTGCTGAATGTTCAAAACGCTTAACACATTGTAAATGAAATTGTGATAACAAATATTTAAGTTGTCTCCATAGTTTCAAAGGTAAAGATTTATCAATAAATTACATATTACATTGTACGCAAGACAAATCTTAAGTAAATAACTCTATTACATTATGGACTTTTACACCATTCAATGCTATGTTCTAGAGTCTCTATTGAGCCAAGGGAGAAGTTTCAAGGTATGGTGGTACCGGTTGTTCTTCCAGTATCCATGGTGTTGTGTTTGTCAGTCCGTCACAAGTCGTCATCGATGCCGTGACCCCTATATGACCTGGTCCTCCATCTCAGAGGAACGACTATTAGAGGACTACAAAAACGGTCGTACTGACCTATAGTACACAACAAGTTTTTTGATATTATAAATATTCATGTAACGTCTGATATGATTTATTTATTTGTCATACATTAATAATTCAAAATTTAAAAAAAACAGTTTCGAATTTAACGAGGAATCTCTAATAAAATCAATAGAAATCATAAACAAGATGTCAAAAGCAAAGTGTTTCAACTGGTATTACTACTACATTTTAAACCCTTAAACCTGCAATCAAATATTGATCCTGATCAATTTTAGTCCTAAATATATGCCTGTTTAATGTCTAGTTTAAATTCACATATTGTTTTAGTAGAAATATGAGTATTAAAACTGTAAACTATCTCTGATTAACTAGTTTTTTTACGTAAGATTTTTAATAAAAAAAGGCATTAAGCAAACAAAAATTAGGAGTGCATATAGCAAACTAAATTGTAGTATAATTTAATAGCTTCTCAAGATATACACCCCAATTCTTAGGTGGATGTTTTAAAGAAATATGCTTACCAATTAATGATCAAATCTTCCATGTTAATTTATTTCCAGTTTAAAATACAGTATCAATTAGTTAAGTACGATCTATTAATCTTTCAGATACCGAAATAATTGCTGTAATTAGGTTTTCAATTAGTTCAGGCCTCAAATGCAGTTTGACAGGGGTCAAGATGTAGTAATCTAGTTATAGAGGTCCATGCTTGAAGCCATTATTCAAGTTACTACATAGAACTAGTTTAAATTTTTTTAGTTTCTTAACAACCGAAATAAAAATGTTACTTTTGTTGAAACTGTTTGTGAATAATCATGTCTACTTGCTAAATTCTCCACGAGAGTTTATATTTTTTTATAGGCCTATGTCCTTCGTCTTTTTATTACTTTATTCTGTATCTACTATGGTAAGTCTGTGGTATTTTTGGTACTATGGTACTATGGTTCATATTCTGTGTCTTTATTCTGACACGGCATTTCCCTGTAATTCTTCAAACATTTTTCTAAACTTAATATATCGATTGTTAACTTTAACTATAGTCCAACTAAACTTCCTAAAATCCATATAAAAAATATCAAGCTTACCTGTTTTTATCTGCTTAAATTGTTATGCGCGACCAAATTTGGCTATTAGTAAATATTTATTAAGCTACAATATATCTAACGGTCTTGGAGTTGCTTTGGATTTTTTCAATAGTTGACTACATTTATAAACTCTTGTTAAAACTTTGCCCCAATATTTTTGATTGGCTTGAATAACATAATAAGACAACTGTGAAATCAGAATCGTTACCGTAGCAAAATTTGAGTTCAGCTGTCAAGTAATTTTTTTTGTTTGTGATTTTAAGTGGACATCACGAGATCTAACATTGGTTTAGTTTAATAGTTATGTGTAAGAATATTAAACAAGAAATCCGGGTTCTTTGAACGAATTTTACAACGAAGTCAAAGAGACACAAGCACGCGAACTAACCACCTAAATGTGTGAGAACTGTGGAAGTGATGCATTGTTAAACAGTGTTGTTGGTGTCTAAATATTCCACATTAAATAACTTCGAGAATTAAATACAGGATTCGAACTATCGTCCTTCTTCAACACTGTGCTACATTTAGATTTGTAATATATGTGGAACAATCTCCAGAATATTTAACTTATGATGATAATGTTTAATGTTAGATAAACTTACTCATCGTCTACTGTGATAGTAGTGTTTCGCCATAATGAGGAATCATACATGACATTGTTTAGGCTATAAATATTCAATATTTGAAAACCTTGATTTACAGAACCCAGATTTCTTCAGTAAAATGGCTTTTCTCCTTTAACTTATTTATAAAAGAACCAGGTCACAATGATTAATAGGGTATGAATTAAATCAACTATTTCAATTGATTCTAGTTCATTTAGTTTATTTTTCTGAATTGGTTGGTTTATACTAATATTATCGCAAGTTGCGTGACAGCTCTTTGTCTATCTGAAAATCTTTTCAGGAGTTAATACCGATTCGCATTTAACAAGTCAAACCAGCCAAAATTCACTCTATTGGAAATACCGTACACAAGGATTAGTCTGATTATTTTATAAAGGTTTATCAGAAAAGCTAAACTGCTACTGTGATAACGAGATGCTTCATATAATTTCCGTTTTATGTAGTTCGTCGTCAAGTTATTAGTAGGTAACAATGATGTTGGTAAACTAAATGTGTGCAAGACTTTTAACGTATATTTTTAACGAATCATAGACATTAAAAGGTACTGTTGTTTTTTATAAATCTTGTGATCACACAATTACTTAGTTATGTTTGGAATATATTATTTCTAAATTTTCTAAGCTTAAAAAATAACTTAAAAACATATTACTTAGTAAAAACCAAAAGGAAATGACCGACATATAATTTTAAATACATTTTATAACACAGCATAATGGCATTTTAAATCTCTTTTTGATCTTTTAAATCCTTTTGATAATGGAAAGTATATCCTCTGGAACATAAGTTGGTTAAAAATGATAACAATATTTTTATTTTGAGCTTAATTATTTTAAATCTTTGTGTTGTTGTAAATAACAGCAGAGCACTTTGAGTATTAAACATCGTAGTTTACCCAAATAAACCACTGAGGTGTGAACATTGTGCCTAAAGTGACGTGTAGTGTTGTAACGTTGTGGGTGTTAAGCTTACATAGCACATCTCACACAATGTAATGCCATTGCAATAGGAAATCGAGAAATAAAACCATAAAGAATTACAATCATACAGTATGGTTTGAACGTTTACATATTTAGAAATACATAATTATACATATCAAAATCAACGTAATACATTTCATTAATACAGTGGAGCCTTGATAAGAAGACCCTCAAACACAAGTTGCCCTTGATGACAAGTGTCATTTTCAAAAATCCCCCTAAAATTATTTTACCCCTTATCACATGTTATTACAAACCTCGATAAGTAGTCAACCATGATAACAAGTCTTATTTTATAATCCCCATGAGAGTCTTGTTATCAAGGTTATACGTAAAAAGAGTGGTCAATACGTATTGCACAATAACCAATGGTAAGTCAAATAATATAATGTTAATATGAACAGAAAATATTTTAGTTTTTTACACTTAATCCGTCGGAAGAATGAATATTGACTTTAGTCGGTACTGTATATTTTTAGGTAACCATGTGGTTTAGAATAAATAGAGCTTATGTGTTAATACCTTTATTGTTACATGATAAAATATAATTGAACGATAAAGTGGTAATAAAATAATACAAGCAAACATTTAGTTAGCAGCTCAAACTATAAGAACTTAATTTGTGTAATGGTTAACACTACCTGTATAAAGGACACAATGGCCACAAATCAACAAAATGGATGCAATTCGTCTAAAGCAGAACACTGATAAACAGCATACGTTATAACGTTGACCGACTTGTACCTGACAGTTTAGTAATAGGTTGACATGGTTTTATGACTGTTACCTTTGGATAAAAAAATGCACAATTTATTTTTTATCTTTTTAGCGAATTTCCCATAAGGGAATAAGCTATTACCGTAGTACTCATGGTAAGACCTGGACCCGGGACCGATTTACTTTTCCGTTTTGAGGTATATTGAAGCGTTGTTGTGCGCCTAATGGTTATGGAGAAAAATCCAAAAAATTGTAAATTTAAAATTCCAATGTTATTCTTAAGGAGCTTTTTAATTTTAAAAAACCTCCAAGCTTTATAATTTTAAACAGTCAACTGTTGTAGTTTGCTTGTTTATGAACATATTTGGATCGAATTTGGAAAATACTTTAATTTCTTACCAAACTATTAACATAAAAAAAAACACTTTTACCCACCCTGTTGCAGCAAACCTAATTACTCGTTAAACTAATTTTATTTAAATCTAAAATAAATGTGATATTTTTATGGAGGCGTTTTAGTGTAAATCGAATCTGGTTAATGGAAATTCGCGTAGTGTGCAGGTTTGCTGTGGCGGAGGATTTTACTCCTGTATTTTGTCCCATTATGTTTTAATATTTGTATTAAAGTTACATTTTTCTGTTTTATTACAATAACATCTGATCATTAAAAAAAGTATCTATCTTGTATGTACACAAATGAATACACTAAATTAAGGCACAGTTATTACTCCAAACAAAACTGTTTCTTATAAATACACGTATTATTTACATATTTGGCTCGTTATGAACTAGGATTAAAACTAGTACTATAAGTATATGTTGTTTATACATTTCTATTCTTAAATTTCTATATAATGATTAATTTTGAATTAACTTGGGGTCTTTATATTTCTAAACAAATGTTATGGTAGCACTCATCAATCATGACATAAGAAGGCGTAAACTAACAGCTCATTTTCCTATTAAAGACATGTACAACCGTTAATTAGGTTTTTAATTATTATACGATTCTACACCTTGCATTATAAATATACAATGTAGCTACAAACTGTTAAACACATGATACGTTTGTTTTTCTTTCAAAACAATCACTGAATTTTAAATTATCGATTACTTGAAATGAGTATACAAATCCATACCAGCGATAGCCATACCGTTGTGACAGATTTTAATTCAAACAAAGATTAATCCTATACTAATATAACCCAGCGTCAGACGGACGTTTCATGTGAATATTAATATTTTCATATTTAAATGGCATTGATCTTGCATACTTGCCATAGTTTAATTGGTAAAAAAATTAAAACGTTTAAAATTTGAATAATACTTTTGCAATTTATCCTTACACAGCTAATTATTCTTGGGATGAATACGATTATTTATATATTGTAAAAAAAACAACTAGTCGAAAGCCTTCGAAATATTTTTTATTCGCCCAGTGCGAATTTTTTTTATGTATTAATTTAAATTTATTAACAAAGCATATTACAACACGATAGCCTATTTTCAAAGCGAAAAATAAATTATTTAAATTTATGAACTAATTATATTCTTACACAAAGTATCCAGTTTTAATTTTTGCTTACCTGCCAGAGTGTGTTAGGTTCATTGAAATACGATAAAATATATAGTTGCATAGATTCTAGCAATAAATGACTATTCAGAATTATCATTAACATCGTACAAACCAATGTCGATTCCCATGACAATTCGATCTATGTGGGATGAGAAACATGTTTGTGTTACATCAGCATGTTTACACGGCTCCCTGTCAACGTCTGCCCTTGATTAAACAAATAGTTTGCACCAACAAATATATCTATTTTTGACATATAAACTAAATACCCTCGCCGCAGTAAACCTGCAGACTAAGCGAATTGCAATTTGTATTTTAACTAAAACTGTCTTATTGAATTTAAACTAAAAATATTTCCGAAAACAATGATTTTGTTGTAACAAGAAAGAGAAGAAGTGTTTTTATGAATAATTTTAAATTTGCAGGATTAAAATAATAAATAAATTTGGCAAAAATTATCAAAAATATAGAAACAAGCAAACTACAAAAGTTTGTTCCATAAGGATGAAATTAAAGTTTTAAAAATACTGTAGAGGTTTTATGAAATTTTAATGGTTAAATTTAATGGTACAATGATGCTTTAAGAAACAAAGTGATTTTTAAGATCCACATTATAGTTGTAATGAAAATTGGTAATTTTAATTCTTTTGACTTATTTGACTCATTCACTACTACGGGACTCAGGGCATACCATAAAGAGGTGTCACGAACAGTAGGCCAAGAGCGAAAGGGGAAAATAAAACAAAAATACTTTTTTGAATAATGTCATTACACCTATGATTTGATCCTGCTGGTTGACGAACTCTTTCAATTCTATCCAGCCCTACACATTCATGCAAATTTTCATCAAATTCTTTCAAAACTACTCAAATTATCGTGTTCATGGAAACAAACACGCATATATATATATATTAGATTTAAACGTATGATGGAACAAATTAAAAAGTTAATCGGTTCTGGGTCTGGCTCTTTCCGTGCTACCTAGTGTAATAGTTTTTTTATTATTAATAAATTTGATAAAATCAGTGTTTATCACCAAAACAATGCAGATCAATTTAACAGTGACCCATGTTTACAAAATATAAAAAGAATAATATATCTCACTCTAACAGAACAAACTATATCTGTCCCAGTATTATTTTAATACTTATTTACTCTCTATACACTCACCTCTTTGTCCATAAACACAATAATGTTGAATATGTCAATAAATACTTACAATAGGCAGTACAACGTTTAAATTACGAATGTACATTTAATGAAAACTATAGTAGGTATTCTTAAACCATCTTTGCAATTTCGCTCTTCTTCCCTTGGGTACTCAAGAGTTGAAAGTGTAAATAGACTGCAAAAACATTTATCTGTTGTTGATAGAGTTTCACTTAGAGCTTTACAAGACCCTGTAAGCTTTTTTATTCAAAGTACTTTGCATTTTAAATATATTATGACGAATCCCCGATTTTACGTTTGGCAATCGTAAGATCATTTCCGTATTGTTGCGCTAACACATGATGGAATATTTATTTTATATTTCAATATTAAATTATAAAATGCATGGGTAAATATTTTTACTATGTGTCTTAAAGTGGCATTGAAATTAAACTTTGACCTAGGTGATTTAGTTCTCTCATACATATAAAATAATGGAACAAGTTTTCGAGAAAATTGGTAGTTCATATTACAAATAGACGTCTCAGAAATTTTTAAAATTAATAGAGTAAACTTATTATGACAGTATCATACTTTTCACCTATCATATTTATAATTGAATTTAATCATTAACATTGCAGACCAAATTCAAATAAATACTAGAAAATTCTAATGAAATGACTTATTACATACTCTTTTTATTTCACCATAAGAGGGAAACTTACACAGATGTTGACATAAAAATATAATACAAATGGTAATGTTATTTATACCACAGGATAATAAGTAAAAGTTATTTTCCATGATTTTTAAGAATGCAAAAAAATACTACTCACTTTGAAACACAAGTTGAGATTTTACTCTTTTTACGACAGTAAGAAACTCGTAAGTGTTTTATAGACTTTTTATGTAGCACAGAACTGTTTATAGTCCTTGAGCCCAGTGAGAGTAGGGACTGGATAAAACGAGAATAACTTTTACCACTAAAACGTATAATTGTATTCTATAAACGATGGTAATGATGTAGATGATTAAAAAATATTCTTTAAAGTCATCACACGCCCTTGCAAATCATGTGGACAACTACTATTACCATCGTAATAGGAATTAACACTACTTTACCTATTACATTATTTACACACGACTAAGTTCCACAGTATATAGTACTATGTTCCTAACAAAACACTTGTGCTTTAATGCAGCTCCAAGAGTAAATAATAGCTATTTCCTTTACAAGTGTAGTAAGAGCGTTTTTACATAACGCAGGTGAATGTTGTGCAACGAGCGGAAGCGAGTTGCATAATTCTCCTAAGTGATGTAAACAAGCTCTTGCGTAACGTGTAACGTACAAGATTTTACCAGACCCGACAATATACAGGAGGTTACAAACAATATTTTTCATTATCCATTTCACTCATCTTCTAACAGTAACGTTCATCTACAAACAAAAGCTAGGTTAGGAATATTCTTCAAATCATAACAATAAAATTCAAGCGCACAGCTGATTTCTAGCGTTGAACGTCGTTAGCTCCATAGAGGTATATTTTTTAAGTTAAGCACTCAATGTTCTTTAAATGGGTTTCATCACCTCACCGAGTGAGTTTTTTCAACTTTACATCACTCGAGAAGTAAAGAAGTTGTATACATCACGATTGGGATAGGGAAGTTTAACATGGCGGGTTAGGTAAAAAAATTCATGTTTTGAATGGCAAAATATATTTTTAAGGAATCGATTACTTCAAATAACCAAATTAAATAAAGCAACAATCAATAATATTATCAATTGAAACTTAAACAATTACCAACTCCACACAGTCAATTGACTCGAACGGTAGGCCTACTTATTGCCAGAAATCTTACATTATGTGGTTAGGGGTCCTGATAATAGCGAGAAGCAAGTTATATTGGTCCAGGGACGGGGTATGTCTCGGAGGTGCCATCAGTTACGACAGCCTCCAAACTCCCGCCAAATCGTCATCTCGATCACGTGACCAGGGTCTATAGAAGCTTGAACAGTTCTTCTAACGGTTCCGAATTAAAGAGTTGTTAATATTCATACAGTAAAGTTGTTGTACTGGTAAATTTTCTTCGGACAATTATACTTTCTCCCCTCATCTTTTATCGAAAATTTAAATCTTTTAGGTTAATTTTAACCTTAGTGTTTGTGAATCAATCGTCTTAAAAATCATTGCATAACAAGAACAATGCCCAAGGATTGTCATTGGTCCCCTGCGAGGCTAATATAAATTTCTAGTCACTTGATAAGATATTTAAAAGAGTTTGTAAAGAAAGATTTTACCACCAATTTAATTTGTCGTGTCGATATGGTTTTAACAATCCATAGTAAAATTTAAATTAACTAGAAGTACAACAAAATGCCCTATACGCAAAACATATGATTAAACAAATTAGAATATTCGGCAAAATGTATAAAAAAATATCCTTCCCACCTTAGAACATAGTATATACATTTATAAAGCATCAGGTATAGGCCCATAACTACGATTGCATACGCAGTATTAGTAGTAGCATTGACTATATATACATATATATATAGTTAATGGTAGTAGTCAATTCATAGTTTTTGTGTAGGCCTAACCCAGAGTTGAGCAATATTCCCACATTTAGCGGCGTAATGCTGATGCAGTGTGACCCATTAAGTTGATTTGTTGGACGAGTGGACTCGTGATATTAGTCCGTGATTCACACTATATTGGGTACACGTTTTATTTGAGCATATTATACATGAAACGATATTTCAAAGTAGTATTATGTTTGTTACAACAAATCCTAGTTAAAAAAACCTTTAACGACTATAAAAGCGTATTGAAATAAAATCCAATCATCACGTTTAAATGAATTTATTTCTATACTACTATTTCCCCTTAACTGTAAATTTAGAAGCAAAAGTTCAATAATAATCAAAATATAAACTTACGATTACATTATTAATTCTAATCTTCTACAACTGAAAACCAAAACCTACTACAGTGTTGTTCTTTGGTTGGGTATAGTACAAATGTTTGTTCAACAATACAACATTATCAACAGTCCACTGTTTGATATAAGCTGAGCTACCAGATTAGCCGTTATCAAATAATCGAAACAATCCGCTGGTAAAATGTTCCACTAGAGTGGAGCCGTGCGGCGAATGGCTTAACTTGTTCTCTTCAACTCGCATTATCAACCAGTAAACGTATATTTCATAAACAATAAGATTACATTGTTTTACATTATTTGAAATAGTACTATAGACACTTTTTGTTCCTGAACTCATTATTAAGGTAGTATGGTGTGTATTATCTTTTATTTTCATAATTTTTATAGTTTTTTCATTAAAGCCACCTAAATTTTTTAATTATATACTTGCCTTTGGATACAAAATTGTGTAAAAAAGTTTAAAATAGTTTAAAAAATACGTATAACTGATCTATGAAAGAAAATAAATTTGATAAGATTTTTCTAAATAAAACGAATAAAAAATATTTTTTTGTATATCTTTTTTTATTAAGCAAAATCATAAAACGAAGCTTCACTTTATACTATTGAAGTGGATTATCAATAATGTCAATTATCATTGAACACTAAAATAATATACTCATTGCACAGAGTCATTTGTATGTCATTTGATGTTTCGAAGGTTACGGTGCCTACTATATAAGACTTTTTAAGTCTATGTAAGGCTGGCGTAAGCTCAATTTAGTCTACCTCCTTATAAATCCAGCCTTACCACTTAAATCTAAAGGTTAATTTTCAAAAATATCTAGTTATGTAAGAATATTAAACTAGGTATGCATATAGTAAACAAATGCGCGGGTGTCCACTGACCGTGAATAGGAACACAATGCGTCTAAAGTTATGTTTCATTTAACAATTCTGTGGATTTAATATCTTCCAGACTGCGACACGTTGCATCAAACAAATTACAGAAAAAACAGCTGTAAAAATACAATGGAACACCAGAAATAAATATAAGTATGCCAGATTATTAAATAGTTTTAATAATGTTTAAAATTATAGTTAGTACTTTTACACAGCTCATTAATCGACGATTACTAATTGAAGTGACAATTATTTGCACTATTCAAATGTTCGTAAATTAATTTATAAAAGGATTTTGGGGGAAAGCTTAGCGTTCTAGGATATTATAAAAGTACGACAAAACGTAGTAAGAAGTCAATCACAAAAATTAGAGGTTTTATTGCTTTTATTTAGGTTATACTTATGAATTATTAAACCAAAAAAATTCTGTAAGTAAAAACTTTAATGCCAAATATTCAACATACAAAAAGTATATAAATAATATAAACCGTAAACCGTTATATACACTTTTCCCTTTTAACATTTTTCTCGTAAAATGGACCCAAACATTACAGTTTTTTTTTACTATGGACTGAAAAAATATCATGAGAATATTTGTAATACGATTTAGGGTAAAATATGATTTGCATAAAGGAAACAGTAGTGTTTACATAGTAATCAACGCAATGAATACAATTTGTTAAATGCAGATGTACATCCCATACGGTCAAACGCTGACCTTTTTGTTTCTGACAGTTCTGTAATCGGTTTCCACAGCTTCCTACTGATTGAAATTAGATTATTGTTTATGCATATAGTGCATTATGATGGTTTCCTAGGTAATTCATTGTTCTTACATTTAAAGAATTTTCTTAAATTTTATATATCTTCCTGCCAAATTGTTTAAGATAGTTAAACACCATAAACAATTTAAATAGTTTTCTGTGGTATACAAAATGTATTGAAATTTAAAAATATACTGACATCCTAAAAGGATTTGTTAATTAATGGATATAATCATATACACAAAAAATATAAAGAAGTAATCTACGGTAAAAAATAATCAAAACATTACTGTGTATTATGAAACAGCGTAGGTATAAAAAATACATTGTGGATCAGACCATGTCAGTAAAATGAATCATATAATTCATATCGTACTTCTATGAAACATGAAATGAAATAACAAGGCTGTAATTCAATCTGATCTAGATCAATCTGTAATTACGAATAAATCCATATGAATTTTCCTAGCCTCCTCTTTTACGTTAAAGGCTCTTTTGAATGTTACTGACATGGAAGTCCAGCCTATTCACTTAAACCAAACCAACAAAACGTTTTGTTTACAATCAATTAACATTAGACTAGAAACATTTTCAGTTTATGTCCAGATAATAATCAACATATATACAACATATACATCAAATATCACACGTGGCTCAGTTGTACAAATAACAGCTTAGTATTGAGAATTCAGCTTTCGATAAATCAACGTAATGGGTTTCACGGTGTCAGCATTAGGCCACTAAATTTGGAAATACTGCCTGGCATTGGTTGTCTTTTGGATGCACAAACATAATTCGTCAACTTATGATCCAGCTTGACTAGTTTTATAAATCATCAATAAATGATTCGAAGTTTGTGAAAATGTGGAATTTTATCCTGTTATGTAAACTAATAATGACTTGATCTTATACTTAAAGCTGGGTTTTCCTAGACGCGGAGTCGGCCAGCGGAGAGCGGACAACGGAGAGCGGAATTGAAATTAACATGGCATTCCGCTCCGCTGCTAGGAAAACAGTAACATTAAATTACCAAGACAATCTGAGTCCGCTCTCCGTTGTCCGCTCTCCGCTGGCCGACTCCGCGTCTAGGAAAACCCAGCTTAAGAGTCCTTGGAGGGAAGCAGTCGTCTTGGATGGTTTCAAACGGCTAAAGAGTAAAGCATCATCCAAAATATTTGTTTTGAAAATCTAAGTGACTGTTTTTCAAATATCTAGTACACTGAGATAAGAAATTTTCGTTCGTAGTATTAAATTGTTTTCCAATAAATTCCGTGGAAGCCTAAAGTCATTTTGGATTTCCCGCCAATTTTTTTTTTTATTTCGTTAATTTAAAACAACCACTGAGGAATTACTTATAATACAAAAATATGTATCCAAATACAAAAGTGATTGTAATTTAAATATATAGTGCACTGTGGGATTGGAAATTTACTGTATAGTTTTTTTCTAGTTTTATGAGTTCGAAAATCAAGGCTTTAATGACTCTTATCATGATAAGAGTTTTTAAGTGTGATTACAAGTTTCTTAAAAACGCATTACGTTTCATATTGTTTTAAAATCATTAATTACTGAATACGGCACCTAATGCTAGGGACTTAAGCAGAAAAGACAAACATTGCTGGTTTGAGACCATCCGCCTTCAATATACATACAGAGTGATAATCTCAAGGAGGCCACCATTTGGATATCGAAAACTGTAAGATTTAGAGAAAACTTCAAAATGAGGAGCATTCCTTTATTTTTTGTAGCAGTCAAAAGTATTAATTTAGTTTTTCAAAATTTGGTCACCATTTTCCAATATGGTGGCCATTATGGCCAATTTTGAAATTTCTTACGGAACACCAATATTTATAATGTTTTCGGATAGATAAAAAAACCAATTTTAAAAACTTTTTAAACCTACTCGTTCAGGAGTTAGTGCCCAAGAAAAAAGAACTTGCTCTGTACATTTTGCATCATGTAGCTCCTAAACGAGTCGGTTAATAGCGAAAACGCGACGAGTAAATAAGTCTTAAAATTGCATCTACATTTCATAAAGACTATAATACGCGTAAAAAATATTTACTATATTATTGAAACAATGGCGGTCATTTTCCAAAATTGCACTAAACTTGAACATTGGAAAACTGTGTATTGCATAGTATTTTTGGAATGTAGGTGCAATTTTAGGACTTGTTTACTCTTTGCATTTTTTCTCTAAACATACTCGTTTCGGAGCTACATGAAGCAAACGTAAACTGGAAGTCATTATATAGGCTTCAACAATAAAAAGGTAGCTTTATAGAAGATATTCTAAGAACAAAATGTTTTCAAATTGTATGTTCTATAAGAAAAAATGATAAAAAAATTGGGTTGTTTGTAATAAATGTTAAAGTTTGTTACCATTTTGAAAAATAGTGGTTGATTTTCGACGAACTAAATTCATATTTTTAACTGATACAAAAAATAAAGGAATGTCCCCTTTATGTATGTTTATATAATATATATATATTTATTTATGTTTGGTATAAATTTGCAGGAAAGTTATTGATAAAATAATATTATAAATTCAAACAAATATTACAATTTTTCGAGTGAGTAACATTGATTGAAAAAAGTTAAACATAATGAATAACAGTTCTCTAGAGGCACAATCTTATCACTATATCATGCATCATAATAATGGAGGCTTATAACACAAAGCCCTGCAGCTTTAGTTTCGATTATTGTAATGCAGAGCTGGCTGATGTCTAGGTGTCTAACATAAGTAATTATGGTGTATTACTCATTACACTTAATTATAATTATAGTAATTTTGTGTATTATCATCAAGGTACATTTTTTATAATTAGATACTCAAATATGGATCTCGTATATTGTTTTGAATTAAAAATAAAATATTTTTTATATAGCACTTAAGATACATTTACATAAAAGTGCATTTGAATTTTATGATAATAATATTTTATTATCTTAGTTGTCAAAGTTAGTACCATGGTGTGCCTTGTTAGTGACAATGATAGAAATGCAAACAAACATTATGGCACCTGCGTAGGCTCACATAAAAAAACTCTTGAAGTAACTAGTCAACTACGACATTCTTTTGTGAATGACCATAAAAAAGAATGCTATGTTAAATATTATTCAGCAAAAACATAGACTAGATTCATACCGATTAATTATTCCCGTTAGGGAACAAAAAAACACTCTTTTTTAAAATGTTTAATGTTTACATTGGGGTTATGAAGCTTTAACATAAAAATTATGTTAAAATCAAATAAATACGTTAAAATGTTTTTATACATGTTTGATTAAACAATTTACAACTAACTGTTACATAGACTGGGACGGGTGGCGTCGTCCTGTAATCCAGCTACTAGGAGGTCACGAATTGTGGATAATTATAGGAATGCACTGTGGATGCGATGCTCCCTGGAGTGGATTAACGTCCGCACTAGTGAGTACTACGACTATCCGCAGTACTATCCTAATAATTAGACCAATTCGTTAATTACGAGGAAAAAATGTGGTTCGGATTCCACAATAAACTGTAGGTCCCTTAGTTGCCATTAGCTGTATGGGCTATTAATTAACAGCTGTGTCTAAGGCCGGACGCACACAGATCAAGCATTTCACCTGAAGCAAGTGTTGCGAGGCAAAATGTTTCGCTGGGTACGAGCGCTCCATGTATTTCAATGGGACGCCGCACACTGATCAAGCAAACGTTGCGAGGCGCCTCGCAACGCCTTGAAACATTTGAGCAGCTGCTCGACGAACGGAGCCCATACAGCACGATGTTTGATGTTTCAAGGAGCAAAACGTTCTGCGCATGCGCCAAATCCCTTCTAGTGAAGATTAGTGGATTTCAAAATCCAATCAACCTTTTGTTGAAAAAATATTTCTTCTTTTAAAAATTAATTTTGAAGTTTCATTAGACCCCTTACAACTTAAAAATTATATTTTTTGAATTTCCATTTAACCACATTTTTGTGTAATTTTTCTTGCTACCAGTTTGATAGTCATAGTAGATAATTAAGAAAAAACCCAGGTTACATTATTTATAACCTCACGACATTATCAAACAATAATTTCTAACGATATGACTTACGTTATTAAAAACCCATACAATAAAATAGTGTAGCAATCACTCGACAATAATAATTGCAAAATTTTCCTGGATTAATGTCTATCATCTGATTGGTTGAGTGAACCCCATGTTAGCTATACGTTGACTTCCTCGTCACACATGTTAAAACAATACCGTAGAGTACCAGTACAAATAATATTTATTTTTGCTTGAAACCAAATGCTGCATCATGCTTGAACCTCTCGCACACTGGATAAGCAAAGAAACAAAACGCTTCAAGCAAATCGTTGTGCAACATTTTGCTTCAAGTAAAATGCTGGATCAGTGTGCGCCCAGCCTAAGGAACATGTCGGCCTTAGTCACTAACAAGACTACAAGATCGCGCCACTCATCCTACACTCATCCTTCACTCATATTTGGGTTAAAAAACGCACATAGTGGCGTCCCCATCTTAAATAATTGATAATTGACAAAAGTAATACTGATGCAAATTTTAAATTTCTTAAAAATAAACAAAAACACATAGTTTTCAAACAAATTAGGTAAAAAGAGACTTTGTCCACTTACAGAAAGTAAAATGAACTATTTACTTTTGAAGATTTACACAAACCTCGTTGAAAGTAAAATATGAATCCGCACATGAAAGATTTGTTTATGCATCTTTCATAAGAAAGTCTTACATAAGACTGCTGAACTATGTCATGAATGGCGTAATATGTTATGCGACGTTTTTCATAACACTGATTCACACTACATGAACACAATTCAATTCAGAGCTGATTTAGTGATATAACATATGAGTATTTCACTACTTGGTTGGCTTTGAAAATTGTTTGATGTGATATTTACTATTTCAATATTATTGGTATATAAATGTTTTCTACCTAATATTGTATTACAATTAATGCTGGTTAGCATTGTATGATCCAGTCTTTTTAGACACTAATTTATTTATTTTAGCTCTAATCATGTGACTTGACCCTGCTAAAATTCAGTATAATGGTTTATAATCAAGGTCAAATCTACAAGATTGATAAGTTTTTGAGTTTTACTACCCTTATAATGGAACCAAGAGAAAAAAATAAATTTCCGTCAGAATAGAATTTTGAAATGGAATGATTTCAGATTCAAACATCTTTATTAACATTGTATGGATTTCTACCAAATACAAAGTCCAAAGTACTTTGTTTTTGTATACCAAAAGGAGGTCAAATTTGTGTGTTTGTAAGTTATAAAACTACCAACTTTAAACAACTTTAAAACTACCAATTTGTGGTAGGAAATTTCAAAACGAGGATGCAAGAAAATGTGGTGTGTATCATACCTAAAATATGCAGTATCGCCAAAATGAGTACATATCTAAAGACGAGATGCAAAAACAACAATAGATTTTTAAAATTTGATTTGAGTTTAGGGGATTAATCAAACTATATTGTTGGTCCTTTGTTTGGTAGAAGTTGCTTCCCTAAGACGGAGGTGACGTTATTGATGACTTTGTTTACTTCACTTGTCTTAACGTCGAAGTCGCTGGCTATTAATTCCAATTATTTCTTCGCACTAGCCTTGTTTATAATTAATTTATATTACACAGTTATAAGAATACAAAACTGGATTTTTATTGTCAGATGCATGCTGGTACAAATTCAATTATAGTTTATCGTTCTTATTTTTAATGTATTTTATACATAAAGTAATTAACTTCTCATCGATTTGTTATCCTTATATTCTGTTTTAAACAGTAGGCTACGTATAACTACGTATTGTCGTTATAAATAATTACTTGATTTCAATAATTGGTATAACAATAAATTGGTGATCTTTGTACGAATGAGGGCGATTGAATTTGTTTTGGTGACAACAGCTACAATCGACGTTTTTGTAAGAATGTGTGTTTTTATAGCTTTGGCGAAGAAATTGAAATTTTTATTTCAGTATTTAACATAAACCGAAAAGCACTAAATTTATAAAAATATTGTTGTAACTGTATCCATTTGAGAGGATATTTTAAATATTTTTGGTTATACTTTACATGCTGGGACTGTAGTTTATTCATAGAAAACTTATGATATGGAACAAGTTAGTTATTTAAACACACTAATGTCGTTTTAAAATATTTTTTTTAATTATAGAGGAAACAATTTACATTCTAGAGGATAAGGTTGCTCACTTGAGTTAACGATATCACGTTACTAAGTGTTGCTGTCTTATTTTTATGCAATATACATCATAACAATTTTCTTAAATTTAACTTTTAAAACTTCAATTAATTTCGCTTTATACACTCACGTAATCTACCGATTTATATACTGTTTGTAAGTATCATGTTATAAATATGTAATGCTATTTGTTTTTTGCAATTACTCAATGTTTCCATGTTTTGTTCAAGTAACTGAGTATAAATAGATTTATAATCCTTTATGATGTAAGTTTTCATTATCATTTTACGCCGTACGATTATTTGATAGCCGGCTGAAATAATTTAAAATCACTTAACAGTAGGTATTTTTTATAGGGTTCCCTAATACAGGGTGGCAGGTAATCAGTTTTACAAAGGTTGTTGGTGTAAGTACAAATTAAATGAGATGTGATGATGCATATAAAAGGATACAAGTCTAAACATTGGCTTCCCAAAGAATTATTAAAAAATTTTTAAAATAACCATGTTTTTAAACACAATACAGCAATTTCTCAATTACCTGCAAACAATTTGAGTAGACAATGACATTTTCGTTTTCTACATTAAATTTTAAATCACAATTGTTCAAAATAATAGAGTATCAATAAAACGTCATTGGAAAAGGAGTGAATAAACTCATTTAGCCTTAGTCTTGAATAAACAATTAGTTATGTGATTAATTTGAATTTTTTAGTAAGATGCATCCTATCAATGTAGTAGAGATGTGGTTATGCGGAAGCAGTTGTTCTTTCTGAAGTATATTAGTTAAACATCTTTAGGAATTGCAATTTTCCTTTTTACACTAACAAATTGCCTGTTTACGGCAACTATTGGCTTTTATCTTTGACTATTAATACAACTATCTTCACTATCCAATAGGCAATGCTTTTATGCACTAATGTAATACGAAAACAAGTAAAATATAAGAGATTCTGTTTTTATAAAGATGTTAACATTTTTATTCAAAAGTAGCTCACTCGAGTAAGTGATATCAGGTAACAAAGTGTGGGGGTGGTGCTCTGTACTTTTTCTATTGTTTTCGTTCTTGAGTATTCCACTTAAAACTGAAGCTTCCTTTGATTTTGATAAATATTTATTTAACAAAAGGATTTCAATATTATTGTTTCATCATGTTTGTTCAATTTGATGTCATTTTTATATGTAAATTTTATTGAGTATTTAATTACATTTACGTTATTGTTGACAGCTTTAAACATATGTGTCAATTTGTAGAATGCGTTACTTGACAGGAATTACATTATTGTATAAAGTTTCTTTTGAATTATAGTAATCATATTTACTAATAAAATTTACTATTAAAATACTACTACACACATACTAATAACATTTAATACCTACTTATAACATTAGTGAACTCTATTTCTATGTATTTTAAAATAATTTAATTAAAGCAGTTATCCACCTACAAAGAAGTATTGAGCTCAATTTATTTATTTAATTAAGATCTGAAGGAAAATGCATGTGATTGGTTGAAATATTAATGGTTCAAAAAACAGAGTGTGTAAACAATTTCATATAAAAGCTTTTACCTAAAAAGTGCTTGAACAGAAACAGGGACAGTTTAATGGAATGTTCAACAAATCTAATCCATTAAAATGTAGATTTAAAACTGCTATTCAATTCAATTTAGATATTATTTGCACTGATGAGTAAAAAAGGTGTTCATTTTGAACATTAGTTAGTTTTTAACACGGTAAAAAAAATTAATTTATATTTGACTTACTGCGCCAATGCGTTATTAGAGGCCATGGAATAAATATTTTTTACAATTCGATGTATGTTAAACGCATTATTAAAAAAATACTTTGAATCCATCCATTAATATTTGACAATTTACGAAAATCGTTTACCTTCAAAATCTAAATGGGGTTATTTATATTTACATGTGATGTAAAAAATATGTAAAATTTTTAAATTACATTGTTGAACTGTTTGAATTTGCTTTCACTCCTAGCTATTTCATGTGAAACGCAATCATGAACATACATGGTACACAGTACATATTTCCTTTTAAGAAATTCACAGGAAGATTTTAACTAAATTAAGATTATCTCAGTTAAGAAATATAAGTATAATTGTGTTTCAAATTTGATAAAATTGTTCATAGAATTTTTCGTTTTTAATTAATAGTGTTAGTTTTTGATGGTTTCAGTGTCAGAAATAGCTTAGAAATTCATCTGCATCTTTTTAGCTACCATCGCAATGGAAGAGAAGCTCCGATTAGTTGCCCTTACTAAAGAACAATTTACAGTTATCCTATAACTAGCGTAAATTTTTAATAATTATACTTATAAGTATAAATGAAAAAACAATCTGAAAATAATTAATACATTAACTAGAGGACCCATGCTGCTCCGCAGCGTTAAAATAAATACAATATCCAAGAAATAATCAAATTTAAGATTTTTGATTGAGCAATGCAGTATCTTGAGGTTAACTGATTCAAACGATCAATAACTCAAATTGAAGCCTATTATTTACTGATTATCTTGATACTAAAAAATTTTAAAAACATAAACAATACTGGAGGTATTGAATTTTAATCAAAGAACACCCTTATGGAAATTTATTTTTATTTCGGTTGTTCACCTTGCGTTTGCTTAAAATTAATACATTAAATAGTAAATTAACCAGTATGGTAGTGATCAAGCTAACAAAAAACCTAGAGAACCCTACAAACTACCAATATTATAGATTTCTTTCAGTTTCTCTAATTTTAAACACAAATAAACATAATATTTTGGTAGTATAGGGCCTACTGACTACACTATTAAAACCTCACTTAATGTAACCTAAGGGTAGTAAAGTTAGGATAGGTTAGGAAGATTTCATTATTTACACTAAATAAAATCTTATTTGGAAGTCGATTTATCGGTGTGGTCAGTATAGTATGAAGGTACTGATAATTTTAGAACATGTTCAATGCATGATTTGTTACGCCAAAGTATAGGAGTTACAAATGGTTAAAGGGTCTCCAGCAGCACTTAAAATTTGTAATGTAGAGCGACAACTAAAAATCTTAATACAATATGGTTCAAAACCTTTTTTTTATAACATTTACGTCGATGAAATAAAATATTTTTATGCTTTGCGGATACAAATGGAGGTATGGTTTAAAACCGATCTTTATTCAGAACTATGTGGGATGTTTGTGAAAGGCATTACAACTTTTTTCATATTCGACGTCCATCGGTTGGTTATTGGTTTTATAAGGCTAGCAGAGTTTATCTTTGTCCTTAAACAATAACTAATATTTTAAGTGAAATATGAGGATTACTGTGGATTTTATTATTAGAAATGTAGGCTATTAATACTAATTACATTTAAGATTCATTACTAGACAGCGCTTAGGATTATTTATGACTAAATCGTAACACAATATCATAGGATAAAAATATATGCATGTAAAATATAAGTAGGACTCCTCAGTTAAATTAAACTAAATAAATTATCTTAAAAATTAACAATCGAGGTAACCATAAACATAAATATCGGCTGCGTAAGTAAAGTATTTTAGATGTAAGTAGCAGTTTTAAAATCGGTTAACATTAGTTTCAGTTTATACAGGTTTTACTTTAATAATACTGATCTTAATTGGTCTAACTTTAATAATAAAGACCATATATATTAAAACGTGAAAGGGTTTTTTTTTAATTTCACAATTCTGAATCAATCACTTGCCGGATTTTCAAGATTTCTATGCTGAAAAAAAGAACATTTTGAGAACAAGGGAATATAAAAGCCATAATTTTAGTTTAGGGTTTCAGTTTTTTTTTATTAAGTTTTAATTTTAAAAACTATTGCAACCGATGCTAAAATACTACTCTTTTTTTTGTATAATATATTTTCCTTAACTTAACAGCTGTAAACATTCAGCGTTTTAGACACAAATTCAGCATTTGGATGAAAATGAAATGTAGAATATTGAATTATTTATACTATGTGTAATGCTATAATCATTGATATGTTCATTTATTCGGTAAGAGGATGAGAGTTTATTATAGTATGCAATATAGCAAAATACAAGATGTACCAATTTTTTTTTTAGCAGTCATTAAAATATTTAGTTTCTTTAGTGTAATATAATTTGTTATAACTAACAGCTGGTTGAATAAAAAAATATTTGATAAAACTATGATGTTCGTTTATTTACTCTGTGATTTTGTCATTGATTATAGGAAATAAAAAAGATTCTATAACCATTGCTGTGTACGAATCGAAGCTCACGAATGTTCAAAAGAGTGCTTATGAATATTATTTTACTACTCAACATTTTGAGGAAAGGTTGGGAAAATAACAATGATCACATGTTTTAATTAATTCATCTCGGCAGCTTTTTCTTTACTATAAATTTAGAACTGCTTAAACTACGCTTGAATTAGTAATAATTGACAGACTATATACAGTTTCAGTAGACTACTCGATTCCCGTACGTAGAACGGGCCAATAGCTCGTTTTAATTTTGTTTCTAATTACAGTAGGTTTCAAGGTAAGACCTATCGCCGGGATGAATTTACTTTTTTCGTTTTCACGTCCCTAGAAGTTAAAAACACCATCCGTTCAAATTTTTATTAATATACATATGATTTTAAATTAGTATTTTTTTATGATTTCATGAACTAGTATGTTTTGATTATAGAAACGGGGCTTAGAAGTTTGTTTTATTTTGGGTGTTGGGGGGGGGGGGGTGTTTTTCTTACTGTTGACCCTCAGAAAATATTTTTTTACAATTTTTTAATTTAAAATAAATCATTTTGTGGATTAAAGCGTTTTTGTACAATAAATACCTACAGAGAAAACAGTTGTTGTAGTTTGCTTATTCATGGATATTTCAATCAAAGTTTGACAGTTGTTTTCTTTATTTAGTGTGTTCGATTTTAATCCAAAATTACCCCTGTAGCAGCAATCCTAAGTACCTCACTAAAACTAACTTAAATTGTAACGAAATAAATTTATTTGTAAGGAATCTATTTATAAGGTATTTATAAATAAATAAACCTGATGTATCTCAAGTCAAAAATCAGTGCAGATAAAATCTAGCAAACTGGAATTCACTCAGTTTAAAGGCATTATATTTTGGAAAGATTTAAGTAATTTTAATATTATATGTGCAAAACGTAACATTGTTAATTTTATAAAATGTTAATCGAATCTTATTATTATATACTCTATGAGAAACTTTAGTGGTATGTTTGAATACACATAATAACATACACTCTTTATGAAATGTATTTGGTATTACTGTATAAAGTGCTTATAAAAAAACGGTAATTACATTATTTCAACAGTAGAATGTTATTTTCACAAACCTAACCTCAACAAAAAACAACATTCATCATTAGGTCTTAAATGCCAGAGCGGTTTGATAGGCTCGGTTTTGGACTTGGAGAATTAATTAAATCTTACTTAATAGGAAGAAGAATGGTTATTTAAACCCTGTAATTTATAACTTTAATCATTTTAGTCCACTTTATTCATAAAAATAATTCCTAGTGTTTTATCAATTTCAAATTAGATTTTGCAGTTAAATCAGATGCATTTTTACTTATGGTAATTCCCAGTATTTTCAAATTTATTGCTTAATATTATTGTTTGTAAATTGTTTTTTAAAACACTGTAAAAGGTTAATACAATGATAGTACCTTAAAATAAACTTAAATATAATACAATACTATTAGGCATCAATAAACACAAAACACGTTATATAGGTGCATTAAAGGCTTGAAAGTTATTAATAATGAAATCTAATTTTAAATTTTAGTTGTAGGATCGTAACAGAGTGCATACAATCTTAACTCCGTTGATCATGCCTTAACTAGACAGAGGTCTACATGTTCTCTCATAAAAAATAAAAGATTGCTTTACTTTATTTATGTAATGGTAATTTTTATTACTTTACAAACAAATGAAAAAGTGTTCAAATACTTGTCTGTGCGGAAATAATTACGGTAAAGTCGTTTTATGGGAGGTTTAAGAAAAGTGGAGTTGTTTTTCCTACTCAACAGATATTGTTAATATTTAGTTTGGATGATATCAAGCATAGCCGAGAAACAGGGCGTTCTAAAATAAGCATTACTAACTTGTTTTCGTGTTAATTATATTTGTTAACTCTTGTAATTCAAGAAATACACATAGTTGGATACACATTCTAGATATTCTTTGCTTAAGGAAAAAGTGTCAGTCAGGTAGTTCACTTTCATTAATGCAGGTTTCAATAATTTTCTTCCATTCTTTCACTACACATCTCAGGTGTATGCGTTTATATTGTGGTAACAATAGCTCACAAGCGTTTTATGAAAAAGAAAAATTTAGCGTAAAATTTCATTTGTGATTTTTTTTCACAACGCAAATGACAATTTATAACCATGTTGTACGTTCAATGGCTAATTAGCCAATATATCATCCCTGATGCTCATATTTCAACGGCATTCCATAACGGGGATGTTTACAACCCCAAACCAACAACAACACGGTGGTGATTGTAAGCGTCTGATATATTGCGGTTGTGAGTGCTTAAACTGCCAGAAAATCTCATTTGCACAGCAGTTTTCTGTTTACCTATGTTGGCAAAACCATTATAGACAAATAGAGTTAGTTATATTTTTTCAACTTTTGAAAAACATTAAAATTTATTATTAAGATGAAACATTTATAGAAGTTTCTGTAAAATATGTCACGGTATGAGTACGTTCAGTTATGTTTCAAGTAGTAATGTAGAGTATGTGTGGTTTTCTACGTATATTGCAGAGTTTATAGTACATCTCTACATCTAGACTCTAGATTCTAGAGCTCACTTTGTGGTCAAATGATTTACCCAATGTAGGTTAATGCTTATGCTTAGGGTATTAGGTGTTGAATCGTATACAGCTTAGTAGTCAAGGCAGCATATATTTACAAATTATTACAAGGCTGTTTAAATTTTAATAATATTTAGAACATTTTATTTGATTTGACCAAACTAGGAAACTGTTTATAAAACATTTCACTTTTAATTAATCAATGTAGGCTAACTATGGTTTTACAGTTGGTTGGCAGTATATAGGTTTCCGTACCGGCATATCCAGCTTTTTGTTCAGTCAGTGTAATTTTGTTTGGTTGTATAAATGGTTTTAATCATTACAAGGTTACCTCAAAAAGTAGCTAACAAGGGAAGCACATTAACGTTACTTCTTTAGATTGCATCATCAATCTTCAGCTCAAAGTTTGGAACAAAAGCCTTTGAAAACTTGAAAACACAAGATCAACACGTGTGGCTATGTACAAACGACAAAGGTCGCTTACAAACTGAAATAAAACTTGATAAAAGTCAGAATATAATTCCTGACAAATGTTTTCAATACCAACGGGAAGTTAACATGACAAATATTTACTTTTTAGTTATAACTTAAACACAATACAGATAAATTGCAGCAAAGGCGTTGTTTCTGTCGAGGTTTTGTAATCTTTTAAGTTATATTACTCATGGTGAGCACTGGCATAAACCTGACTGCGTTCATTATAGCCTAGGGAAGCTTTGTTCGAGACTTCGGATTCTATGTCTTCTACAAAAAAAATTTAAAAACTACAGTAATAATAATTGTATACAATCTTAGTACGCCAATATCTTAACACAATAATAACTATACAAATTCGTTTATTGCAATGCAAAAATCGTGTTTGGATTTCACTAGAATCTGTAGGTCCCTTAGTTGCCATTGGATGTATGGGCTATTAGTTATCAGCTGTGTCTAAGGAATATGTTGGCCTTAGTCGCTAACAAGACTACAAGATCGCGCCACTCATCGTACACCCATCTCCATTCATTCTTGGCTTAAAATGCCTAGCTTTGTATGGTCGCTATTTCAGATTAAAGTATTAAAGTAGTAGTGTTTTTTTAAGTGCAAAAAGATAAATGTCTGCTCACTAAGCTTTGCTGCAAAGAAGAAATTATACTTTTGCTACAGTCGCTGTTTATATACAGCAGCAAGTGTAGATTTTTCCCCATTTTCAGGCTTTCAAAGGCTTGTAAATATCTAAGAAGTTAGAGTTTGTTCGAAATTGCAATATTTAATCCATTTCAGAGCCTAATAAATGTGTTAAGTCCTCTTTCACACAATAGTTGTATAATGTGTTTTACAATATTAACGGATTAAACTCACTTCTGTTTAAAAACAAAATCGTAAGCAGGCCTTCTCGAGGGTTTTATACAGTTAAAGGAAATTGGCCAAGGAATTTGGAAACAAAATTTTAGAGAACATTCTACTAACAAAAAATCAGAAACAGTAAATAATAACAGAACAGGCTTTTGATAAAGATGTGACATATTATTGAACCGACGTACAAGGGTGTGCACTAGAGTTAATTGGTCCATATTTCTGCAGCGATTAGATTTAATGAAAGTCCGCTAACATTTACTATTGCAGACCCATTTATGGTTCGTTTGATGTATTTTGTTATTCTATAAGTTTTTTCAAAACCTACAGTTTTACCTAATTTGTAAAGGTTTACTACTGCTACTCGATCTGCTAAATGATATTTAAGTAAAAAATATGATGCCTCAACGTTAACTTTTACAATGAGCTTTTACCACTTATACTCTTTAGATATATTTGATTTTTAGCTGAAATAATAGCCCTTAATGTTGGTGTTAAATAGTTTTAATTTAAATCTAACTCTATCAACATAATAACATAGATAAAACATACTAATAATTAATTGCCTTGTCTATAATGAAACTATATTTGCAAATATCAAGTTCCTTTCACATATATCATTGTATTCATATATTCATATTCGTATACAGGGTGAATTTTAAATGAGTTCCCCCCCTACTTTTTTCTACATTTCTTAAGATATCATCTCCGGACCACGTCAGATCATTGTTGAGTAGTAAGTACTTCATTTTGACTGGGTATACATTTTTGGCCGCCATCTTGGATCCACCATATTGGATACAAAGTTTTTTTTTCAAATGTAAAGGTAGGGTTGTGACCCATTATTTCAAACCAGAATTTTACACAAATTACAATGCCGCAATTAGTTTTTAAAAATCTTGATCCGTTCTAAAGTTATGAGGACTTTTTATAACTTTATTTTTAGCGCATTTTAACATTGTGCATTTACAAACTAAGACCATAATCTCAAAATAGTGCTAGATAAAGATAAGTATACACCATCATTCATTGCCGACATATTTTCACTTGGTTATGACGGATGTAGTTTTTTCAGCCGCCATCTTGGATCCGCCATTTTGAAATGTGATCAATTAATTTAAATATGAAGGTGGTGTTGTGACCCATCATTTTGAGCTACCTTTTTATGCTGAACTCAATGCCGCAATCCATTTTTCATTTGCATCTTTGGTTTTTGAAATATTGAAATTTTAAATAAGACTATTTTAATATTTCATCAAGACAGCTTGATAACCAAAAACGGATTGCAGCATTGAGTCCAGTATAAAAAAGTAGTTCAAAATGATGGGTCACAACACCACCTTCATATTTAAATTAATTGATCACATTTCAAAATGGCGAATCCAAGATGGCGGCTGAAAAAACTACATCCGTCATAACCAAGTGAAAATATGTCGGCAATGAATGGTGGTGTATACTTATCTTTATCTAGCACTATTTTGAGATTATGGTCTTAGTTTGTAAATGCACAATGTTAAAATGCGCTAAAAATAAAGTTATAAAAAGTCCTCATAACTTTAGAACGGATCAAGATTTTTAAAAACTAATTGCGGCATTGTAATTTTCGTAAAATTCTGGTTTGAAATAATGGGTCACAACCCTACCTTTACATTTGAAAAAAAAACTTTGTATCCAATATGGCGAATCCAAGATGGCGGCCAAAAATGTATACCCAGTCAAAATGAAGTACTTACTACTCAACAATGATCTGACGTGGTCCGGAGATGATATCTTAAGAAATGCAGAAAAAAGTAGGGGGGGAACTCATTTAAAATTCACCCTGTATAATGCATATTTATGTTGACAAATCATATTAATAACACTTTATTGTATCTTTTAATCAAGCCTTAATGCTGTACCCTCGTACAACAACATTTACGTTAATCTTTTGATTTCCGTACCGACTGATAATGTACACAAGCAGGATATAAAAACTTAGTATTTTGGCTTACCAAGGTTTTAACTAAATACATTTCTTCACATGAGGGTAAACACTGTAAAAGTATGTGAAAGTTGTATTTTAAAACGAAAAGGTAGCTGAAGTAAGTAAACAATATCAAGTTACTAAGTGCTCCAGTTTTCAATGTTTCACGTATTACAGTTGCAATTTTAATAATATATAATCGCCAGGTATTAAAGGTAACTTTTGGATGTTAGCTTCACAATGTTTAAAAGGAAAACATTTAATATGCGTCTTGTTTCACAACGTATTTAAAATATAACTAAAGTTTAGCGAATGACATAATTATAGGTAAAATTCTTAATTTGCCTACACAACATGTACATTTCAATGTACATTCAGATTAATGTAAATGACAATATAATATGTGTTTTAGTTTTATTATGAGATATACTATTTTTTAACTTAACCATACAATAACTCGATTTTTTTAGCGATTGACAGAATTCTTATTGACTTTGCTTTTCACGTTATGAAGGTTTTCTCTTCCTTAAATAAATATTTCATCTATTAAATAAACCTCAAAATTTTCATATTTTAATTAGTCTAATTTTGTTACGTAAGATACTAGTTGGCCTATAAATTCCAATATATTAATAAGACACGACATGAACAAAAATTTCAAACTTGTTTTACATAAATAATTTAAACCCCTGAAAAATTATACCCTTTCTTTATTTACACTAATTTACTAACTGAACACAAAACATATTTTACCTGGTGGATTGGATTTTTTGAGATTTTAAAACTAGGGTAGCAAGAGATTTTACATAAAAGCTTTTAACGAAAAAGTGCTTCAACACAGAAACAGGGACAGTTTAATGGAATGCTCAACCAATTTAATTCCCTGATTTCGTGTTGGATAAGTCAATAAAAATCTTGTAACCAGCTTACCCTATTTCTAATGGTAAAATATAATTATATTAGAGTTTTCAGCACAGTATAAAGCAGGTAAGTTAATTTGCATAGATACGATTCTATATCAATGAATACATGATATATGGAGCTACATAGGAAATATGTCGTTGTATGTGTTCTATTTGGAAAAGTATTCCTTCAGTAATTAATCCATACGAAAAAAAACAACAATTTATATCCACACTAAAATTAAAATGATTTGCGATACCATTAATATTAAGAAGAAACCACAGTATACTAAAAATTTTCCATTACAAAATATTTAATCAATAAAACAGCCAATCAAAGGGATTTTATAATTTTTCTGAAATTAAAGTAAACTTAATTCAATCCGTTGTATGTTTTTGCAGTGTCTCGGTCACAAAAGTAGTTTAGATCTTAGTTATCACAAACTATAAAAGTCAGTATATTATTTGCATTTGTTACGTGGAATTTAATATTCCTCCATTTGGCTACTGAAAATTAAGGTTCAGAAACAGTTATGAATACAAAGAAAACCATACATCTGAAACAAATAAAATTATAAAGAAACAGATCCATACCAAGCTATAACACTATCTAAAGAGTACATTAAATAGAAATACCGACGATTTTATTTTAAATTTAGATCAAAATATTGAGATTTAAATACTGTATTTTGTATGCTAATAAGTTTTTAGGCCTTAATATAATATAATGCTGAACTGATTATAAAGCAATGTAGATGGAAAAAATTTAAACATATGTAAAATATAAGTAAAACATGTAAATGATATTCTCACTGTCCAAACCACAGCTCGTGTTGAAGGTAATGTCGGATGTCAGCAGCTGATCTGCATTTTACAATTTTAATGAGAATCTGTGAACATTTCCACCAAAGGGAACCTTAGTTGCTCTACTGAGTTGCACAAACTCCATTATGGTAGTCCTAGATAATTTTGATTTAGGCCTTATACTATTTTAAATTTAATCATAACTTTTTCAATCATAGTATATTAATTGCCGGCGTAATATATTCTAGTCCTTTTTTTTATAAAGCCTTCGGACGTTAATTTAACTCTGTATATTTATCGTGTTTTGGCTCACATTTTATGTTATTTTATCAATTTTTAAATGTTGTATTTGTGTTTTACAATAATAAATGGTTGATAATTTGCTATTTTAAAATTAGAATTAAACGTATTGCAAATAATTAATTTGTGTGATGACCATTTCATTGATTACATAGTACATAGTAAATGTTAACTTATATGACTAGTTTTTAAACGTTTTGCACATAAATCTTTGTTTATTAGTTTTGCCAAAAATATAAACTTACACATACTTTATATTGTATCTGATTGATTTAACTTTGCAATACTGGATGTACAAAGGCGTTAGGTTTTCTAGAGATAGGTTTGTTAGTACTAAAAAAGGTGTTAGATAATATCAGCTGTGGATTATCTTCACAATTTGTATAAATGGTTTTTATACCTATACACAGTACTCCTGGACAAAGTTATGTGTATAAGAATTTTTCATATCGCTAGTTTATTGGTAACTACAATAAAATCACTCTGTGTTCGTTTGTGCCTTTATCGTTTATAGATTCGTATCACGTAGGTAAAACTATTGTATCTTCTTAATAGATTTTTCTTGCAGTACCATGGTGTACGTGGCAAAGAAATTCAATAATGTCAAATACATTTTTTTTTCGATTTCAGCTTAGTTAAGCTATAATCTGCAATTCGTAAAAAAAAATAAAAGCACCTTGGTTATTTGGTAATTAAACATAACACGGTTATGATAGTTGATGTCAAAAGACTTGGAAAATATTTTTAATAATTTTTAAGTGGAAAAGATTGCCTGTTTAAAATGTTTCAATGCCAGTTTTCATACAAATTGCAAATTATAACTGAGCTAAATCAAAAACTAAAATAATTTAAATTACATTTTTGACATATTTCGGTACGTTTAACCTGAATCAGCAGTCTGCTACTTATTTGTGATACCCTGTATATGTTCTGTTATTCCATACTGCCGGTTTGGATTTAGTTTTAACTTTAATCTTAAACTAAAAATCAGTGAACCATGAGACGCATTATGACTGTTTTTCTTACATTATGAGACGTAGGAAATACGAACAAAGTTTCAAAACTTATGTTACGTTAAACACATTATTTAAAATGTTTAAATTATTGTTCTTTACGGTTTATTTTTGTACGTTAAAAATGGGCCCATCAGTTATTATTTAGATTATATAGAAGGTATATTTCTACAAATGCAATATCCAAATTCTCCCGCCACAGCAAAACTGCAGAACAAGCGAATTTCCATTTGCATGATCAAAAAAATCTATTCACTTAAAAGCCCTTAAAAATTTCAAATGTAACCCATTTTTAAATAAGATTATGTTTTTATAAGTATTTTGATTTGCTGATAGCCTACAGCGAGGGTGATAAAGGTTGGGAGAGTTTTTTTTTCATCCGATCATTTTGGTTCAAGAGCTTATCAAAATAATAGTTTAAATGTATAGGCCTAATCATATGAATTTGAACAGGTGGTGTTTTTGATCTCTGTAGACATTAAAACAAAAAGGTAAATTAGTTTTAGGAACATGTCTTACTACGAGACATACAATAATAGCTTATTCCCTGTACGGAAAATTCGCTTAAGGACAGACAGTTTAGAAACAACTATGCTCAAACAAACAAGTGTAAGAGTAACCAAACTAATTTTGTTGTAACAGCTAATTGAAATCAGTTCAAGCTTTCAAAGTGTTTGATGACGTTTGTTTCATTAGATTCATAAAAAGTGCAGTCATCCATTCAAATCGTTTGATGTTTTGTTTCTTTGCCTCAGTGAATTTAAGTGTCTGATGCTATAACAACGTGCGCTCGAATAAATGCATTTATTTAAACGTATATATCTTCATATCATAAAAAATCATGTTTCTCTTTTCCAAATTTATATTAAATTTAGATCGCATATAAAGAGACGAAGCTGAATAATTATACATACAAACTATTCTTATTTTACCATAATAATGAGCAGCCCCACTGTCCTCCGCACCCAGCTTACAATTCACTCCACCAAGAAGCAGAACCCCACTGCGGAGTAAAGGAAGCTCACACCCTAAAGAAAAAACCTTGTTCGCGGAAAGTTGGCAAAAAAAAAACACCATTTCCAAACTTGTCAACACAATTTAATTAATAGTTGCAATTGAAATGACACGAAATTCCAGTAAAAGAAGCCGCAGTGGCCAACCGAAATGTTAACCAAATAAAATTAAAAAATTATAATAAAGAAAATTCCAAAAGTTTTTAATATATAGATTTTGTTGCTCTGTGAAATATTATTAAAACATGTCTGGGTTTTAAATGTATTACAAAATTAGTTGAAATAGTTAAAACTAGTGAACAATTATGCATTTTATTGATAAATAAATGAACATAAATTAGTTAGTATAAGTGGCATATAACGTGGGTGGCGATATCGTAGTAGTTGGTTGTGGATGTCAGTAGCCAGGGCTGGAGTCCAGGTTCCCCTGAAGGTTATGTAGCAGGGATGGGGTGGATAACACCAGCATCCCTTAACCCAGAACGGAGATGCTGGACCTCAGCTGGAGGGATAGATCGGCGTTTAGTTTTACCTTCATTGTAGCGTCTGCACTGGGATCCTATTCGGTGATCAACTTTTAGCACGATATGATGAAGAACAGAATTACATGGAAATAACAGTGGAAAACCCGTAGTGAAACATAGGAAACCTAAATTAGTGTTTGCATCAAAATTAAATAATATAGTTAGAGTATTTTTGGCATCACTCTTACATTGTACTTAGTTGCATAGGAAATTAAAGCCTCTTATCTGAATTTGAAGAAGAGAATTGTACTACGTTAGGTAGTAAAAGTAAGTTTTGTCTTAATATTAATAGCATTTATGTAGCTACTTCATATAGCAGATAAAACATTGATACTTTTAGACTTTCGTATACGACAGAATTCGTCAAGCACGTCTGAGTCTTTAATTTTACCAGTCGACAACATTAATATAGTTTCATCTTCTAGTGTAACATATTTAGGAGTAATCATTGACAGCAATCTAAAGTTTCACAGCCACATCGACAAAATTCACAATAGGCTTAGTACTAGCGCTTTCCTTCTTCGTAGGCTCTCCTGTTATCAAGACAGACGCGTCCTTCTGACATCTTATTACGGTCTTGTTTACCCTTTTCTTACATATTGTGTGCCCGTTTGGGGTAAAGACAAGCTCCAAACTAAGAAAATATTCAAACTGCGAAAAAGAGCGATCAGATTAATCTTCAACTTAAAATACAGAGAGTCTTGTAGATCCGTTTTTCGTAGAAATAAAATGCTGACCTTCCCATCAATTTTCATTTTTGAATCCTTGTCATTCTTAAAAAAGAATTCAACCATGTTTCATTTTCACGAGTCATCTCACCACATCTTCAATCTTAGAAATAAATTTGACCTACCTATTCCAAAATCCCGTACCGCTTTTCATAAAAAAACAGTCATTCTCTATGTGTATCCATCTTTTCAATTCTCTTCCCAATTCAATCAAGGGCGAAAATGATTTAAAAAAATTTAAGCATGGTTTGAAGGAATATTTAGTGGATAAGGAATTTTACAGTGTTTCTTCGTTTTTAAAATGTAAATAGTATACATACTATCTCTAGTATACATGTATCTCTTGAAGTTTGTATCTTTATTTTTATGGGTCTGATTTTATTTGTTTAGTTTTAGTGACTTTTGCCCTGTACATTTCTGTATTATTATGGCAATAAACGATTCTTATTCTTATTCTTAAACAACAGCATTACTATCTTTTACGTCCTTTTACTGTTGTGAAGCACGGATAAAGCATCTCAAATTTGTTTTATTGCAATATAAACAATATGACCTTAATATGTTTGAATAAAGTCTGCTTTAATGCTAGTCCGTTAAATGTGTTTCACTCTCAACCACTATAAGAAAAAAAAACATGTGAAAACTCTACGTGTTAACTGTGGTAAACTTCGGATTTCTGTCATTATTTTCTTTTTCTAAGTACGAAAAAATATGTAACTTTAGAATAAGAGAATGTGTGTGATGTAAATAGGGAGGACGTTTTTGTTTATGATGCCTTGTTTTGACAGCATCCTCGTTTACCTTATGTAGCGACATATGAGGTGACGATACATTGTTACTCAGATGTTAAAAGCAAAGGTGTCATATATCGGGGTCGTATGTATATCAGTTAAATAGATTTAATCTTGATTACGTAAAAAACATAAAAACGCTATTGTAATTTTTATCACACAATTTAGGTAAAAGTTATAAACCAAAAATAAATAGTAGAGGGTGTTAACGAAACCCAAATTACAATTAACGTGAGTTGTTTTTAAGGAATGATTTTTTAATATTCTGTGCTCGCTGGAATGAATCAAAAGCATTATAAGGTTTTAATGTTTTCTTTACTTAAGAGCCGTTTAGCTAATATGTATTGCTGCATGGAGTTATTTATGAGGTGTAGTGTTATCAGGATTTTATTGTAAATAAGTTAAAAAAAGGTGTTTTGCAAGTTCTAAGAGTATGTATTGTAGAAGAAAGCGTTAAAAGTAAATCATTGGTTTTATGCCAGGAAATATTGAATATAAGTTTCTAGGAGTTGTACCAGAACCTATTTATAAATTTTTATTTTTTTTTAGGAAACCGGATTAATAGAAAACAAAAATAAAACGTAGATTTTAAATAATACAAACTCTATTTTTTGAGCTTGCAATATCGCTATGTTGAGTTTAGTTTGCAATAAATGATCAATAACACTCAATCTCATAGATAATTATGTGACAACGCATGTTAAAGCAATGAAATCTGACATGAGGTTGATTTGTCGTCAAACAGTGTCTCGCAGTACTTGTAATTTGGGTTACGTAAAAAATACACACTATACTTATTTGTAAACGTATACTAAAAATAAGTTTTGCATTTTTAACCAACTTATTTTTAAGGTTTGTTTTTAGTGTAGATATTTGGTTATATTTACCACTAAAGTAAATTATAGCTATGCAAATAGTAACCATCCCAATAGTTAAAGTTCCTCAGAATGTTAGATTGTGTTTGGTGATTTCAATCACAAGAACATTTGGTTGAGCAGTATCTTAGTTAACAAATGCTTGGTCGTCTTGTAGTGAGATAGCTTGGCGTATCTTCACTGTATACAAGTGGTGAATATTTTTACTTTTTGAAAGTCATTAAAGATTGACGTAGGATGATTAATCATCTATAAAGAAAACCCCTCAATAGATATTTTCATATAAGTTTGCCAAAAGACTGTTTCCTGATTAATATAAATAAATAATATCAATAAATAAATAAAGTATGTATTTCAATTGTTTTGGTTAAAAACAAATAATATTTTTGATATGTTGTTTTGATGAATGAAATAAAAAAGATGGTTTTTGTTAACATTTGTTTTGTCATTTATAATGTTTAACGTCAATTAATCGTCTGTGATATCAAAGTAATTGAATCACGTATAGTGACGACTTCAAAATATTGATAGGAAACTTAAATTTCGAGGAATCCAACAGGATCATTTATTTTAGGCCCAATAATCAGGAACAGCTGGGTCCAGTTTCGAACCATCAAAAATCTACTGACTTTTCTCAGGATCGAACTGGCAACCTTTTGATAACCAGGCGATCACTATAGCCACTCAGCTACCCAGCCAGTCTATACAGTATGTGTGTGTATAGTGTACAAAATGGTAACATTTTTATGTTTTCCCCCATATAGGGCTAATAAGCTAATACCGTAGGTCTCATGGTAAGACCTGGACCCGAGACTGATTGACTTTTTCGTATTGAGGTCCCCAGGGACCAAAAACACAATTTAAACTCATATGGTGTTTCCATTTTTTTGTATCCATTTGCACGAAGACTTGAACGAAAATGATCCGATTTTGATGAAATTTTGTATAAAACCTATATTTATTTTAAAGGGTTCTTAAACCAGCATGATCGGTCTATGGAGACAGGGGTTTATGAGGGTTTTCCCGTTTTCAACCTAAAAACTAAAATGTTGCAATTCATTCCAAAATATTTTGTAACTACATCATAGCTCCATCGTACAAATATGCTTAAGTCTTAACTTAATATGACCTCCAATAACACTTGTCAAAATTCCAAAAAATTATAGAATTCTTAAAACCAAACAAACATGACCCAAACAGTATCTTATTGTCAGTAGATGTTGATAACAGGTACGTAAACATACCTCCTAACAAAGCTTTTGACGCATTAGTTATACAACTACAACGGTCTGAACAATTTTCTGTACTACCTGTATGGGTAGCCCCTTGTCGGCTCTCCTAGGTAAAATCTATTTAAAAATGTTTGAGGAAAATAAAATTTTAACGCCAACTAACCTTCACCACCGTAAAACCCTATTCTACAAGAGGTGTGTAGAAGGGAACTAAACGACAGGCAAACTTTTTCATAAAGTATTCTAACAAAATTATTAACTCCATCAAATTTAAAATTGAATCAGAAGCCAACAACTGCTTAAACTTCCTAGAATTTAAAATAACCAAAGTAAACAATAGTAGCAACGAATTTGGCATCTATAGAAAACCAACACAAATTGATTTAGTGATATCAAAAAACTCCAATAATCCATTGATAGCAATATAGTAATTAACAGCATTCCGATCTATAAGGCCCTGAATTCTCTCATATAACCTTGGTCCCTGTAAAAGGTAAAAATTTATTTTACGTTTTAGTTTCAGGTATAAGAGCGTATTTCGTAACAAAGGTTAAAAGTTTCTTTTGTTAAATTAAAGCTAATGTAAACATTGAAAAATCAAAGAGTTCATCGATGTTTTATCAGCATTTCGGTGGCAAAATGTACACATTATAAATTACACGTGTTCTGTTCACGGGATACAGTGTGTTTTAGTTTACAAATAGGTTATGAATAATTTTAAGTTTCATCTGACTTATTAATAATAACATTGTACAACCATAATACAAAGGGTACATACACCAAAGCTTCTAGGTCAAATTTAGTTATTATTTTCTTGATAATATTCCCCTAAACTGTCTCAGAAACTGTTTGTTTCATAGTTTTGTGAAGAATAAAATAAAAATTATATAAAGAGCTAAAACAAAAGCTCTTTTCAGATTTTCTAATAATTAAAGTCGTTAGTCATGGTTATTTCCTCAAAACTTGGATAATGTTTAAGGAGAAGCTGAAAATTTATGTTTTAAATTTGCATGGCCAGTGGTACAATAAAAAAATACATATTTAATTTAAAGTCAAGTAGAAACGTGTTATAATTTCTAATAGACTGCATTTGAATTACCAGCTGATCATATGATCTTTATTCTTATTGATTACTATTGTTTATGTTTAGTTTCTATTCTATGCTAATGGAATAATACACTTTTTTATCTGATTTATCTTTTATTATAATATAAAGAGTTACAACAGTTTTGGCGACGAGGTAAAAGTATAAATTTGTTTATTCATACATTAATGACCAGTTACATTTTTTTTCAATTACCTTTTCTTCAAATAACATGTTAATAACTACATCTCAGGCTTAGGAACATTCAAGTTACAACAACAAAATGAACTCAGAACAATTTGACAAATTCATAGAAGGCCAGAAACAACAAATGGATCTTCTATTTCTGTTGTTTGAGAAACTAGAACAAAAAAATGAAAGATAACACACCAGATCCAACTGCTCAATTTGAAAGTTACAACTCAGAAAACGAAAGATTTTCAGCCTATATTGAACGATTTGAAAACTATCTCAGCATGAAGAATGTGTCAAACAAAACTAAAAAAGCTCAAATTCTATGTGCATCAATCGGTTCTATCCATTACAACAACTTAGTTGCATTCAAAGGACCTACAAAGAAAATCAAAGACTTGGAATATGAACAGCTAGTTGAAGCCTTTGGCGAAATGCTATCGCCTAAAAAGAATACTGTAGTGTCGCAGCATTACTTTTTCTCCACTTACCAATCAGAAAGTGAAAACATACCTGACTATGTTGCAAGTTTGCAAAAACGACTTGCTGACTGTGAATTTTACATAAAATGTGAATGCAGAGAAAACATTTCAACAGCTCACATTTTCTTAAGGGCTCAATTCATTAGGGGCATTCGTGATAATAGCATTCGAGAACAACTTTTACAAGGAAAGGAAGAGAACTTTGATGAAATAGTCAGGAGAGCTATAGCTCTTGAAGCAGCCCAAATCCAGTGCAAGGAACTTTCAAACATTTCAAAACCTCTGATCCCTAGTTCTTCAGTGCCAGATATAATGAAAATTCAGAAGACCACTAGACACGATCATCCATCCACTCGGACATCATCATCATCATCATCAACATCATCTCCCTGGAAAAAGCCATCATACAAGCATCGATCAAGCCAAAGAATCGATTATGAGTCCTTAGGAATCAACAATCTTTGCTTCAGATGTGGAACATCTAACCACCGATCAAACCAGTGGGGACCGCGTCTCGTTGTCCCTCCGTCTCGTTGTCCCTCCGTCTACTTGTACCTCGAGGCCTAGGGACAACTAGTCGTAGGTACAACTAGACGTAGGTACAAGTAGACGGTGGCTCACCCGACTAGTTGTACCTGCAGATTTTTAGGAGGTACAACTAGACGTAGGTACAAGTAGACGTAGGTACAACTAGACGTGTATCCCACCGACAAGTAGTATCACCTAGCTTGTACGGATGCGACCAGTTGTCCCTACGACTAGTAGTCCCTACGACTAGTAGTCTCTACGACTAGTGGTCCCTCCGTCTAGTAGTCCCTACGTCTAGTTGTACCTACGCGTATTTTGCGTCCTTATAGTCTAGTTGTATCTATCCTTCAATTCGTTACCCTGTTTAATTGATTACTGCACGAGTACTTTTTAATAATACCCTTAATTAAATCAGGAACTGCAGTGTTCCGAGTCGTAGAGTATGATTGGCAAATATTTTTCACCGCAATACGATGTTTTAGTAGTTTTACAGACGTTAATTGGAGGCTGAAAGCTACGCATTGCTGTCCAGGGTCGAAATGGCAGCTATAGTTGTGATTAAAATTTTCCAGCCCTAGTACCGAAAATCGCTTATTTAATTAAAACATTTATATATATCATTAAATATACAAGCAGTATATTCCTAATGAATTGCAACAGACCGCTGCCCAGCAATTATGTATTACTATTTTTGCTGATTCCTTTAAATATTTTTTCACATAACCTTAAAGTATTTGCATTGTATGTGTGCATATCCTATAGTTTACAATGGATTTCCCAGTGATCAATGAACAATGAAGTGTACAATGAAGTTGAGGTCCAGCGGTTGAAAACTCGACAAAAACTATGCAATGTACTACACATACTTCTCCATTTAACATACACTGTAAATAATAAATGTGATTGGAATATGTTCCATTTGTTTTGATTTTATTTTCATAATTAGTTGTTATTTCGTCACCAGCATAGCAACCCGTTAAACCCATGTTAGTTTTAAACATTTGTAATTCTTTTTTTATGTCTTTTTAGCCTATTTTAATTTATGAAGGCATTCTGTAGATCGACAGGAAAATACATTTCCACCGATATGCGGATATTTTCTCTGTGATGTTCACGAGCTGATAAAAAGGTTGTAAAGAAACATGCTTGCCTACATTATTGATATATTTTCTCAGTTTTGTATAGTTTGGTGAAAAACAGCAATCGTGCCACGGACCGATTTCATCTTCGTCTCGAACTTAAAAATGATCCCGAGCTGAAAAAAGTCATTTTCGGCCCTAGGTACGAAATATACTCTTAAACTATCGTAGGATCGGTGAATACTAAACTCTATCTTGGAATTGCATACACTCGCTCCTATCTTTAAGTTTACGTTGTTGCCATACAATAAATGTATAAATAAACACAAAAATTCACAAGTTTTGTTGTAAGTACCTATATCATGTATAAATAAAAACATACAATAGCATCATGTGTAAGTGTATTCTGTAAAACTTTAAACAAATATTAGTAAAATAGTTTTCAGGTAAACTATTGTTGAATGAATTAGTTTTAAGTTGTTAAATTAACCTCGACCCGTGCTATATGTTTAATGGAGTTTGTCCGGAAAAATACCATAGTAAAATTAAATCAAATAAATAAAATCAAAAGCAATTCATAACAAAAGAATAATAGATACAGAATGAACGTAATTTCTGAAAATCGACAGGGCCCACATATGCGAAGCCTGTGCGTGGGGACCAAGTTGACTCAATAATTGGCAATTTGTCATAGTCTTGTAACATAATTAAATACCACTACTATAATTATCAATACATTTTCAAAGGAGAAACAAACGTCCGATTATTTCTAGGCAGCCACAACAGATAACTTTAGAAAACTACATTATAAGAATTAGAACAACTCGAAAATTAAATTGTTAACATGATTTGTTTAGCCTAACGAAGAAAATCATGAAAACCAAATTTAACTCCCATAAGAAAAACATGGGGAGCAATTTCGTTTACGTATAAGCCGAGTGAGATACAGTAATAGAAAAATATACGCCGATGCTTGATGGCAAATCTGTGCGTGCATACCTTTAATTTGAGACCTCAATAATAAAAATGGTCGGGTAGCAGAGCCAAACGAATAACCCATTTTCTTAAATTTATAAGATTATTTAATTATTTATTTATTTTACTTGACTGTTAATACCAAAGCCACAGTCTCAGTTTTGGCATAAAAACCGCTCCCTCAGAATTCAACAGAATTTTGTCACAAATCCTCAATGGACTTAATAAGTGTGAAGCTTATTTCGATGACATAGTCGTCCATGGAGCAACCCAAGCAGAATGTGCTCACAACCTTCGAATGTGTTTAAGAAGACTAACAGAATACGACTTACATCTAAATCGAAAGAAATGTACATTTTTTGAAACAAAGATTGAATACTTAGGACACCTGATTGAGCAAAATAAAATCAGCAAATCTCCCGAGAAGATAAAGGCAGTGATGGAAATGTCAAGACCGCACGACGCTGATGAGGTCAGAAGATTTCTTGGAATGATTACTTATTACTCACGTTTCATTCCAAATCTATCTACGTTGTCCTGTCCCTTAAGGGAGTTGCTCAAGAAGAAACACCGTTTTCAATGGACGACAGAATGTGAATCATCCTTCCAAAAGCTCAAGCAAGAGATTTGCAGTGACAGAGTCCTGATTCCTTATGATCCAAAATTGCCAGTTGTACTTTCTTGCGATGCAAGCCCTGTTGGCATTGCGGGAATACTTAGCCACATCGTAAATGGTCATGAACGCCCTATCGCTTACACATCCAGATCACTAACACCTGCAGAACAAAATTATAATCAACTAGATCGAGAGGCACTTGCTATTATATTTTCTGTTGGAAAGTTTCATAACTACTTGTATGGAAGCCAGTTCACTCTTGTCACAGATAATAAGCCTTTGAACAGAATCTTTAGTCATGACCACTCTTTGCCGAAAATGACAACAGCTCGATTACTTCGATATGCTTCATTTCTATCTGGATTCAATTATAAGTTGAAAAACAAATCAGGAGATGAAAATGAAAATGCTGATTGTTTATCTCGAGCACCTTTGTCTCAAGACTCAAGATCAACTGATATGAAGATAAATGAAGAAGTTCACCTTCTGTATGCTGAGTCACTTTTCCAAATTTCTTCAACTGCTATCACGAATTAGACCATTGCAAGTGCAACATTAAACGATTCTCATCTCAAATCTCTTATGAAAACTCTACAAACAAGCAACGAAGACACACCCTACACCCTTCTTGATGGAATTCTCTTTTGGCAAGATCGAGTTGTCATTCCACAGAGCCTTAAAAATTCAATTTTGAGAGAACTTCACACAACACATATCGGTATAACAAAAATGAAACAACTTGCAAGGCGGTATGTGTACTGGGAAGGGATGAACCATGACATAGAAGACCTAGTTAGATCTTGTGAAATCTGTGCTAAGCTCCGTAACAACCCCCCGAAGGTGATAGTACACCCGTGGGATCAGCCTCACTCCAATTGGGAACGTCTACATATAGACTATGCAGGTCCTTTCGAGGGTCATCATTTTCTAGTTGCCATTGATGCCAAGTCAAAATGGGCAGAGGTCCGAGTCATGAGACATTCTCCTACAACTGAAACAACAATACACACACTTCAAGAAATATTTTCATTCCATGGCTACCCCAATTCATTGGTCACCGATAATGCATCAATTTTCACAAGCGATGTATTCAAAGCCTTCTGTATTGATCATGGTATTACCCAAAAATTTATTGCCCCAGGCCATCCAGCTACAAATGGATTAGCCGAAAGAAATGTTCAAACTGTGAAGAAACGTTTAAAATCAATGGCAAGTGAAAAGGGCACCATGCCAGAAAAGGTCAGGAAAATGCTTTTACGCTACAGAGCCACACCACTTGCATGTGGAAAAAGCCCAGCAGAACTTTATTTGCACAGAAGATTAAGAATAGAGCTGGATGCCATATTTCCTATTCCAAAGAAGATAAATAAAGAAAAAGAAGTTAGGCAGACAAAACATGTAAGATCGATGAGAGTAGGAGATAGAGCCCAAGTTCGCCTTTACTCTGGAAAATGCCGAAATCTGGGAATTTGGAACCATCCAATCCAAACTGGGCTATCGACATTACATGGTAAAGCTTGACTCTGGACGCTTAATCAAAAGGCACATCAATCAACTCATAAGAACAAGAGTACCGCCTAAAACGACAAATCAACGGGAAGAAGATAATCAAAGACGCTCCACTAACCAACAGTCAGAAGATATCCAAAGACGTACTGTTAGGTTCAATATTCTAGGGATACCAGCATTACAACGCTCTACAAACAGTGGTTCAACCATTGTCGGTCGTACGCTACAACGGCGTTCCACGACTGGTCAAATACCAGTAGTGGAGGCTCAACATCCTGAATGTGGCATCCATTTTCCTGATGAAGTCAGAATTCAAGATCAATCACCTCGACGTTCCTCGACTGGCCAAATACCGGTAGTGGAGGCTCAGCATCCTGAATGTGACATCCAGATTCCCGATGAAGTTGAGTCACCTCAGTTACGTAGGTCAACACGTGTTCGACAACCGCCAAGTTACCTTGAGGCTTATGTGTGAGCTCAAAACTTATGTGGGGAAGATTGTTATAATTTCTAATAGACTGCATTTGAATTACCAGCTGATCATATGATCTTTATTCTTATTGATTACTATTGTTTATGTTTAGTTTCTATTCTATGCTAATGGAATAATACACTTTTTTTATCTGATTTATCTTTTATTATAATATAAAGAGTTACAACAAAACGTAAATTATCTTATCGTGAAATATGCACATTTTAAGTTTCATAACATTATATTATGATAGATAAATTGATTGCAATCCATAAGTTCTTTGTTCTTGTCGGAATAATAAAGATTAGTTGTGGGCAGAATCTCAATCAGGTGATCTAAATTCAAAGCACTCACCTGCTGTCAATAACTTTCAGCTCCAATTCCTCCCCTACTGTTGTTACAGTTTAGCAATGAAACATTGCAGTTGATTTGGGCCAAAACGTATCCCAACTGAACCAAACTTCTTGTTTAATGAACGAAGAATAAGATTTAAAAAATCCAAGAAAATATTAACTGGTTATGACAAAAAGGAATGAATTTAAAGCACACTTCAATAGCTCGTAAATCAAATTATTCCTGTAAAACTTATGTAGCAAAGGAATAACTAACCCAGTCGCATAGAATGGTAGAAACTATCTCCATGTTATATACTGAAGTACTGTTAAATGTTTCACATAATTCAATGATGGACGTATTCTATAGTCACCTAAGTTTGGATTTACATATTTTTGATTATTAGTACATCTCACCGAAATATAACTAATCTAAATGCTATGGCTAGATCAATTGTTAGTCATTTTAGGAATATTATAGTGAGATTTTTTCATTTCCTAATGTGATGATTGACTGGTAGAGTGTAAGGATTTGGTCCAGGTTGCCGGATTAAAGTCCCGCCAATTTCCAACAAAACCTATCTAGATTATAGAGCCACGACCCTGTAGGCATATTCAGAATTAATGTAAAAATGAGTCCCATTCAGAACCTAGCGTCCCTGAATGTCAAGGTGGGCCATAAATGATGATAATTTAAAAAAATAATCAACATATAAATTCAGTAACCCATTCCAATTCTCAATATTGATATTTCTTCAAATATAAATTATAGTGAAATATATATATATATATTAAATCTTATAAAACTTACTGTCGAATAATTTTTTTTCAAGGATCTTAAACACACATCCCGACAAATATTTACAAACCGTTACACCTTCATAGGCCACCGTTACTGTAACGTTAGTGTGGATATCGACTTGGAGTGATCCAATGGAAGGGAAAAATGTAAAATGACAAAACTAACACCGAAAGTATTCACGGTGTATGCCCACCGTAAACATTTAACAGACAACTCGATGTTTCTTGGTTGTAGAATTAATTGGACACTTTAACATTAAGAGTTAAATTTCTATAATATTTTCTAATCAATTAATTTAGTCTATCATTTAGCTGTTTACCACCAGCTATGGGGTTTCATGCGTACTACTGTACTGTAATGAGTTTTTACCGGACACTAACCAGCTGATTATATTTGGCAATGAGTAGTTAGTTATAAACAAAAAAAAACACCTCTCTTTGGTGGTAGGAGTAGTGGTTATTAGTCATTTAGCCGTTAGGAATATAAGAATATGTACTGGCTTTTTATTGTTAAGTTAGCTTAGAGTAGCATGGCGTAAAATATCGTACGTAACTCGTCCAAAATGTGTTTACCGGACTCGTATGGTAATCCCGTAATCGACTTCCTATCGCACGGGAACGACTTGTCCACTAAACATCTATTTTCAGGACTAGTAACATAATATACTTTTAAGAATCTGAATACAAATGCATTATGTGTAATCAATTAGTAAACCCTTAGTTTACAGTAATGGGCAACTTACGCCAATAAACCAAGACAATCAATGGCTCTCTGAAAAAAACGCCGTTCTTGTTGCTTACAATTGCAAAACTTGAAATTGGTTTGACAATTCTGGTACTAACTCCATAACTTTTAGATCAGTTGGTTATTGTTTCATTCAGCTTTTGATATTTAACAGTGGTAAAATACCAAAATAACCCACTAAGTTGAAATATCTACTAGAATGGCTAAAAGGTGACATACAAACAGTGTATTGTACATACAAATTTATGTGGTTAGCTAAGTGTTATAGTGTTAGATAATTAATGTAGTGTAAGAAACTATACTCTTCTTCATTTTGGTTTTAGTAAAGATCCTCGTAAAAAACAGATAGGCTTAATCAGTAACAAAGCCAAACAAGACATATCATTCAATTTTAAACTTATTATTATTAAAATTTGACCTAAAATATATCAGTATTTGTGTTTCCATATTAATTGGAAATAAATATAAAAATTAGTGCAACGGTGACTATAAAACGTTAAGTACAAACACACAGTATTTTTTTAACACTCTTTTAGGTCCTCGGTTTGGTCCTGAGAAAAGCAGGTAGTTTTTTGATGGTTGGAACAGCTGTCCTTGATCATTGGGATTTTAAACAGCTGATATTATTCAGTAACAAAGCTACACAAGGCAGTTCACTTCATTCTACACTCATCCTTCACTCATACCCCGATTGAAAAACGCACCTATGTGGCGTCTCCATCTAAACTGGTAATAATAATAATAATAATAATAATAATAATAATACGAAGGCCATTATAACAGTTTTGTGAAATAATGATGGTTTTTAATTAAAAGCAATAATACCATAAATTATTCACTTATTGTATTTATTAACAGCTATTTGTTAAATATTATATCGTCTTGATCATCATTGTAGGGGTTATTAAATTTAATGAAAGTAAATAATAGGCAAATTACATATGGTACATTCGCCTATTGGATGTTATGATGATTAAAGTGTTCAATCAAAATCAATCACCACTTACCACCTTTTATGTATATTTACCGTCTTGTGAGTAACAGTATCCTAAGCGTAAATATATGTTTTAAGTGTTATAAGACGTTTCTTGTACTTAAATATTATGTAAATAGTGTAGTTTTTCCTGGTACTTTTAAAAGAATTTCTGAAAACCATCCAAGTAGTAAAACAGATTAGTTGTGAGAAACTTCCTCGATGTAGGAAGAAGCAAATTATCAACCAATAAAGACTCCGATATGAAAAACTGTTTTGCAACTCTCGTTTCCTCCTTCAAGCGATTGCACTAACTGTATAATGAACTAGACTGTTGCAAGTGTTATTCTTGTATAAGGGTTGGTTTTAATGTTGTTATTACAATGTTCAAACTACTTTAGAAGTTGTGAATCTAAAGATTTTGTAGCCAGTTTTTTTTATCCATCTTGAATATTATATAGTAGGCTTTAGTTACAAACCTGTTTATATTTTACACTTTTATGTTTTAAAAAGTTATCTGTTTGCTTAAGATAGTATGCAGTAGTGCCAATTTGTTAAAAGGTTAACCGAAATTGAGATTTTAATGGAAATATACATTGTCCTAGTGATATATTCAGTATCCTTCTTTCTTGTATCATCATTTTGAAGATCTAAAGTGACATTGCAGTAATTGATTATTCCTTTTGTGATTCCTGGTTCTTATCCATTATCGAGCTTATTGTGTACTGAGCTTTGAGCATATTTAATTAAGTTCCTCCGTCACAAGCTTATTCTGAGTAAGCTTACTATGACATATAAATTCAAAGGACTCGGGGACAATGCATTAATACAAGGGAAATAAATTATCTAACCATAAACTACGCCTGCAATTATTCTCATAATGCATTATTAATTTGCATTTAATTTTAGTCTGAAAACCGATATTTTTTTATTAGACAACCAATATTTCTATCAGAATACAATAGTGTGCATTTTATTGTATTCAATAATGTGTTCCTAATAGTTTAGGGTGGTGATCGTATGTCATTTAGCTACAAGATGCAATATATACGGAAAAAAATCCGTTTTATCAAATACCATATAATATTTAGTCATCCATAACATGCACACTTGTGAGTGCAGTGATTGTTTTGTGTATTAACGATAGACTTATTAATGGTTTTCAATTGTTGATAATCAATTCAAATGGAATATTTATACTGTAATGTTCGATCCAATTCCAAGAACTAATGGGCGTAAATCTGAGTTGAGTGTAATGGCCCAACTTGTTGGCAGGTTGAGTCTAACACAATTAACATCAGTCGATTTGAAACTACGATTTTGTAAGAAATATCTTACAGTTTTTGTTTTTTGCCTTGTGTTCTTAAAGTTCACATTATTGACTAATTTCCGTATTACCACATGTGTGGCATTTTAATAATGAGACTATGTTATATGGCTGCAAGGCTTGCTTTATGCTGCTGAATTTATTATTATATACTAGCTGGCCTGACACACGTCGTCCTGTTTTAATGTGGTTTTATGGCAAATGCTCGTTCATTTTTGTCAATAGCTCGTTCGCATTGCTCAATCACGTCCTGATTGAAGTTCGTTTGCTACGCTCACACACCTTTTGGTTGGAGCTCGTTAGCTGAGCTCACTCGTATCCAGGTTGGAGTGAGTAAAGACAATATTTTTTTTATTTTAAAATAAAATTACTAAATAACGGTTGGATGAATTATAAATTTCCTTACATGAAAACTTTCCTCTAGCACCAAGGAACACAAAAAAAAATAATAATAATCATCCAATTCGGTGCACTCGTTCCCGAATTATGGAATACTATTAAAAAAGGGAATTCATTTTTACTAGTTGTTACCCCCAGGTTTAACCATCTTTGAATTCATAAATATTAATACAACTATTGATTGGTTAAGTTAAGCCGAAATAAACAAATAGAATACAGTAAAATAATCACACCTGGTAGGTAATAATATGTAAGGAAATAAATTGAAAGAATATCATACAAATATGTGCAGCAGAGGTATTGTTAACATTAGGTACATAGAAAGTTAACTTTAGAAAGAAAATACGACCTTGAAGGACAATTTATGACATACTGGATAGTTTTGCGTAAGGTTTTTCGTCATGACGAACATTTTAAGGATATGGTTTATGTGGGTGTGCCTTGTAGTTCTCTCAAAAGTTCAAGGGTATTTTGGGATTTATATAGACGTATGGTTCGGTAAGGTATATCAGGAAAAGAGCCATTTAATACAAAAGCTTACAGTTGTAAAGGACTGGCTTGGCACTTCGGTTCCAGAAACTTTATTGTTTACAAAGCCGTAATAGCTGTAGGCTACTGTACACGTGTTATCAATTATATAGCAACAATTGAATATAGCCTTAAGGCACCAGTGATTTGTGATTTTAACAAAGAAATGCGTTTTAACCTGATGAAATACATACAAGAAATAGTTGAAATCTCTTTGATTTATATGTAAATTACATGGGAATAGTAAGCCCGTATATATTCTTATACCCCCAAAGATATTGTTTTACTATCTGTATTGGTACTATCTGCAGTGCTATCTGCACTGGAGTTATAGAATAATTATAAGTAAACGTTAATTTTGAACAATTTATGATGATAATATTTGCACAAAAGGTTTATCAAGTTAAGTGTAGTTATTCACCAATACAGCATATATCCACAGCAACAGCAATCATGTAGACTAAACAAATTTATATTTACCTGATTAGATTAAAAATCTTTATTAAGAGATCATACTTATTCCCTATGAAAAGTATATAAGTTTAACGAGCACTTAGTTTTGCTGCTAGATGTTTTTTTTTATTTCATACTATTAAATAAGTTAAAGGATACTAAATCGATTACACTATGGTTTCAATTACTTACGAATCGACTAAGGTAACATAAATTGAAGGTAAACACATTATATGTAATATTTTTGTATTAAGAGCTACTTCAGACAACCTTACGAGCCTTTAAATTTACTTGGCAAAGTTTGTGGTTTATTCTATTTTTGATATTCTATGTCAGAGGAGACAAACGTGTATAGTGCTACTCACCGAGCCGGCAAATGTCCTCAGAATGGCGGTCGTCCGTCTTTGAAGACTGTTTTGAAAACAAATCTATTAAAAGAAGAAGTAAGAGCGTTTGTCTTACAGGTTCAATCTTAGAGTTCTTTTTTGCATGTATAAAATACACATTTGGTAATCAAACAAACACAATGTATTATTTGTTTAAAACAATCTCGCCCATTACAAAAACTCGTATCGTGTTTTACAGTGTTTTAAAGTTAGATTGTACATTTGGAAGTGCATCTATTTAACTAACCAACAGCAATGTACAATTTTAAAGTATAACACAATATAAAGTCAAACAAGACTACGAAATAGGTAATTGAAGATAAATGTTCTGGTACCGGTAATGTGATTAATAAAACAATTATAACCTCGGATAAAAACTTTCAATTTGTAAAATTCAATCGCAATTTGATGTTGAATGCCAAACTATTGTTAACTATGTAAATCATCATTTTGAAAGCATAAGAAATAAATTATATGTTATTAGATGCACAATAATTGGGATTTCATTCACGTATTTTCTATCAAAGGAAAAGAGTGGCTACAGATGATCGATATAGGGATTTAATGATAGCATTGAGAAGAATGTAGATAACAATGTATGAATGAGATGTCAAGGGAAGAATGTAGTAATAACCAGAAAGGGGCGATGCATAAAAAAGAGGTTAACTGGATTTCTTTCCAAATACTTCGTATCAATATTCTAACGAGTCATCAGAAACACTAAGTTGAAATTGCAATCAGTTCTTTGCGAGTATAATTAATTGATAGACTGTACATGTAAAAACTACCAATTGTAATATTTAGTATAATATTACAGTACAATTATTATAAGTGTAATTAGTGTAGTATTAGTGCAATAGGTACTGTTCTAGTTCAATATTATTTACTACATTTAAATTTATTCCTTTATAAAAGAGATGGATTATTAATTTTATATTTGATTTACATTGAGTCGCTTGGACTTGGCATGATAATAAATGTTTGAAAATGTTGTGTTAACGTATTCTTACACACCAATTAATTGTTCAATGAATGTTTCAATGTTAAAAGATGACATTATACTTTGTATAGTAACTTTTATCGTGCATAGTCAATGTAATTTATGGCTGCGTACATTTTATAATAACCAAGTATACATTTTGTGCTTTCAACCCAGGTATACTTTACAACAGTAAAAGAAATCGGGGAAAACATACCAAGAGAAGGCAATAGGCTTTGTGAATAGTAATTAATTTTGGCAAATTTATTCTATGATTATGAAAATAACTTGTGGAGAGGTCGTCTTAATAAGTAGTTATGTATTGAGTAACATTTAGTTAATCAAGTTATTACATATAACACCCTTAATTATGTAAAAATGATTTATTCATCTTTAGTTTTTAATAGTAATGTTATGTATGGTTTTTTTATTCTACTATTTTATTACATTTGGTAAGCAATAACATAATTGTGCAAATTCATACCTAATTCAAGGTTTAGTAATGGATATATTTTAATGGATTTAGAAAGAATTATTTTGTGTATTTTTGTTTACAAAAAACAAACAAAATGAAACTGACACAGGGGCGGAAAACGATGTGGCGCAGTATTAAACATGACATTAGGTTGACTTCCTGTTCAGTGAGCTGTCTAACACACAACTTCCTGTATACAGCGTGGACAGTAAATTACTTAGTGGTTCATAAGCGAATCATAATTTAAATTCCAAACGTAACGTGTGATGGTTTATTTATAAAGGACCTAAAAGATTCAATATTCAAGGTCTATTGTAACATGTACGAAAATTCAAAATACGAAAAACTATCATTCTAGAGCTATTTGTGAAAAAAACTAACAATTGTTATGGTAATCAATTAATGCATCGATACTTTCATGACATTAACTTACTTAAGTTTATAATTTAAGACTTTTAAAACTATACTTAGAATTTCAACATAATTTCCTTAGTGTTTCCTTGCACGATGTTTTAGGAATTTTGGAAATTTTTTAAATGTACAAAGTTTTTTTTATGTGTGTTTTGTTTTACTTTAGGACAAATTTATTTAAAGGATTTGATTGATTACGTACTAATAAACGAATCCATACGGGGATTTTTTTTCTCTTAAAACTAGGAAAAAGTAATTAGTTTTAAAACACATTTTCAGGGGCAAAAATACTACTAACATAATATTTCCTGATGCTCAAACAATTCAAAGGTTATTGTTTTATTTCTATTCGTGGAAGTTCCACCTGCACTGGGTAATTTTGAACTTTCGACATTGGCTTTTGAAAATAAAATCACATATTGTTGAAAAGATTACCTATACCCCTAAAGAGGGGATTCAACGAACGCCTGCAAAGCTCTCCATCAAACTCCATCAACAGGGAATACCTGTATGTCCTGAGTTTCAGACCTGTGTGTATTCTACACCTCGTGGGAACAAAACAAACTTTGTAAATATTTTTTTTAAGTTCTTTGAATTATTTTGCAACGCTGTGAGAACTCGTTTGTCATATACATTTTAGAAACTTTCTTACCTAAATAACTACAAAAACGATAATATTTTGGATGTCTTAGTGGAATAAATTAATAGATCCGTGATGTAAATTTGTTTCGTAAGTGAGTGAGTTACGGATAGAGAAATATTTGTCTGGAATTCTAGGACAAAGAGTGGAGTAAGCTCACACTGAAATGTTGTAAGGTAAATTGTATGTATTTTTATTTGATAAGTATATTTGAAAAAACCCATAATTGTTTCGATTATAGCATTGAAGTAAATCATGAAAATTATTATTATGGCCTGGAAAACAACTTTTATAGTTAAGCTTAAAAAAGTGTGGTTTTATTGTTCAGTAAACAAAAAAGGTATGATGTCAATTGTATACTCAACACCTAAACACGTTCACTATGTCAATCGTTTGTCCAAATTTCAGGTTGTTCTTTAACACTTAGTACCTCCAACTTCAATGTATCTTCAATGTCTTCAATATCTTAAAAACTCAATGTACAAACCTACTTCTGATAACTAAAACGATAATGTTAGTAAGTTGTAAAGCCCAAATATGTGAACATGTATTTTACGCCTTACAAATTATATGATTAAGCATATCAGTATCATAAATCAAACATAACAGTTGATCAACATAATCATGTTTCGCTTGTATTAAATGTATAATCTTATAGCTTTTTATAAATTTAACGTATTGTTTGTGTTTAAAAACAATCAGGATTAGAAGATACTTCAAGGTTGCTGTAAATGAAATAATTGAAATTAATAGCCAAAGTATTTGACGTCAAGACTATTTGTGTAAACAAAGCCATCAATAACGGTGCGTAGTTCTTAGGGCAATCAACATAATTGGATAAAATTTCTGTTCTGATAAAATATACCAGTTATCATGCTCAAGTCTTAAAATATAATTAAAAGGTTAATTTTTTAATCATAAAAAACTTTCAAAACCTTCTTAATAAATGAAAGTCTCCATGCGGATAGATTTAAGAAAATAAAAAAGAACATATTTCAAAAACATACTGTAAACTAAATTTAAAACTTATATTTTGTTTAAAACGTAATACCTTTATGATAGTGTTTTGGCAGGCAATACATTGTAAATAACAATTATCATTACATTAATTTTGTACGGTTATTCTCTTTAGCCATGTAGTAAATACCATGTAGTATCCTTATACCGAGAGGAATAAGGAAACTTCGGATACATTTGCTCACTTGTACTTACCAACTAACTACTCCCTCAATTGTGGATAGGCCAGATTGCAGTGTCTTGGAAACGAAGTCGGATCACAAGTTGACTTCTTCAACGAACAGTTGTCTTCCTTCAGAAGAAAATGCTCCAACATTATCTTGTTATGCCTGTTTTGTAGGTGATGTTTGTTTGTTTTTCCTAAATCTCTTTCATTCGTGTTATTCATTCATAGATTTATTGTTGTTTGTTGTTATTTTTTTCACGTAGAACTTAATGTTATCATAGTTTATATTTTGTTAAATCTTGAAGAGATATATTTGTTGTCGTTACTTTTAAAATCTATATGCTTTTTCTGAAGTCCAGAGCTTTCTACTGATTAAAATTTGATTATTGTTTATGCAAATAGTGCATTATGATGGGTACCTTGTTGTATGAGGTTATGCGTTGTTATTAAATTGATAGGATTCTCTAACATCAATGGAATTACGTTGATTTATCTTTCAAGTTGTATCCATCATCATAATTTTATATAAGAAGATTATATGAAAGGACTTGAAAGATGACCATGTATTTTAGAATTATTTTAAATTGCCTTAGATCCTTTAATCCTGTGTTGAGGGATTAAAATCCAATTCTACAGTCATGCAATGTAAAATAGACAGAACTGGAGAATCAACAAATGCTTGCGAACCACTCAATCAAACTCCATCAACATCGTGTCTTTGTTTGTACAGAGAGTTTGATCCCATGTGTATTTTACACCTCTGCAAAATAACAGAGTTTTTTATGTACATCTGTATTTATAGTTGTTGGGCTCTCTCATATTATTTAAATGACTAAAGGTAAAGAGAAATATGTATATTCTGGTTAGTGTAATATTGTTCACCATAATTTAATTACGACAGTGACCAAAACAAAAGATAATTAGAGGCAATGCATTGATTGGATTCAGTTACATCATATTATTAGATTGAAGTGGTTGTACCAAGGAGATATACCTGTTATTAACCCTTTATTTAACCCAACATCTATTTTTACACTAAATAATGTATTTTTCGTCAATAGCTACGAGCAGATGACAATATCAATATATTATCCATGTCATACATTTGGTTAATTCATAATGAAACTTAATCAATATTTATTTGTTTTAGTGGTTTTGTGATATATTCGAAATTCAATATGAAACTTAATTATACATATATCTTACATCACTGCTAGCATAAAGAAACAAAAAGGGTACTATGGTTTTTTTTAAATGAACATAAATTTTAAAGTATATTCCTGGAACATATTGAACATATCCTTGAAATATATATCGTAAGGATTATGGTATGAAAATAGTTCCATAGTTAAATACGTAAGACAACGTAACTTGTCATTACTTAGTATGCGGTTGGACTATATACTCCGTTCAAAAAATGTATGTGGTATGAGTGAAGGTTTTTGTCACTGTACCCCAATACCTGTAGTTATCCTCATTCTCCAATGTATAATATGTTGAAGCTGATCGACGTTTTGACAAACTGTTGAGCTATTTTTCAAGGTATGATGAACTGGAGGGGATGGATTTCATCCACTTAAACCACCTAAATGTTGTGAACAGAATATAATATATATGATGGGATCTTGTCCAAGCCAATTTTAGTGTCTTGATTATGCGGTTACGACGTCAGAGGCTAATATCAACCACAAACCAAGCATACCATTAGTCAGCTGTTATTGACGTATGAAAACCTGTTACGGTTCCATAAACTCCTAATAAGTCTTAATTTGCATAAATAATATAACTAACAGTAAATTCAAGATTACAATAGTTTTAAAATAAATTATGAATTAAGTACTCAAACTTGTTTGTATCATTATTTATGAAGTTCGCTTATTAGGATAAATCTTGTAAACAAAAGATTTAAATTAAAAGAACTTTTAATTGTAATTATGTAAATTCATTTTTACCAAACTAGGAAGTTTTAGCTGTTTTATAAACGTTAATCGGGGGTTGAAAACTACGCATTGTTGCCCAAGACAGCTGTCATCGTCATTTGGGGACCGAGCGAGTATTTACACCCCTAGGGCCGAAAATCTAGAGTCTATTTCAGGTCTTGAATTCTAGATCTAGGGCTATAAAAATTGATATTTTGCGAGATAAGTTACATATTAGTTTGCACAACAATATAAAACAGTAAATTTTAATTTATCCGTTCATTTTTATTGGGGCTTTTATGTAAGCTTTTCAGATGGGTCAAATACTTCACCTCCTATTTAGTATTTGTTAATGTTGTTTTCATTTTAAGTACAAATTTTTATTCATTTGACTAAACAGTTTAAGAAATATAGCAACGTTGCTTCATTTACATACAAATGAAAGCCACAGTATGCCGCAGCCTCCGCAATAAAAATTTGTGTTTTGACATGCAACTCTTGTTTGAATGAAACATATCCGTTCTCCACTTGGATAGTTAATTATTAGTATTTAATAATATACAATATTTTAGACTATAATAAAAATGTATTTAAACTTTATAAAATCTAAATAAAATGAATTATAAACTTTGTAATGAATACATCATAAAACTTATTATTATTAAAATAATGAAGTCGCCTAGGCAATCTATTGTAACAGAACAATAAGTAGGGCTTTCGGGAATTTAAAGACATGGTTTTACGAGTATTTTGCAAACTTACAGACGAAATGCATAGATAATTAAAATAATTTTAAATTGAACTATTGAAAAGCTGAACGATTGCTTCAATATTTGTATTAAAATGTATTTAAGTTATATTGTTCCAGGAAGTGTCTGGTTAATCTCATAGATACAATCAGTAACGACAGCCTCCAAACTCCCGCCAAATCGTCATCATCATCGCTTGACCTTCATTTTCAACAACTAGGAATTATACTTGTTATCTACTAATATTATTATTGAGGTTAGAGTTATCTTTTAAATATATGTTGCCTAATTTTGTTCCTAAGGACTGTTTTTCTTAGATCGTAGTAAATGAGTGAAATATATTAACTAAATATTATTACTGATCCATGACGTCACTGCAAAGATTTTACAGAAAGATCTGGTACTGGTTGCGCCACAATCTTAAACATTGTATTTACTTGACACACGTGTATATATATTATTAGTTACATGCCATTTAACCTGGAACCCTAATATAATAATTTAGTAGTTTTTTTACTACAAGAAGCTTTGTCAAAAGGTATCAGGTGCTAAATTAACTTCGGATAAAGATTAAGTGATAGGCAAACTATGGTGATCTAAAGTCAACTAACCTAAAGCAATATTCCCACATTTAGCGGCCTAATGCTGATGCAGTGTGGCCCATTACGTTGATTTGTTGGTTTGCTGGACTCGTGATATTAGTCCGTGATTCACACTATATTGGGAGCTCATCAAATGGAAATTAAATTGAAACATTTTATGGTAAGTGTTCCCTTTATATTGAAATAACATGTATAAACTATTATGTGTAAAAACAGATTTCAATATAGTGTTTTTACCACGATTAATCGTGGTTTTTACATAAAAGCCATTCAATGGTAGGTCTAAATAAATCGTCTGATAGAATGTTCATTCCTCCAACACCTACGCAATCTTAGAAATGTTAACATTGGCAAAACAGTATTTTTGATTCTAATAATATAAGATATTTAGTGAACTACGACTTCATACTGATTTATTGATAAATTACCTTAAATAAAAAACAGATAAATCACTTCAACTACTACAAAGCATATGGGCAGCAGGAAATTGTACGGGTTGACGATCTCACATTGAGCATGTTACAACCTTAATTTCCTTGATGAAACTAGCAAGAATAATTTATGTTATTGAACACGGAGGCTTATGAGCTTTTGTGTACCAGTTTGCAGAGGTCATTTTAATGAAGTAATAATGTTATTGCTATCAGAAAAAAGCACAGTGTTCATCCAAAGTTTATGAAATGTCACCCACCATCATTTAATATGAAGATTATTTTTGCAAAAACATACTACATACAGTTCGAAGTCAAAAGACAATTTTTTTATTTGTATTGCTTTAAACCTATTATTTTATTTTATTTATTACAAACGGCGATACACCATTACAAAAGTAATACAAATATGATAGGTTGAAAACAATGTCCAGTTTCACAGTTTGATTTAACACAGAATGAATTGAAAACAACTACATCCAACAAACAATCAAATATTCAAATTAGTTCAAAAAAGGCAAGGTCGTAACATTTCATTTTTAGTAAGCAATAACAAATTAAGAATAAAGACTCCGAAAAAAGAATAACAATAACTTAAACTTTTACAAAAAAGATAACAATAATAGACTTCAAGAAATAGTAACAATAACAAGACGCCAACAAAACCTATAATGACATAATTCGATAAGATCAGCAATAATTTCTTTCAAAAAGAATATAACTATACAAATGATGACAATAACAACGATATGATAAGATATGAAACCTATTAATTCACTAAGTTTGATTTCCAGTATGTGGAAATGCATTTGATCTTGTACTTTCGTTGTTAGTATGCAAAATGACTGAATTAAAACTATCACTACTCAGTTCCTTTTGCTCATATCCATATTTTGCTATATTTTAATGTATGGATCTCACTATAGTAGGTTATAACTAGTTCTTACCAAGTTTTAAACAAGTATTTTTCTTTTGCAAATTTGTCAGATAAAAATACTTTTAAAATCACAATTTCTCAGCTCACGTTTTTTAATAATAATTGTATTTCATATTGTTATTTTTCCTTCAAATATTTCTAAGTAAGGTCTGTTGATGGATAGAGACTAACTAACGTTTTATTATTATTCTCATATTTTCTGAATGTTCAAAACGCTTAACAAATTGTAAATTAAATTGTGATTAAAATTTAGTTGTCTCCATAGTTTCAAAGGTAAAGATTTATCAATACATTATATATTACATTGTACGCAAGACAAATTTTAAGTAAATAACTCTATTACATTATGGACTTTTACACCATTCAATGCTATGTTCTAGAGTCTCTATTGAGCCAAGTGAGAAGTTTCAAGGTATGGTGGTACCGCTTGTTCTTCCAGTATCCATGGTGTTGTGTTTGTCAGTCCGTCACAAGTCGTCATCGATGCCGTGACCCCTACATGACCTGGTCCTCCATCTCAGAGGAACGACTATTAGAGGACTACAAAAACGGTTGTACTGACCTATAGTACACAACACGTGTTTTGATATTATAAATATTTATGTAACGTATGATATGATTTATTTGTTTATCATGCATTAATAATTCATATTATGTGTTGTATTACATAGTTTAGAATTGAACGTGGAATCTCTGATAAAATCAATAGAAACCTTAAACTAGATGTCGAGAGGCAAGTGTTTCAACTGGTATTACTACTACATGTTTAAACCCTTTTATAAACCCTTAATAAAAAGAAATATGCTTGCCTATAAATATATAGATAATCAAATTATCCATGTAATTTATTTCAAGTTTAAAATGCGGTATTAATTAGTAAACTACGATCTAATAATTATCTAGATACTAAATTAATTGCTGTAATAAGGTTTTCAATTATTTAAGACCTCAATGCAGTTTGACAGGGGTCGAGATGTAGTTATAGAGGTCCATGCTTGAAGCCATTATTTAAGTTACTACATAGAGCTAGTTTAAAAATTTTTAGTTTCTCAACAGAAATTTCAAAGTTAATTCAGCAGAAATAAAAATGTTACTTTTGTAAAAACTGTTTGTGAATAATCATGTCTACTTGCCAAATTCTCCACGAGAGTTTATATTTTTTAGCGAATTTCCCTATAGGGAAGTAGCTAATACCGTAGGTGGCACGGTAAGACCTAGACCCGGGACCGATTTACTTTTTCATTTTGATGTCCCCAGAGGCCAAAAACACCATTCGTTCAAATTTTTATATATGTATATATATATAGACTTATATATATATATATATATATACGTCCGTGAACGCGATAACTTGAGTAATTTTTGTCCGATTTTGATGAAATTTGGTTTAAAGGTGTAAAGCGGGATAAACTTGAATGAGTTTGCGAACCAGCATGATCGGACCATGAGAACGGGGCTTTACGGGGGGTTTTATGGGGTAAAAATTGGTTTTTCTCACTTTTGACCCTCAAAACACAAAATTTCCCGATTTCTCTTTAGACCTTTTTAAAGAGCTTAAAAAAACAAATAATCTATAATATTAAAACGAAAGTGGGTTTTTTTATTTCACGATTCTGAATTAACCACTCGACGGATTTTCATGATTTTTGTGTTGAAAGAAATATAATTTTGGGAACTAGGGAATGTCGAAGCCATAATTTTAGTTTAGGGTCCCAGTTTTTTAGAAATAAGTTTTAATTTTCAAAAAGTCTAGCAGCCGACGCTAAGATTCTAAACTAGCTTTTGGCATAAAATAATTTGCTTGACATAACAGCTGTAAACATTCAGCTTTTGTGTCACAAATTCAGCATTTGGATAAAAATGTAAAGACATACTTAGGGTTGACTTATTTATACTATGTGTAATGCTAATCATTGATGCGTTCAATTCTTCTGTAAGAGGATGACAGATTAATTAAATATACATAGTAAAATACTAGGATGTTCAAATTATTTTTTTAAAGCAATCTTTATAATCTTCGATTTGTTTTATATAGACAAAACAATATAATTTGTTTGAACTAACAGCTGGTTAAATATAAACTATGTAACTATGAGGTTATTTTATTTACTCTTATTTTGTCATTGATTATAAGAAATAAGTAAGATTAGTAGAGATAATTAGACCACAGTTTAAAATAGTTTAGACCAAAATTAATTAAACCACAGTACAAATCGAGGCTCTGTACACGAGTCTTAATAAAAAAAGGATAAACGCAAATTATTTTACTGCTCCACTTTTCAAGGAAAGATTGAAAAATAACAATGTTTACATGTTTTAATTCTTCATGGTAGCTTTTTGTTTACAATTCATGTTTGTCTGCTTTAACTTTGTTTGGATTAGGCCCGGAAATATTGATGTCATAAAAATAAGATCAAGAATAATCAGGAATCACGATTTTAAATTGCCACCACAACCTCAGCCGGGTTTTATACAAAGATGGATAACATAGATTGAACACAACGTCAACATTGACCTAGGATACTACAATTAGACAAACCATCCTTTTATGAAATCGTGTTCAGTTGAGGTTACGTTTGGGGGTGCCTATATCAGGGCCCCCAAACGTGAAAATATCACTTTTATTTCAACTATGAATATATTGTAGTTTAAATTAACTAACATGGGAAATTATACGATGTACATTTATTCAATGAGGGTGGGTAATTATCAAGGATAGAACTGATATACGGTATGGATAATAAACATTGACAATTACGTCATTAGCTTTACTAGCGTGTTTACTTTTTATATTCCTGCTACATGTGACAAGTTCTTTTTTTCAAGTGAATGTTATTTGAACCAAACAGCTGTTTCAAAACAAACTGTTATTGTTTTTACTTTTCTTTGTTTACACTTATTTATTTTGCAATTGATGCAGTGACATTGATACAAAGGATAGGTGTGACGATTACTTTTGATGTTAGGACACCAAAGTTAAATTTTGTGTACTGTGAATTGTATTGGATGTTATCGTTTTATTTTAGGTCGTTTCATTCAGACCTACTGGAAATTGTGTATAGTAGTTGTATTCTGGTGATAATAATTATGGAAGAGGCAGGTATGCTATGGAAGGTGGTATCGTTGACTAGGTCTATACACTTCTCAATTGACTATTACTCTCTCTACTGTAGGCTACTTATACTCAGTGTGCGTCTGTGCGAATCGGCTGCAAATCTCACTTCAACTGTTTTCACATTGTAAAAATTGCAGAATTGCTTTTTTATTGTAAAATTATCGGATTTAAAATGAATATCGTATAGGCCTATGATGGAATAAAAACATGTTTGGTCACACTACATTTGTTTACAAGATGATTTTTCACATAAAAACTGCAAGAAACTTTGTCTTTATATGTGTAAACTAGCTGATCTGAATTGTACACGGTTTTAACTGACTACTGAATTCCCGTACGTAGGACGGGCTAACACCTCGTTTAGTATATAAAAGTATTTTTGTTCGATTATTAGTAACGGAGAAAATTAAAAAAATTGTAAATTTAAAATTCCCATGTTATTCTTATGGAGAATATTGTCAAATGTTGTAGTTTGCTTGTTTATGGATATATTTTGATCAAACTTGGCAAATTTATTTATTTTGTACTAAGCTATCAATATTTTACTCAAAAACACACTTTATTAGTTTCCTTGTAGCAGCAAACCTAGGTACTCGTTAAACCTAATGTTATTAAAATATATTTTACTGAAAATCAATTCAGACAAATGGAAATTCGCTTAGTCGGCAGGTTTGCTGCGGTGGGGGTATTTATATCCTTCGTCTTTTTATTACTTTGTTCTAGGTCTAATATGGTAAGTCTGTGGTATTTTTTGGAGCTATGGTACTATGGTTCATATTCTGTGTCTTTATTCTGTCATGGCATTCCCCAGTAATTCTTCAAACATTTTTCTAAGCTTAATAAAATTATTACTAACTTGTAACTATGGTCCAACAAAACTTCTTAAAATCCATATAAAAAATATCAAGCTTATCTGTTTTTATCTGCTTAAATTGTTTTGCACGACCAAATTTAGCTGGTAGGGTAAGATACAATATATTGAACGGTCTTGGAGTTGCTTTGGATTTTTTCAATAGTTTGTGAACCTTTTAACTCTTGTTTCTTTTCTTTTGTTTAAAACTTTTTTAGCTATTTTTAAGAGGACATCACGAGATCTAACATTGGTTTAGTTTAGTAGTTTCGTGTAAGAATATTAAACAAGAAAGCAGGGTTCTTTGAAAGAATTTTACAACGAAATCAAAGAGACCCTGGCACATGAACTAACCACATAAATGTGTGAGAACTGTGGAAGTGATGCACAGTATTAGTGTTATACTAATATTATCGCAAGTTGCGTGACAGCTCTTTGTCTATCTGAAATTATATCTTTTCCGGAGTTAATACCGATTTGCATTTAACAAGTCAAATCAGCCAAAATTCACTCTATTGGAAATATCGTACACAAGGATTAGTCTGACTATTTGATAAAGGTTTATCGGAAAAGCTTAACTGCTGGGGTAATAACGAAATTCTTCATACAATTTCCGTATTTCGTGTAGATTGTCATCAGGTTATTAATAGGTAACAATGATGTTGGTAAACTAAATGTGTGCAAGTCTTTTAACGTATATTTTTAACGAATCATAAACATTAAAAGGTACTGTTGTTTTTATGAACCTTGTGATCACACAACTACTTAGTTATTAAAATTCATTTTTATAGCCCCAGGATTGCGTAATATGACTAATAATGGTTAAAAACGTACCTTGTCAGACAATCCTTGACATGTTTTATAGTGTCGAAAATAAACTTGCTACATGTTTCGGTGGTTATTAAATTCCACCATCGTCAGGCACACAAAAGGATCCACTTCTTGAGGTGTCGTCAGAGTTGTTATATACATTTAACACGAACACAAAACACGAAACGATTAAATACACGGTAACAGATAGGCCTATCAACTTATGCACGCACATTGCCGCGGGCAGGACTGGAAGCAGACTGAACCAGGTTATTAAGGACCGACGTGGACTCTGGATTGTCGTCTGCGTTATCAACAGCTGATATAGGACTACTGTAGTGACGGAGTAGAGTGTTGAAAATATAATGGGATTCATAATTGAGTTTTTCATTCAAAATTTGTGTGCTGTCCCTGGTTTTTAGGTCCTTATATATTTCAAACTCCTCCAAGGTATTTAATAAGTTTCCTTTCCCACAGTAATGTAGAATGTCGAGACCGTCATTTATATCCAGCATATCATGGTTATTGTCAATAATGTGCTGAGCGAATTTGGATTTCTGCAATTTAAGTGTAGGGGCTGGTCGATGCTCTTTGTATCTTATTTTGAAAGCTCTCCCACTTTGTCCTACATACTGTGGGAAAGGAAACTTATTAAATACCTTGGAGGAGTTTGAAATATATAAGGACCTAAAAACCAGGGACAGCACACAAATTTTGAATGAAAAACTCAATTATGAATCCCATTATATTTTCAACACTCTACTCCGTCACTACAGTAGTCCTATATCAGCTGTTGATAACGCAGACGACAATCCAGAGTCCACGTCGGTCCTTAATAACCTGGTTCAGTCTGCTTCCAGTCCTGCCCGCGGCAATGTGCGTGCATAAGTTGATAGGCCTATCTGTTACCGTGTATTTAATCGTTTCGTGTTTTGTGTTCGTGTTAAATGTATATAACAACTCTGACGACACCTCAAGAAGTGGATCCTTTTGTGTGCCTGACGATGGTGGAATTTAATAACCACCGAAACATGTAGCAAGTTTATTTTCGACACTATAAAACATGTCAGGGATTGTCTGACAAGGTACGTTTTTAACCATTATTACTTAGTTATGTTTAGAAGAGTTTATTCCTAAATTTTCTAAGCTTAACGAATTCAACTTTAAACATATTACTTGATACAAACCAGAGGGAATTAACCGATATATAATTTAGAATACATGTTATAACACAGAATAAATTATGGTATTTTTAAATCTCTTTTAGATCTTTTAAATCCTTTTGATAATGGGGAATTATATCCTCCGGAAGTAAGTTGGTTCGAAATGATAACAAATTTTATATTCTGAACTTAATATTATAAAATATTTGTGTTGTTGTTAATGATAGCAGAGCACTTTGAGTATTCCAAACATCGTAGTTTAACCAAATGAACTAAGGTGTGAACATTGTGCCTAAAGTGACGTGTAGTGTTGTAACGTTGTGGGTGTTAAGCCTACATATAGCACATCTCACACAACGTAATTCCATTGTAATAGGAAATCGAGATATAAAACCATGTAAAATTTATGAATCATTAAATATGGTTTACGTTTACATATATATACATATTAAAATCAACGTAATACATTTTGTTAATAGTAAAAGGAGTGGTAAATACGTATTGCACGATAATCTATGGTAGGTAAAATAATAAAACGTTTATATAAACTGCAAATAAAATAGAATTTTTACACTTAATCTGTCGTAAGCCTCAAATTGAATGCATATTTACTTTGGTCGGTACTGTATATTTTAGGAAACCATGTGGTTTAGAATAAATAGAGCTTATGTGTCTGTAGCTTTATTGTTACATGTGTAACAGTTAAAATGTAATTGAACAATGAACTGGTAATAAAATAATACAAGCAAACATTTAATTAGCAGCTCAAACTATAAGAACTTAATTTGTGTAATGGCTAACACTACCTGTATAAAAGACAAAATGGCCACAAATCAACAAAATGGATGCAATTCGTCTAAAGCACTGATAAACAGCATACGTTATAACGTTGACCGGCGTCCCTGACAGTTTTGTAATAGGTCGACATGGTTTTATGATTGTTACCTTTGGATATAAAAAAGGCATTATTTATATTGTATATATTTATACCCTTGTACTTTGTCACATTATTTTTAATATTCGTATGAAACAACATGTTTATTTTTTATTATAATAACATCTGATCGTTTAAAAATAGTATCTATCATGTATGTACACAAATGAGTACACTAGGCAAAATTAGTACTCTAAACCAAACTGTTTCTTATATAAATATACGTATTATTTTCTTATTTGGCTCTTTCTAAACTAGGATTGATACTAGTATAAGTATATATTGTGTATACATTGCTATGCTTCAAATTACATTATAATGATTAATATTAAGTTTACTTGGGGTATTTATATTTCTAAACAAATGTTATGGTAGCCCTCATCAATCATTCAATATGAAGGCGTAAACTAACAGCTCATTTTCAGATTAAAGAAATGTACAACCGTTAATTCAATTTTTAAATTTGTATACGATTCTACCTTGCATAATAAATATACAATGTAGCCAAAACCTGTTTAACACATGATACCTTTATTTGTTGCAGTACAATCCCTGAATTCTAAATTATCGATAACTTGTAATGACTACACAAATCCATACCAGCGATAGCCATACCGTTGTGACATATTTAGATTTTAACAAAGATTAATCCTATGGTAATACAACTCAGCGTAAACTGGACGTTTTATGCGCATATTAATATTTTCATATTTAAATAGTAATGATCTTGCGTACTTGCAATATTTAGCTTGGTAAAAAAAAATAACGACGTTAATTAATTAATTATTACATTTTCAATTTATCCTTACACAGCTAATTATACTTATATTAAATACGATTATCTATCCATCATTCATAAAACAACTAGTTGAAAGAATTCGAAATATGTTTTATTCATCCAGTGTGAATTATGTTATGTATAATTAATTAATCATATGAAAACACGACAGCATATTTGAAAGCGAAAATAATTAATTTAAATCAACGAATTAATTATGTTTTTACACAAAGTATCCAATTTCATTGTTGCATACCTGCCAGAATATGTTAGGTTCATTGAAATACGTTTCATAAATATACAGTTTCATAGATTCTAGCAATAAATGACTATCATTAAAACCGTAAAACCCAATGTTGATTCCCATGACAAATCGATCTTCGTGGGATGAGAAACATGTTTGTGTAACATCAGCATGTTTACACGGCTCCCTGTCAACGTCTGCCCTTGATTAAACAAATAGTTTGCACCAACAAATACATCTATTTTTGACATATAAACTAAATACCCTCGCCACAGTAAACCTGCTGACTATGCGAATTGCTATTTGTATTTTAATTAAAACTGTCTTATCGAATTTAAACTAAAACTATATCCGAAAACAATGAATATTTATTCCTTAATTAAATGAAATTTGACTAACCAGGTACTTGTGTGTTTTTATGAATAACTTTAAATTTGCAGGATTAAAATAATAAATAAATATTTTGCAAAATTGATCAAAAATATAAAAACAAGCAAACTAAAAAAGTTTTATTTTTAAATAAGAATGAAATCAAAGTTTAAAAAAATACAGACTTTATGGAATTTTAACGGTTAAATTTAATGGTACAACGATGCTTTAAGATACAAAGTGATTTTTATATCCACATTATAGTTGTAATGAAAATTGGTCATTGTGACTTTTGACTCATTCACAAAAATGGACTCAGGGCATACTGTAAAGAGGTGTCATGAACAATAGGCAACGAGTGAAAGGGGGAAATAAAAAATCTACCTTTTTGAAAAATGTCATAACAGCCATGATTTGATCCTGCTGGTTTACGAACTCATTAAATTCTATCCAGCTCTGCAAATTCATGCCAAATATCATTAAACTCGTACAAAAACTACTCAAATGATCCTGTTCATGGACACAAACACACACATACACACACACACACATATATATATATATATATATATTATATTTAAACGTATGATAGAACATAAAATTAAAAAGTAAATAGGTTCTGGGTCTGGGTCTTTCCGTGCTACCTAGGGTAATAGCTTTTTTTCCTATTAATAAATTTGATAAAATCAGTCTTTATCACCTAAACAATGCACATTAATGTAACAGTGTGTCATATTTATAAAATATAAAAAGAATAATATATCTTACATTAACAGAGCAAACTTAATGTGTACCAGTATTATGTTAATACTTATTTACTCTCTATACACTCATAAACACAATAGTTTTCAATCTGTTAATATATACTTACTATGCAGTACAAAGTTTAAATTACGATAGTACATTTAATTAAAACTACAGTATTCTTAAAGCATCTTTGCAATTTCGCTCTTCTTCCCTTGGGTATTCAAGAGTTGAAAGTGTAAATAGACTTTGCAGAAGCATTTATCCGTTGTTGATAGAGTTTCACTTAGACCTTTGCAAGACTCTGTAAGCTTTTTAATCCGAAATACTTTGCATTTTAAGTATATTATGGTGAATCCCCGATTTTACGTCTGGTAATAGTAAAATCATTTAAGTACTGTTACGATAACGCAAGTTGGAATATTCATTTTATATTTTAATATTAAATTACAAAATGCATTGGTAAATATTTTTGCTATGTGTCTTATAATGTCACTTAAAAATTATAGTTAGTTGAAATTAAACTTTGACCGAGATGATTTAGTTCTCTCATACCTATAAAATAATGTAACATTTTCCAAGAAAATTAGTAGTTTATTTCAAATGGACGTCTCTGCAATTTATGAAAATAATACAGTAAAAGTAAACTTATTATGGCAGTATCACACTTATCATTAATTAATATAAGTTTATGATTTAATTTAAAAATAAACATTGCAGACTTATTTCAAAGAAATACTAAAAAATTCTAATGAAATTACCTATTACATACTGTTTTTATTTCACCATAAGAGGGAAACTCACACAGATGTTGACATAAAAATTAACACTCATTTTTTTTTTTTATTAATACCACAGGATCATAAGTAAACAATATTTTCCATGACTTTTCAACATGCAAAAAACGCCACTCACTTTGAACCACAAGTTGAGATTTGACTGCATTCAGGACAGTAAGAAACTCGTAAGTGTTTTATAGACTTTTTATGTTGCACAGAACTGTTTATAGTCCTTGAGTCCAGTGAGAGTAGGGACTGGATAAAACGAGAATAGCTTTTAACACTAAAACGTATAATTGTATTCCATAAACGATGGTAATGATGTGTATGTTAAAACTATTACCATCGTAATAGGAATTAACGCTACTTTACCTATTACATTATTTACACACGACTAAGTTCCACAGTATACCGTATTATGTTCCTAACAAAACACTTGTGCTATAATGCAGCTCCAAGATTAAATAAAATAAAAAATCACGTTTTGAATGGCAAAATATATTTTGATGGAATCGATTACTTAAAATAATTAAGTTAAATAAAGCAACAATCAATAATATTATCAATTGAAACTTAAACAATTACCAACTCCACACAGTCAATTGACTCTAATGGTAGGCCTACTTATTGCCAAAAATCTTACATTATGTGGTTGGAGGGTTATCCTGATAATAGCGAGAAGCAAGTTATATTGGTCCAGGGACGGGGTTTGTCTCAGAGGTACAATCAGTTACGACAGCCTCCAAACTCCCGCCAAATCGTCATCTCGATCACGTGACCAGGGTCTATAGAAGCTTGACTGTTCTTGTAACGGTTCTGAATTAAAGCGAAATTAGTATTCATACAGTAAAATTTAAAACTAATAAGATTCCATCAGGCGTTTTTTTTTCTTCCCCCCATGTTTGGGTAAATTTTAATACTTTAGGTTAAATTTAACCTTACGGTTTTTGAATAAAACGTGTTAAAAATTATTGAATGATCAAGAACAATGCCACAGGATTGATATTTGTCGTCTGCAAGGCAATATAAATGCCTAGTCACGTGATAAGATATTGAAAGGAGTGTGTAAAGAAAGATTTAACAACACCAATTTAATGTGTAGAGCCGATATAGTTTTAATAATTCATAGTAAAATTAAAATTGACTTGAGATACAACAAAAATCATCCAAGCAATTCATTTAATTACTTACCTCTAAAAGTTACCTGATTAAACATACGAATTAGTTTATTCGGGCAAAATTAATTAAATAATTTCTTTCTTACCTAAAGTATAAAATACTTTTTTTACATATAACCCTGATTACAAACGTTGTATTAATTCAGTCAATTCATGGTTTTTGTGTAGGCCAAACCCAGAGTTGAGCAATATTCCCACATTTAGCGGCCTAATGCTGATGCAGTGTGACCCATTACGTTGATTTGTTGGACGAGTGGACTCTAGATATTAGTCCGTGATTCACACTATATTGGGTACACGTGTTATACTGAATTCCCCGTAAGTAAACAGCCAAACTCTAAACTAGTTCTATGCCAATGGGAAAATCATTGGTAGGATTATTTTTTATTAAACTTAAATAATATTAGATACGTGCTTAATTACCTCCTGGGATTTAATAGTTAAGGCTAGTTTAAATATCAATTACTGACTCACTATAAAGTATGCTTAGCTGTAAATTAGAATCATTGAAAATTAAGCTAAAGAATATTCCGAACCAGAAAAATATTAAATGTCTTATTAAATATTAATAGTATTTATTTGTCTGCTAGTGAGTCACAGTTTGTATTGTATGAATAGTTGTTTGTAGTACTCAGTACTCATACTGACTATGTACCCTCTGTCATAAATATTTTTTTATTCCGTCTAATATGTACTTTAATCGCTACATACAGGGTCCGACTAAATCCCTTAAGGGTCATGAATAGCAATTATTTAACTTTTTCATATTGTAGGTTTTACACTATTTTCTGAACACATAGTTCAACAAAAGAAACTAGTTCACGACTATTAAATTAGTTAATACTGAGCTTAAACATGAAATTCACAAATAATATACTTGTTTTGGTTTTGACATATCTTTAAGATTTTTCCACTTTGCAAGCTTTGGATACTAGTAGATTCTACTTTAGTTTGGTAACAACTCGTTTGAGCATATTATACACGAAACGCTATTTTAAAGTGTTATTTTGTTTGTTACAACAAATCCTAGTTTTAACAAAATTTCAACTTCTCTGAAAGCGTATTGAATTTAAATATGAACATCATGTTTAAATAAATCTATTTATATACTACTATTTCCCCTTAACTGTAAATGTAGAAGGAACAGTTTTTTTTCTTCACAGTTTAGTGATAATCAAAAGATAAACTCACAATTTAATTAATTAAAACATTATAAATCAATTTTTTTACAACTGAAAACAAAATCCACTACAGTGTTGTTATTTGGTTGGATATAGTACACATGTTTGGTCAACAATACAACATTATAAACGGTCCACTGTTTGATATAAGCTGAGCTATCAGATTAACCGTTATCAAATAATCGAAACAATCCGCTGGTAAAATGTTTCCACTAGAGTGGAGCCGAGTGGCGAATGGCTTAACTTGTTCTGTTAAACTCGCATTATCAAGCAGGAGACTTATATTACCTAAACAATAACATTAACATAATTTTATATGTTTTTAAAATATCACAAAATATACTTTTTGTCTGTATACACATTATTAGGGTAGTATGGTTTTAGATACGGTGTGTATTATATTTTTTTTATTTTTTATCGTTTCCTCATAAAAGTTTCCTCATTTGAATCTAAAGGTTCAAATTCTAAATTCATGTTTGGATATTAAATTGTGAAATACAGTTTAACATTGTTTTACAAATATGTATAACTGAGCTAGGAATGAAAATCTATTTGCTAAGAGTTTTCTGTATGAAACGAATAATACATAATTTATTGTATATATTTTTGTGCAAAATCATAAAACTAAGCTCCACTAGATTCAATTGAAGTAGATTATCAATCCTGTCGATTATTGTTGAACACAAAAATAATACACTTATTTCACCAAGTCATTTGTATGTCATTTGATGTTACGAAGGTTACGGTACCAATATTTTAAATACTAACTGGGACGGGTGGCGTCGTCCTGTAATCCAGCTACTAGGAGGTTGCGAATTGTGGATATTTATAGGCATGCACTGTGGATGTGATACTCCCTGATGTGGATTTACGTCCGCACGAGTGAGTACTACGACTATCCGCAGTGCTATCCTGATAATTAGACCAATTCGTATATACCAGGGTAGAAATCTGGTTCGGATTCCACTATAAACTGTAGGTCCCTTATTTGCCATTAGCTGTATGGGCTATTAATTAACAGCTGTTTCTAAGGATATGCCGGCCTTAGTCACTAACAAGACTACAAGATCGCACCACGTATCCTACACTCATCTCCATTCATACTTGGCTTAAAATACCTACTTTGTATGGTCGCCATTTCATTAAAAAGTATTAAGTATAGTAAGTATTAAGTATTTAAGGCAATTTAAGTCTATGTAAGGCTGGTGTAAGCTCAATTCAGTCCACATCCTTATAAATCCAGCATTACCACTTAAATATAAAGGTTAGCTTAAAAAAATGTCTAGTTATGTAAGAATATGTGTATGTATACTAGGCGAGGGTCTACAGTAAACCAAAGTGAGGGCGTCAACTACCCGTGAGTATGAACACAATGCGTCCAAAGTGATGATCTACCAGACTGCGGCACATTGCATCAAACAAATTACAGAAAAATCAGTCGTAAAATTAAATACAATGGAACACCAGACATAAAGAAATGTGTGTCAGATTATTAAATGGTTGATAAAGAATGGATAAAATTATTTACAGTACTTTTACATAATTAATTAATCTACTATTACTAATTGAAGTGACAAATATTTGCCCTATTTAAATGTTCGTAAAGTAATTTATAAAAGGATTTTGGATTAAAGCTTAGCGTCCTAGGATATTATGAAAGTACGACAAAACGTAGGAAGAAATTAAAGGTTAAATCTGCTTCTAATATGTTATACTTATCGACGATTTGAAAATTTGCTCGGTACAGTAATTGAAAATTTGAATGCCAACTATTCAAGTAACAAAGATTATATAAATAAAATTTACCGTAAACCGCCATATACACTTTTTCCTTTTAACTTTTTTCCTCACAAAATAGACCCAAACATTACAGTTTCATTTGTAACGAACTATGGACTAAATGAATATCACGAACATTTTTTATGCTCTTTAGGGTAAAATATTATTTGCATAAATAAAACGGGCATAATAAATAAGAAAAAACCTAATTTGCTAAATTAAACTTAACTTAATTGGTTATTTAATTTGTCTTTATATCAATACAATTTGTTAAATGCAGATGTACGGTCAAACGGTGACCGGATTGTTTCTGACAGTTTTGTAATCGGTTTCCAGAGCTTCCTACTGATTAAAATTTGATTATTGTTTATGCACATAGTGCATTATGATGGGTTCCTTGTTGCATGAGGTTATTCGCTGTTATTAAATTGATAGGATTGCCTAATTAATTTTATGCTTCCTATCAAAATGGTAAATAGTTATACACCGTACACAATTTAAATAGTTTTCTGTGGTATACAAAATGTAATGAAATTTAAAAATATACCGACATCCTAAAGAAGTATGAAATTATGCTGCCTCTACACACTACTGGTTCAACTTGAATTTTGATCAATCAAATCATTAACATTTTCAACCTTGATTAGCCTTGTGGATCAAAACCTTATAGAAATATAATTTCAAATTTAGTGAGAAGCTGGTCACATTATCAGTACGACGTTTTGGCGGTAGTTTGAAAGCCAGCGTATTTAATTGAACCTTTGAGCGTTGCAAAATAAATGCTGTAAAATAAAATGTTTAGAGATATTTTAGTGTTTTTATAATAAATCTAAACTAACGACTAATAGCAGATTTGGAAGCTAAAAAAAGAAATCGTTTACACTATAAAGGTAACGGACGTATATATATATATATTTACATCTATCCGTCTATTATCAATGTTTCTATTTTCATTATTTAAAAAGTAATGTATAATACACCATTTGTGTGATTGTAAATATAGCGGTAGATAGCTGTTCTAGTGATAGAGTACACGCCTTTAGCCCCCAAGGTTCTGGGTTAAAAGTCTACAAATGACCTATACCAATAACCTAGAAAATTATTTTTCGACCCTGTAGGCCTAGTCTGAAATAATGTATAAAAAGTTTCCGGACCGGAGCCCCAGAGTTTATAAATTGAAGGTGAGATTTAAATATATAGTTGGGAATAACAATATATCAAACATAATTATTCTGTAAAATGTATTTCAGAATTTGTATATAATAGGGCATTATTAATGATAAAATCATTGGTTATAAATGTATTAATTATTGTAATTTTGCATTAAATAGTGCGTTCAACGATACTTAACAAGTTAAGCGTTTATAATGTTTACTAATGTTGTGTGGGGAACTTAGTCATCATTTTAATAGGAGCTCTCAACCCAAACTGACATTAAGTTATATGCATAATATCATAATCAAGAGTGACTTCATTTATGGCAAATATTATTATTATAAGGGTACGAAACTGGCTTACAATGACGTAAGTAAAGACATTTACGAGTTTAATGTCCCTTTTTTAGTTTAACTGCAAATATGTCTGGTATAATTATTTAAGGGGTTTTAGAACTGTTTGAAGTAAAATCGGAAGTGAAATGGGTAATAAAGTCTCTAGAATGGATGGCATCAAACTATTTTAAGTTTTTCTATTTTTCCATTCATTACTTTACGAGATTATTAGTTATCATACATGTAATTATTTACATTTTCCAACTTATATATTGATTAATTCAACGTCACAACAAAAATAACGTGAAACCACAAACGCTCTGTAAGCAAATTTTGAATTAGAGCATCTATCTAATATATAAAATTCTCGTGTCACAGTGTTTGTCTGCAAACTCCTCCGGAACGACTTCACCGATCGTTATGAAATTTGGTGTGTAAATTCTGTAGGTATGCGAATCGGACGTAAACTATTTCCCGTTTCGAAATTCTTAAAAGGGCTCCGCCCCAGTGGCTCTGGAGTTTCCCATGTTAACCTTATGAGAAATGGAATTAATGAATCTTAACAGCTGTTTCAATTAAACAAGTTGGTTCTGTTCTATGATGTTCAATAGCATTAAAGTTACAAGGATTACCAACAGGGTGCAGCACTATTATTTCTTTTACATTTATGACAACAGCTAATTTGCAACCAAAAGGTGAGTGAGCGTAGCGAACGAACTTCAACCTGGAGGCGAGTTAGCGTAGCGAACGAGCTAACCTGAAGGCAAGTGAGCGCAGCAAACGAGCTCCAACCTAAAGGTGAGTGAGCGTAGCGAACGAGCTCCAATCCAAAGGTGAGTGAGCGTAGCGAACGAACTTCAACCTGGAGGCGAGTTAGCGTAGCGAACGAGCTAACCTGAAGGCAAGTGAGCGCAGCGAACGAGCTCCAACCTAAAGGTGAGTGAGCGTAGCGAACGAGCTCCAACCCAAAGGTGAGTGAGCGTAGCGAACGAACTTCAACCAGGACGTGATTGAGCGATGCGAACGAGATCATCTTGAAAATTAAACGTAACGGTACTTTCTTTCCATCGGTCTGTCTTAGGGGAAACCTATAACTTAGGCGATACGAAGTTCGCCGGGTCAGCTAGTTATTTTATATAAGTACATGTTTTAAAATAATGTTCATTTCAAACTTATATTTCAAGTCAGCATCAAAGCTGTAATCCCAAATTAATCCATATGCAATTTTCTCGTCTATGGAAAATGTTAGCCTGTTAGGCCTAATGGAACATAAAAATGTCCTTCTCTTTCATGTTAAATGCTACCGACATGGTGGATCAACGATCTCTTGACTAAAACCACTAAACGTTTTATTTTCTATTAAGTTGCATTAGACTAGAAAAAGTATTCAGTTTTAGTGTATGTCCAGATAATAGTCATACAACATATACATAAAATATCACACGTGGGTCAGTTGTACAAATGACAGCTTAGTATTGAGAATTCAGCTTTCGATAAATCAACGTAACGGGTTTCACGGCGTCAGCATTAGGCCACTAAATTTGGGAATACTGCCCGGCATTGTTTGTATTTTGGATGCACAAACATAATTCGTCAACTTATGATCCAGCTTGACTAGTTTTATAAATCACCAATAAATGATTCAACAGTTTATAAAAAGGTGGAATTTTATCCTGTTATGTAATATTTTATGTAAACTTATAATGGTTTTGGAGGGGAGCAGCCATCATGGTTGGTTTACAACAGCTGCTGAAGAGTAAATTATCATCCAAAAATAATCGTTTCAAAAATTAAAGTGATTTTCATTAAAATATTTATGACACTGTGAGATTAAATATTGTGGTTTGGAGTTTTGAATTGTTTTCCAAAAAATTCCATGGAAGTCTAAAGTCATTTTGGATTTTCCCGCCAAAAAAGAAATTTTAATTTCGTTAATTAATTTGAAACAACCACTGAGGAATTACTTATAATATAAAAATATGTATCCAAATACAAAAGTGAATGTAATTTAAATATCTAGTGCACTGTGGGATTGGAAATTTACTGTATAGTTGTTTTTTATAGTTTAATGAATTCGAACATTAAGGCTTTAATGACTCTTACTATGATAAGAGTTTTTAAGTATGATTACAAGTTTCTTAAAAAACGTATTTGTTTGATATTGTTTTAAAATCATTAATTACTGAATACGGCACCTATTAGGGACTTAAGCAGAAAAGTCAAACATTGCTGGTTTGAGACCATCTGCCTTTAATATACATACAGAGTGATAATCTCAAGGAGGCCACCATTTGGATATCGGAAACGGTAAGATTTAGAAAAAACTTCAAAATGAGGATCATTCCTTTATTTTTTTGTGGCAGTCAAAAGTATTAATTTAGTTTTTCAAAATTCGGTCATAATTTCCAATATGGTGGCTAATTTTGAAATTTCTTACGGAACACCAATATTTATCATGTTTTCGGATAGAAAAAACCAATTTTAAAAACTTTTTAAACCTACACGTTTAGGAGTTAGTGCCCAAGAAAAAAGGACTTGCTATGTACATTTTGCATCATGTAACTCCTAAACGAGTAGGTTTATAGCGAAAACGCGACGAGTAAATAAGTCTTAAAATTGCATCCACATCCAAAAAAAGACTATACAAGTAAAAATATTGATTATATTATTTTTTTATGTTGGCCATTTTCCAAAATTGCACTAAAATGGAACATTGGAAAACGGTGTATTTTATAGTCTTTTTAGAATGTAAGTGCAATTTTAGGACTTGTTTACTCTTTGTATTTTTTCTCTAAGCATACTCGTTTAGGAGCTACATGAAGCAAAACGTAAACCGGAAGTCATTATTTCATAGGCTTCAACATCTAAACAAGTAGCTTTATAGAAGAAATTATAAGAACAAAATGTTTTTAAATTGTATGTTCTATCCGAAAACATGATAAATTTAGGGTGTTTCTTAAGTAATTTGAAAGTTGTCATTATAGAAAATTGCGGTTAAATTTCGAATAGCTAAATTCATGTTTTTCCTGCCACAAAAAATAAAGGAATGTCCCCCATTTAGAGTTTTCTCTAATTCTTACCGTTTCCGATATCCCAATGGTGACCGACCTCCTTGTTGGTCACCCTGTATAATTACTACAATAACACTGGCTTGGCCAGTTCTAATGTTGATTATGCCATTATACGGAAACGGTCTTGGAATAATACTCAGATTGGTAGTTTGAAGATACTAGCAGTTAGGGTTTTCATTGAAACAGTTTATACAAGAAAATCAATATGTAAGGTATCAATATCAATTTTTTTTTTATTTTTTTTTATTACTTTACATCATGAAATATTTTATATATTTCCTTAGAGTCAACTTTTAAATTTCTTGTTTATCTTTTAAACTTGTGTACTGAGCCTAAAGTGCTATGGTGAGAAATGTAATCGAATAAATATAGTAGCAAAGAGTGAAATATATTATTTCAATGACTTGGTAGATTATTCTCAACATTATTGTAAGCAATTTTCTTCAATTTACTCATATTGAAAAAATTATCATCTCTAAACTATACTAAAATTGTAATTCTCCTACATTCATTTATTATTCATATATTTATTTTCTTGTTATAAATTTGCCGTAAAGTTATTGATAAAATAATATTATAAATTAAAACAAATATTAAAATTTTTCGAGTAAGTAACATTGGTTGAAAAAAGTTAAACATAATGAATAGTAATTCTCTAGAGGCACAATCTTATCACTACATCATGCATCATAATAATGGAGGCTTATAACACAAGCCCTGCAGCTTTAGTTTCGATTATTGTAATGTAGATCTGGCTGACGAATCTACGTAGGCGTCTAACATAAGTAATTATGGTGTATTACTCATTACACTTAATTATAATTATGGTAATTTTGTGTATTATCATCTAGGTAATTTTTTTTATAAGTAGACACTCAAATATGGATCCCGTATATTGTTTTGAATTATAAATAAAATATTTGCTTATATAGCACTTAAGATAAGATACGTTTACGTAAAATTGCATTTGATTTTTATGATAATAATATTTTATTATCTTAGTTGTCAAAGTTAGTACCATGGTGTGCCTTGTTAGTGACACAGATAGAAATGCACACAAATATTTTAGCACCTGCGTAGGCTCACATAAAAAGTAACTAGTCAACTACGACACTGTTAGATTACAAAACTAGATTCATACTGATGATTTATTCCCGTATAAGCTAAATTTGGTATGTCACATTACAACAGCAATGCATTTTAATTTATGGGAACCAGAAGCTTTCACGGCTAGCAAAACATTTGGTACATGTTTAGGTAAAGCCTACGTTCATGAAAAAACACTTATTTAAAACATTTTAAATGTTTATATTGGGCTTATGAAACTCACTAACATAAAAATTACGTTCAAATCAAATAAACAACATTTTAATGTTTAATGTTTTGATACATGGTTCATTAAACATTTAACAACCTACTGTTACATAGACAACTGTAATCCTAATACAAATTATAAATTTATAAAAAATATACATTAAATTAGTTTATAGATTAAAAAAAAAAATTCAAACTACACATTGTCCACTTGTAGTTACAAGTAAAATATGGCCTCAGAACTTATTAGATTTGAAGATTTACAGAAACCTCGATGAATCCGTACTTGAAAGATTTGTTCATACATATTGCATGAGAAAGTCTTACACAAAAAGGCTGAAATACGTCATGAATGACGTAAGATATGCGACTTTTTCATAACACTGATTTACACTACATGAACACAATTCAATTCAAAGCTGATTTAGTGATAAAACATAATAGATTTTGACTACTCGGTTAGGTTTGGGAATTGTTTGATATGATATTTATTATTTCAATATTATTGTTATATAAATATTGTCTACCTAGTATTGTATTACAATTAATGCTGGTTAGCATTGTATGATCCAGTCTTTTTAGATACTAATTTATTTATTTATTGTGGCTCCAATCATGTGACTTGACCCTACTAAAATTCAGTATAATGGTTTATAATCAAGGTCAAATCTACAAGGTTGATAAGTTTTTGAGTTTTACTACCCTTATAATGGAACCAAGAGAAAAAAATAAATTTCCGTCAGAATAGAATTTTGATATAAAATGATTTTAGATGTAAACATCTTTATTTAAATTGTATGGAATTCTACCAAATACATGTTTATTTTTGTAAACCAAAAGAAAGTCAAATTTGTTTGTTTGTATGTAATTAAATTTAATGTTCAAGAGTTTCAAAATTTAAGTTCTATAGACAATTTGTGGTAGGAAAATTCAAAATGAGGATTCAAGAAAATGTGGTGTGTCACATACCTAAAATATGCAGTATAGCCAAAATGAGTACATATCTAAAGAAGAGATGCAAAACAAACAATAGATTTTTTTTTAATTTGATTTGAGTTTAGGGGATTAATCAAACTATATTGTTGGTCCTTTGTTTGGTAGAAGTTGCTTCCCTAAGAAGGAGGTGACGTTATTGATGACTTTGTTTACTTCACTTGTCTTAACGTCGAAGTCTCTGGCTATTAATTCCAATTATTTCTTCGCACTAGCCTTGTTTATAATTAATTTATATTACACAGTTATAAGAATACGAAATTGGATTTGTGTTACCAGATGCATGATAGTGAAAAATTAATTATATATATTTGATCATTATTTTTTTACATAAATTAATTATCTTCTCATTGATTTGTTATACTTATATTCTGTTTCAAACAGTATGCCTACGTATTGTAGTTATAAATAATAACTTGATTCCAATAATTCTAAAACACAACAACAATACAAATAACCATAATAAAAGCAAACACATTTCTGTAAAACATATAGTTAGTGGTAAAATACTATTATGGATATATTTTCTATTAAAAAATGTTCAATAAGTACCATTAACTGCTATTTTCAAATTTCCAACTACTAAAAATTTTGTCTTTCATTCCACAAAGATAACTCTTTCTTTAAGCAGGAACAAACTACTGTATATTGTCAGTCATAACAAACAAATCTGGTAAATCTATTTTCGTTTAGGAAAATAGAAACAATTAATTTACAGATTTGGTGGTGTGGAAATAACTTTGCTCCATTCGCATGAATCTGTAGGTCATAAATCACCTCTGTAACCAACAGATACAAAATAAATAATCATTAATTGAAAATTTTGCCTTAAAAATATGTAAATGGACCATTTTATTTAATTATTTTAGCAATTAAGTTATTAATGTATGAGACAATGCCTATTGTACATTTTGTATTGAATGGCAAATAAAGCTTTTGAATCTTTTGAATTTATTTTGTCTAATCTTCTATCTTTACTATCTATCTTTAACGTCAATTATAGTTATTAATGTTTATCTATAAAGGCTCGATCCTTCAATATATCTTTAAAAATGTTAGTGAAAAATATTAATAATACCATCATTTCAAGGGTATTAGGTCAATACAAGCTTTGATAGGCAGTTCTAAAGTGCCCATTAAATTTCTAACAATAAATTGGTGATCTTTGTACGAATAAGGGTGATTGAATTTATTTTAGTGACAACAGCTACAATCGACGTTTTTGTAAGATTGTGTGTTTTTATAGCTCAGGTAAAGTAATTAAAATTTTAATTTACCGGATTTTACAAAACCCGGAAAGTTATTCAATTTATAAAAACATTTTAGTAACTGTATCCATTTGAGAAAATATTTTAAATGTTTTAGGTATTATTTTACATGCTGGCACTGTAGTTTATTCATGGCAAACTTATGATATGGAGCAAGTTAGTTATTTAAACCCAATAAAGTCGTACTGTCTGTAAGTATCTTTTTATAATTGTAAAACGTTATCTGTTTTTTTATGACTCAACGATTTCCTGTTATGTTCAAATAACTGAGTATAAATAGATTTATAATTCTTTGTGATTTATGTTTTCATTATCATTTTACACTGTACGATTATTTGATAGCAAGGTGAAATGATTTAGGATCACTTTACAGTTTGTTTCTTTATATATTCGTACAAAGTTCATGACAACTATGTATAAAATGTTATGAGGATTTACATACATTTCAGTTTAACGTAGAATGGATTTCCGTATTGATAACTTTATGTGTAATTTACTTGAGTTGACGTTTAGTGTCATTTTTATAACCATATATTTGCAAGAAAAGCTATATAAAATACCCTTGCTGCAGAAAACCTACAGACCAATCGTAAGGTCATTTGCAATAATAGGGTTCCCCAATACAGGGTGGCAGGTCATCAGTTTTACAAAGGTTGTTGGTGTAAGTACAAAGTAAATGAAGTGTGATGATGCATATAAGAGGATACAAGTCTAAACATTGGCTTCCCAAAGAATTATTTCAATTTTTCTAAAATAACCAAGTTTTTAAACACAATACAGCAATCTCTCAATTACCTGCAAACAATTTGAGCAGACAATGACATTTTCGTGTTCTACATTACATTTTAAATCAGAATTGTTCAAAATGTTAGAGGATCAGTAAAACGTCACTGGAAAAGGAGTGAACAAACTCATTTAGCCTTAGTCTTGAATAAACAATTAGTTATGTGATTAATTTGGATTTTTTAGGAAGATGCATCCTATCAATGTAGTCGAAATGAGGTTATGTGGAAGCAGTTGCTATTTCTGAAATATATAAGTTAAACATCTTTGAGAATTGCAATTTTCTTTTTTACACTGACAAATTGCCTGTTTACGGTACCTATTGGCTTTTATCTTTGACTATTAATACAATTATCTTCACTATCCAATAGTCAATGTCTTTATGTACTAATGTGGCACGAAAACAAGTCAAATATAAGAGATTCTGGTTTTTTAAAGAGTTTAGCATTTTTATTGAAAAGGATGACCTAGCTCACTCGAGTAAGTGATATCAGGTAACAAAGTGTGGGGCGGCGCTCTGTACTTTTTCCATTGTTTTCGTTCTTGAGCATTCCACTTAAAACTGTATCTTCCTTTGATTTCGATAAGTATTCAGTATACATAAGGATTTCAATATTATTATTACATCTTGTTTGTTCAATTCGATGTCATTTTCATATGTAAATTTTATTGAGTATTTAATTACATTTTTGTTATTGTGGACAGCTTTAAACATATGTGTCAATTTGTAGAACGTGTTACTTGACAGGAATATTACATTATTGTATAAAGTTACTTTTGAATTATAGTTATCATATTTACTAATAAAATTTACTATTTAATACTACTACATACATACTAATAACATTTAATACCTACTTATAACATTAGTGAACTCTTTTTCTATGTATTTAAAATCATTTAATTAAAACAATTATCCACATACAAAGAAGTATTGAGCTCAATTTATTTATTTAATTGATATCTGAAGAAGGAAAATGCATGCGACTGATTGAAATTTTAATGGTTCGAAAAACTGAGTGTGTAAACAATTTCATATAAAAGCTTTTACCTAAAAAGTGCTTGAACAGAAACAGGGACAGTTTAATGGAATGTTCCACAAATCTAATCCATTAAAATGTAGATTTAAAACTGCTATTCAATTCAATTTAGATATTTTTTGCACTGATGAGTAAAAAAGTGTTCATTTTGAACATTAGTTTTTAATACGGTTAAACAAATTAATTTATATTTGACTTACTGCGCCAATGTGTAATGTATTAAAGGCCATCGAATAAATATTTTTTTTACAATTCGATGTATGTTAATAATAAAAAAATATACTTTGAATCCATGCATAATATTTGACAGTTTAAGAAAATTGCTTACCTTCAAAATCTATTATTTATATTTACATGTGTCAATGTGTAATATTTTTAAATTACATTGTTGAACTGTTTGAATTTGCTTTCACTCCTAGCTATTTCACGTGAAACGCAATCATGAACATACATGGTACACAGGACATATTTCCTCTTAAGAAATTCACAGGAAGATTTTAACTAAATTAAGATTATCTCAGTTAAGAAATATAAGTATATTGTGTTTAAAATTCGATGAAATTTTTCATAGAATTTTTCGTTTTTACTAAATAGTGTTAGTTTTTTTATGGTTTCAGTGTCAGAAAGAGCTTAGAAATTCATCTGCAACTTTTAAGCTACCATTGCAATGGAAGAGAAGCTCCGATTAGTTGCCCTGACTAAAGGACAATTTACAGTTATCCTGTAACTAGCATAAATTTTAAATCATTATGCTTATAAGTATAAATAAAATTCCAATCTGAAAAAAATAATACATTAACTAGAGGACTCATGCTGCTCCACGGCGTTAAAATAAGTATAATATCCAAGAAGCGATAAAATTTATGATTTTTGATTGTGTAATATAGTATCTTGAGCTTAACTGATTCAAACCATCAATAACTCAAATTAAAGCCTATTATTTGCAGATTATTTTGAGTCTAAAACATATTAAAAACATAAACAATAATGGAGGTATTGATTTTTAATCATGGAAAACCCTTATGACAAATTATTTTTATTTTGGTTGTTCACCTTGCGTTTGCTTGAAATTAATACATTAATTAATAAATTAACCAGTATGGTAGTGATCAAGCTAACAAGAGAACCTAGAGAACCCTACAAACTACCAATATTATAAATATCTTTCGGTTTCTCTAATTTTAAACACAAATAAACATAATATCTTAGTAATATATCGACCACACTATTAAAGCCATTACAATGTTAGGAGGTTAGTAGTAGGAGTAAGGTTAGGATAGGTTAGGAAGATTTCGTTATTTAAACTAAATCAAATATTATTTGGAACTCGATTCATCGGTGTGGTCGGTGTAATACGAAAGTACTGATAATTTTAGAACATGTTCAATGCATGATTTGTTTCAAAGAAGTACAGGAATTACAAATGGTTAGGGTCACCAGCGGCACTTAAAATTTGGTTATGTAGAGCTACAACTAAAAATCTTAATACAGTATGATTCAAAACCTTTTTATAACATTTCCGTCGATCAAATAAAATATGTTTATGCTTTACGGATACAAATGGATGTATGGTTTAAAACGAAACTTTTTCAAAACTATGTGGAATGTTTGTGAAAGGCATTAGAACTTTTTTCATATTCGACGTCATCGGTTGCTTATTGGTTTTATAAGGCAAAGTTCGTCTTTGTGCTTTATCCTTAAACAATAGCTAATATTTTAAGTGAAAAAAGAGTATCTTTGGATTTTATTATTATAAATGTATTAATACTAATTACATTGCAGATTTATTACCAGACACGCGCTTACGATTATGATGTGATAAGCAGTTTTAAGATTAGTTAAAATTAGTTTAGGCTTTTACAGGCTTAACTTTATTAATAAGGATTTTGAGTATTTTCTTAAATTCCCCATATGGAGTATTTTTAATATTAGGTTTCAAGGTAAGACCTATCACCGGAATAGGTTTACTTTTTTCGTTTTCAGGTCCCAAGAAATTAAAAACACCATCCGTTCAAATTTATATTTATATACATATGAATTTAAATAAATATTTTTTATGGAATTGTGAACAAGTATGTTTAGATTATGGAAACGTGGTTTATGAGTTTATTTATGGGGGGGGGGGGTACGTATTCTTACTGTTGAACCTCATAAAATATTTTTATAAATATTGTCTCCACATTGTTTTCCAGATATTTAAAATAAATCATTTATTGCATTAAAGCGTTTTGTACAATAAATACTTACAGGGAAAAAAAGTTGTTGCAGTTTGGTTATGAATGGACATAATTATTTTAATCAAAGTGAGACAGTTGTTTTCTTTATTTCATATGTTGGAAATTGAATCAAAACATACCCCTATAGCGGCAATCCTAAGTACTTATCTAAAACTAACTTAAATTATAAGGAAATGAATTTATTTATAAGGAATCTATGTATAAGGTATTAACCTATGTATAAGGAATAAATATATAAGGAAATAAACCTGATATATCTCATGTCAAAAATCAGTGCAAATAAAATCAGGCAAACTGGAATTCACTCAGTTTGAAGTCATTATATTTTGGCAAGATTTAAGTTATTTTAATATCATATGTGTAAAACGTAACATTGTTATTTTTACAAAATGTTAATAGAATCTTATTATTATGTACTCAATGAGACACTTTAGTGGTATGTTCAAATACACATATTAACATACACACTTTATGAAATGTATTTGGTAATTGTATGAAGTGCTTAAAAAAATAGCAATTACAGTATTTCAACAGTAGAATGTTATTTTCACAAACCTAACCTCAACAAGAAACAACATTCATCATTAGGTCTTAAATACCAGAGTGGTTCGATAGGCTCGGTTTTGGACTTGGAAAATTAATTAAATCTTACTTAATCGGAAGAAAAATGGTTATTTTAACCCTGTAATTTATAACTTTCATCATTTTAGTCCGCTTCATTTCTAAAAATAATTCCTAGTGTTTTATCAATTTCAAATTAGATTTTGCAGTTAAATCAGATGCATTTTTACTGATGGTAGTTCAAAGTATTAACACATTTATTGCTTAATATTACTTACTTACTTACTCCTGTGGCCACACAAATCCAAGGAGATTTTTGGCCTCGCCAACAAGGTGCTTCCATCTTTCTCTATCTTCTGCCTCGTCCAACTCTGCGCCCAGTCTTCCGATGTCTTCAGCAACCTGGTCATCCCATCTAAATCTCGGTCTCCCCAGTGGGCGTCTTCCTTCAGGCTTTCCCCTCCACACTCTTCTTATACTGCTGCCTTCTTCTCTTCTTCTAACATGCCCAAGCCATCCGACTCTCCTACTTCTAATTAAAGCTACAATATCAGGTCTTTTATAAAGGTCACTTAACTCTTTATTCTTTCTAATCCTCCACGTCCCATCTTCCAAAGTTGGTCCGTATATTCTCCTCAGTATTTTATTCTCAAAAGTTATTAATTTTCTCTCTATGTTCTTTGTGAGGGTCCATACTTCCGAACCGTAGAGAAGAACAGGTTGGATTATTGCCAGATATATTCGAACCTTGGTGTTTCTTGACAGGAGTCTGCTTTTCAAAAGTTTTGAAATTGCTTAATATTATCGTTTGTAAATGTTTTTTTAAAACACTGTAAAAAGTTAATACAATAGAAATAACTCAAAATAGACTTAAATATAGTCCAATACTATTTAACGATATTAATTTACGATTAGGCTTCAATAAACACAAAACAGATAATAGACGGTTCATTTAAGGCTTAATAGTTTTAAATAATGAAATTTAATTAATTTTGTTGTTGTTGTAGGGTCGTAAACAGATTGCATACAAGCTTAACTCCGTTGATCGTGACGTCTTAACTAGACATAGGTCTACATGTTCTCTCCTAAAAATAAATACTAATATAAACGTGTGCTTTACTTTATTTAAGTAATGGTGATTTTAATTTTTTCACGAACAAATGAAAAGGTGTACAAATGCTTATATGCGTAAATAATTCTTAAAAGTCTGTTTATGAGAAGGTTTATGAAAAGTGGGGTTGGTTTTTCAACACATCAAATATTGTTAATATTTAGTTTGTATGATATCAAGCGTAGCCGAGAAACAGGACGTTTTAAAATAAGCATTACTCACTTGTTTTCGTGTTAATTATATTTGTTAACTCTTGCAATTTAAGAAATACACATAGTTTGCTACACATTCTAGATATTCTTTACTTTAGGAAAATGTGTCAGTCAGGTAGTCCACATTCATTCATGCAGGTTTCAATAATTTTCTTCCATTCTTTCACTACACGTCTCAGGTGTATGCATTTATATTGTAGTAATACCAGTTAAAAAGCGTTTTATAAAAAGGAAACATTTAGCTTAAAATTTCATTTATGATTTATTTTCACAACGAAAATGATAATTTATAACCCTGTTGTACGTTCAATGGCTAATTAGCCAATATATCATCCCTGATGCTCATATTTCAACGGCATTCCATAACGGGGATGTTTACAACTCCAAACCAACAACAACACGGTGGTGTTTGTAAGCGTCTGATATATTGCGGTTGTGAGTGCTTAAACTGCCAGAAAATCTCATTTGTACAGCAGAGTTTTCTGTTTACCTATGTTGGCAAAACCATTATAAACCAATAGAGTTAGTTAGATTTTTAACTTTTGAAAAACATTAAAATTATTATTAGGATGATAAATTCATTTATAGATGTTTCTGTAAGATATGCCACGATATGAGTACGTTCAGTTATGTTTTAAGTAGTAGTGTAGAGTATATGTGGTTTTCTACGTGTATTGCAGAGTTTATAGTGCATCTCTACATCTAGAGCTCACTTTGTGGTCAAATGATTTACCCATGTTTATGTAGGTTAATGCTTATGCTTAGGGTACCATGTGTTTATTGGTATTCAGCGTTGTAGCCGAGCTAGCAGATATTTACAAATTATTACAATGCTGTTTAAATTATAATAATATTTAGAAAATTTTATTTGATTTGACCGAACTACTGTAGGAAACCGTTTATAAAACATTTCACTTTTAATTAATCAATGTAGGCTAACTATGGTTTTACAGTTGGTTGGCAGTATATAAGTTTACATACCAGCACATCCAGATTTTTTTCAGTCAACTTGAAAACACAAAATCAACACGTGTGGCTATAACGGCAAAGGTCACTTAAAAACTAAAAGAAAACTTAAATTAAGAATTAAAAAACTAAAAATACTAAAATAAAAAACTAAAATTAAAAGTTCAGAATATAATTTATTACTATTTTTTACATTATCAACGGGATGTTAACATATTTACCTTTCATTAGACTACAAGATTGCGCCACTCATCGTACACCCATCTCCATTCATAGTTGGCTTAAAATGCCTAGCTTTGTATGGTCTAGAAGTTAGAGTTTGTTCGAATTTGCAATATTTAATCCGTTTCAGAGCCTAATAAATGTTTTAAGTCCTCTTTCACACACTAGTGCTATAATGTGTTTAATAATATTAACAGATTAAACGCACTTCGGTTTAAAAACTAAATCGTAAGCAGACCTTCTCGAGGGCTATATGCAGTTAAAGGAAATTGGCCAAGAAATTTGGAAACAAAACTTTTAGAGAACATTCTACTAACGAAAAATCGGAAACAGTAAACAATAACGTAACAGGCTTTTGATGGAGATGTGACTTATTATTGTACCGACCGTCGTACAAGGGTGTGCACTAGAGTTAATTGGTCCATATTTCTGCAGCGATTAGATTCAATGAAAGTCAGCAAACATTTTCTATTTCAGACCCATTTACGGTTCGTTTAATGTATTTTGTTATTCTATAAGTTTTTCAAAACCTACAGTTATACCTAATTTGTAAAGGTTTACTACTGCTACTCGATATCCTAAATGATATAAGTAAAAATATAATGCCTCAACGTAAACCTTTACAATGAGCTTTTACCACTTATACTTCTTATTGGATATATTTGATTGGTTTTTGTATTAATAGTCCTTAATTTTTGTGTTAAATAGTTTTGATTTAAATCTAATTCCATCAAAATAATAATCAATTGCCTTGTCTGAGATTAAACTTTATTTGCAAATATGAAGTTCCTTGCATATATAATTTTATTCATATTATTTATCATGCATATTTATGATGAAAAATCATATTAATAATACTTTGTTGTATATTTTAATCTAGCATTAATGTTGTACACGTTTTAAGTTAATCTTTTGATTTCCATACCGACTAATAAAGTACACTGGCAAGATATAAACGTAGTAGATTGGCTTACCAAGGTTTAAGTAAATATACATTTCTTTACATGAGGGTAAACACTGTAAAAGTATGTGAAAGTTGTATTTTAAAACGAAAAGGTAGCTGAAGTAAGTAAACAATATCAAGTTACTAAGTGCTCCAGTTTTCAATGTTTCACGTATTACCGTTGCAGTTTTAATAATATATAAAGTTAACTTTTAGATGTTAGCTTCACAATGTGTAAAAGGAAAACATTTAATATTCGTCTTGTTTCACAACGTATTTAAAATATAACTTAAGTTCGGTGAATGACATAATTATAGGTACAAATCTTAATTTGCCTACACGATTTACAGTTTTATCGATAGCATGTACAATTATTAATGTCAATATAATATGTGTTTTAGCGTTAATATGAGAGATAATATTTTTAACTTAACCATACGATAACTCGAATTTCTAGCGATTGACAGAATTCTTATTGACATTGCTTATCACGTTATGACAGTGTTTTCTCTTCCTTAAATAAGTGTTTCATCTATTCATTCAACCTTGACATTTTCATATTTTAATTATGTGTCTAATTTTGTTACGTAAGATACTAGTTGGCCTATAAATTCTAATATAATAAAGACACGACATGAACAAAAATTGCCAACTTGTTTTACATAAATAATCCAAAACCATGTCAATTTGATTTTACACTTAAAAAACATACTCTTACTTTATTTACGCTATTTACCAACTGAACACTAAACATATTTTACCTGGTGATTGAAGTTTTATAGATTTTAGTTCTAGGGTAGCAAGAGATTTTACATAAAAGCTTTTAACGAAAAAGTGCTTCAACACAGAAACAGGGACAGTTTAATGGAATGCTCAACCAATTTAATTCCCTGATTTCGTGTTGGATAAGTCAATAAAAATCTTGTTACCAGCTTAACCTATTTCTAATGGTAAAAATATAATTATGTTAGAGTTTTCAGCACAGTATAAAGCAGGTCAGTGAATTAGAATAGATACGACTCTATATCAATGAATACATGATATATGGAGCTACCGTACGTAGGAAATATGTCGTTGTATGTGTTGGGTGAAATATTTGGAAAAGCATTCCATCAGTAATTAATCCATATGAAAAAAACAACAATCTGTACCCACACTAAAATCCAAATAATTTGCCATACCATCAATATTGAGAAGAAACCACAGTATACCACACATTTTCCATTACAAAATATTTAATCAATAAAACTGCCAATCAAAGGGATTGTAGAATTTTCTGAAATTTATGTAAACATTTTATTAAAACACAATTTTTCCTGTAGCATGTTTTTGCAGTGTCTCGGTCAAAAAGGTAGTATAGATCTTGGTTATCACAAACTATGAAAGTCAGTATATTATTTGCATTTGTTACGTGGAATTTAATATTCCTCCATTGGCTACTGAAAATTAAGGTTGATAAACAGTTATAAATACAAAGAAAACCATAAATGTATTTGAATCGAATGAAATTATAATCAAACAGATCCATACCAAGCAATAACACTATCCAAAGAGTACATTAAATATAAATTACGACGATTTTCTTTTTACTTAGATCAAAATATTGAGATGTAAATACTGTATTTTGTATGCTAATAAGTTTTTAGGTCTTAATATAATATGATGTTGGTCTGATTATAAAGCAATGTAGATGGAAAAAATTGAAACATATGTAAAATATAAGTAAAAAATGTAAATCATATTCTCACTGTCCAAACCACAGCTCGTGTTAAAGGTTATGTCGGATGTCAACAGCTGATCTGCATTTTACAGTTTTAATGAGAATCTGTAAACATTTCTACCAAAGGGAACCTTAGTTGCTCTACTGAGCTTCTCAAATTCCATTATGGTAGTCCTTGATAATTTTGATTTAGGCCTTATAATATTTGAAATATAATCATAACATTGTCAATCATAGCATATTCATTACCAGCGTAATGTTTCCAGTCATTTTTTTTTTTCAATAAATCCCCCAATTATGAATTTAATCATGGATTTTTTATATTTTTTCTCTAAATTATGATTTGTTATTATTTTTTCTCGTTATTTTATCAATTTGTAAATGTTATTTTTGTGTTGTACGAAAATAAATGGTTGATAATTCGCATATTTTTTATTAGAATTAAACGTAACAAAAATTAACGAATTTGATTTATTTTTAATTTACCTTATTTAATAATTTGTTTGATAACAGTTTAATTGATTACATATTACAGTACTTACATGACTATTTTTTTAAAGTTTTACGCATAATTCTTTGTTTATTAATTTAGTCAAAAAATATTAACATAGGCCTACACATTTTTTATATTCTATCTGATTGATTTAAATTAGTAGTTTGGTTTTCTAACTACGGTTAGTAAAACTGTTGTATTTTCTAAATAGATTTTTCTTTCAGTACTATGTTATACGTGGCAAAGAAATTCAATAATGTCAAGTAAATATTTTCGATTTCAGGTTAGTTTAGCTATAATCTGCAATTAAAAGGCAGATAGTTGTTATAAATAGTCACGGAAAATGCCTATTTAAAATGTGTAAATGTAAATGTTTATACAAATTGCAAATTATAACCAAGCAAAATCAAAAACTACAATAATTTACATTTTTTGCATATTTGTGTACGTTTAACTTGAATCTGCAGTCTGCTACCTGTTTGCGATACCCTGCATATGTTATGTTACTCCATACTGCCGGTTTGGATTGTATTTAATTTTAATCATAAACTAAAAAAACTGTTAACTTATCAGACCCATTATGACTGTCATTTTTACGTTATGAAACGTAGGAAATACGAAACAATTAATTGTTAAAACTTAATTTACGTTAAACTCATTATTATAGTGTTTAAATTATTGTGCTTTATGTTTTTTTACGCAAACAAATGGGCTCATCAGTTATTATTTATATTATATAGAAGGTATATTTCTACAAATGCAATATCCAAATTCTCATGCCACAGCAAAACTGCAGAACAAGCGAATTTCCATTTGCATGATCAAAAAAAACTATTCACTTAAATGCCCAAACAAATGTCAAATGTAACCCCTTTTTAAATAATATTATGTTTTTATAAGTATTTTGATTTTCTGATAGCCTACAGCGAGGGTAATAAAGGTTGTGAGTGTTTTTTTTTTCATCCGATCATTCTGGTTCAAGAGCTTATCAAAATAATAGTTTAAATGTATATTCACATGAATTTGAACGGGTGGTGTTTTTGATCTATGTAGACATTAAAACAAAAAGGTAAATTAGTTTTAGGAACAGGTCTTACCATGAGACATACAATAATAGCTTATTCCCTGTTCGGAAAATTCGCTTGAGGACAAACAGTTTATAAACAACCATGCCAAAACAAACAAGTTTAAAAGTAACCAAACTAATTTAGTTGTAACAGCTAATTGAAATCAGTTTACACTTTCAAAGTGTTTGATGACGTTTGTTTCATTACAGATTCATAAAAAGTGCAGTCATCCGTTCTAATTGTTTGATGTTTTGTTTCTTTGCCTCAGTGCATTAAAGTGTCTGATGCTATAGCAACGTGCGCTCGAATAAATGCATTTATTTAAACGTACATATCTTCATGTCATAAAATATTATGTTTCTATTTTCCAAATTTATATTAACTTTAGATCGTGCATAAGGAGACGGATCTGAATCCATACAAAAGTTGAAGAAAAGAATTGTACTACATTCAGTGGTAAAAGTAAGTTTTGTCTTAATATTAACGAGGTGTTAGCCCGTCCTACGTACGGGAATTCAGTAGTAGTCAGTTAAAATCGTGTACAATTCAAATCAGCTAGTTTACACATATAAAGACAAAGTTTATTGCAGTTTTAATGTGAAAAATCATCTTGTAAACAAATGTTGTGTGACCAAATATGTTTTTATTCCATCATAGGCCTATAGGATATGCATTATTTTTAAATCCGATAATTTTACATAAAACAGCAAAATTCCGCAATTTTTACGATGTTGAAGTGATATTTGCAGCCGATTCGCACACTGATTATAAATAGCCTACAGTAGAGAGAGTAATAGTCAATTGAGAAGTGTACAGACCTAGTCAACGATACCACCTTCCATAGCATACCTGCCTCTTCCATAATTATTATCACCACAATACAACTACAGTACTATACACAATTTCCAGTAGGTCTGAATAGAAACGACCTAAAATAAAACCATAATATCCAATAAAATTCACAGTACACATAATTTAACTTTGGTGTCCTAACATCAAAACTAATCGTCACACCTATCCTTTATATCAATTTCACTGCATTACTTGCTAAATAAATAAGTGTAAGCAAAAAAAGTAAAAACAATAACAGTTTGCTTTGAAACAGCTGTTTGGTTCAAATAACATTCATTTGAAAAAAAGACCTTGTCACATGTAGCAGGAACATAAAAAATAAACACGCTAGTAACGTTAGTTATCACGGAGAGTTCCTCATTTTTTTCTTATAGGGGTTGAGAGTGAAACAAATCCAACGAACTAGCATTAAAGCAGACTTTATTCAAACATATTAAGGCAATATTGTTTATATCGCAATAAAACAAAATTTGAGATCCTTTATCCATGCTTCGCAACGGAAAAAGGACGTTAAAGGGAGTAATGCTGTTGTTTTATCTGCTATATAAAAAATCTACATAAATGCTATCTATAATATTAAAACGAAACAGTGTTTTTTTATTTGACGTTTCTGAATCAACCACTCGACGGATTTTCATGATTTTTGTGTTGAAAGAAAGATAATTTTGAAAACTAGGGAATGTTGACGCCATAATTTTAGTTTAGGGTCCCAGTTTTTTAGAAATTAAGTTTTAATTTTTTTAAAGTCTAGCAGCCGACGCTAAGATTCTAAACTAGCTTTTGTCATAAAATAATGTGCTTAACATGACAGCTGAAAACATTCAGCTTTTGTGTCACAAATTCAGCATTTGGATAAAAATGTAAAGACATACTTAGGGTTGACTTATTTATACTATGTGTAATGCTAATCATTGGTACGTTCAATTCTTCTGTAAGAGTATGACAGATTAATTAAATATACATAGTAAAATACTAGGATGTTCAAATTATTTTTTAAAGCAATCTTTGTAATCTTCGATTTGTTTTAGAGCAATATAATTTGTTTTAACTAACAGCTGGTTAAATATAAACTATGGAACTATTAGGTTATTTTATTTACTCTTATTTTGTCATTGATTATAGGAAATAAGTAAGATTAATAGAGATAATTAGACCACAGTTTAAAATAGTTTAGACTAAAATTAATTAAACCACAGTACAAATCGAGGCTCTGTACACGAGTCTTAATAAAAAAGGATAAATGCAAATTATTTTACTGCTCCACTTTTCAAGAAAAGAATAGAAAAATAACAGGGTTTACATATTTTAATTCTTCATGGTAGCTTTTTGTTTACAATTAATGTTTGTCTGCTTTAACTTTGTTTGGATTAGGCCCGGAAATATTGATGTCATAAAAAGAAGATAAAAAATAATCAGGAATCACGATTTTAAATTACCACCACAACCTCAGCCGGGTTTTATACAAAGATAAACAGATGGATGACATAGATTGAACACAACGTCAACATTGACCTAGGATACTTGCAATTAGACAATCCATCCTTTTATAAAATCGTGTTCAGTTGTGGTTACGTTTGGGGGTGCCTATATCAGCGCCCCCAAACGTGAAAATATCACTTTTATTTCAACTATGAATATATTGTAGTTTAAATTAACTAATATGGGAAATTACGATGTACATATTCAATGTGGGTGGGTAATAATCAAGGATAGAACTGATAACAGTATGGATAATAAACATTGACAATTACCCCATTAGCTTTACTAGCGTGTTTATTTTTTATGTTCCTGCTACATGTGACAAGGTCTTTTTTTCAAATGAATGTTATTTGAACCAAACAGCTGTTTCAAAGCAAACTGTTATTGTTTTTACTTTTTTTGCTTACACTTATTTATTTAGCAAGTAATGCAGTGAAATTGATATAAAGGATAGGTGTGACGATTAGTTTTGATGTTAGGACACCAAAGTTAAATTATGTGTACTGTGAATTTTATTGGATATTATGGTTTTATTTTAGGTCGTTTCTATTCAGACCTACTGGAAATTGTGTATAGTACTGTAGTTGTATTGTGGTGATAATAATTATGGAAGAGGCAGGTATGCTATGGAAGGTGGTATCGTTGACTAGGTCTGTACACTTCTCAATTGACTATTACTCTCTCTACTGTAGGCTATTTATAATCAGTGTGCGAATCGGCTGCAAATATCACTTCAACATCGTAAAAATTGCGGAATTTTGCTGTTTTATGTAAAATTATCGGATTTAAAAATAATGCATATCCTATAGGCCTATGATGGAATAAAAACATATTTGGTCACACAACATTTGTTTACAAGATGATTTTTCACATTAAAACTGCAATAAACTTTGTCTTTATATGTGTAAACTAGCTGATTTGAATTGTACACGATTTTAACTGACTACTACTGAATTCCCGTACGTAGGACGGGCTAACACCTCGTTAATATTAAGACAAAACTTACTTTTACCACTGAATGTAGTACAATTCTTTTCTTCAACTTTTGTATGGATTCAGATCCGTCTCCTTATGCACGATCTTCGGTTTCCTGCTATTATTTTCTTTTTCTAAGCACGTAAAAATATGTAACGCAAGAATAAGAGAATGTGTGTGATGTAAATAGTGAGACAGTTTTTGTTTATGATGCCTTGTTTTGACAGCATTCTCGTTTACCTTAGACTTTGTAGCGAAATATGAGGTGACGATACATTGTTACTCAGATGTTAAAAGCAAAGGTGTCATATATCGGGGTCGTATGTATATCAGTTAAATAGATTTAATCTTGATTACGTAAAAAACATAAAAACGCTATTGTAATTTTTTATCAGATAATTTAGGTAAAAATTATAAACCAAAAATAAATAGTAGAGTGTGTTAACGAAACCCAAATTACAATTAACGTGAGTCGTTTTTAAGGAATGAATCAAAAACATTTTAAGGTTTTCATGTTTTCTTTACTTAAGAGCCAATTAGCTAATATGTATCGTTGCATAGAGTTATTTATGAGGTGTAGTGTTACTAGTATTTTATTGTAAATAGGTCTAAAAATTGTGTTTTGCAAGCTCTAAAAGTATGTATTGTAGAAGAATGCGTTAAAAGTAAATCATTGGTTTTATGCCAGGAAATATTGACTTTAAGTTTCTAGGAGTTATACCAGAACCTATTTATACATTTTTTCAATTTATTAGGAAACCGGATCAATAGAAAACAAAAATGAAACGTAATCTTAAAATAACACAAACTCTATTTGAGCTTGCAATAACGCCATGTTGAGTTTAGTTTGCAATAAATTACCAATAACAACTAATCTCATAGATAATTATGTGACCACGCATGTTAAAGCAATGAATTCTGACATGAGGTTGATTTGTTGTCAAACAGTGTCTCGCAGTACCAGTAATTTGGGTTGCGTAAACAAATACACGCTATGTACTTATTTGTAAACGTATATTTAAAACAAGTTTCTAATTTTTAAATAACCAATTTTTAAGGTGCGTTAGTAGTGTAGATATTTGGTTATATTTACCACTAAAGTAACTTATAGTTATGCAAAAACAGTAGTTAACTATCCTAATAGTTAAAGTTCCTTAGAAAATTAGATTCTTTGTGATGATTTCAATCACAAGAACATTCGGTTGAACAGTAACTTAGTTAACAAATACTTGGTTTTCTTGTAGTGAGATAGCTTGGCGTATCTTCACTGAATAAAATAGTTGTAGTTCCTAAAATAATATTTACTATTTTGAAGTAGTTAAATATTCATGGGAAACTTAAATATCGAAAAAACCAACTAATTTTGTGAATAAAAATAGATAATCAGTTTAGATTGCAATTTGGTGAAACAGTATGTGTTTAGTGTACAAAATAGTAACAGTTTCCAGTTATTAGCAAATTTCCCATATAAGGAATTAGCTATTACAGTAGGTCTTGCGGTAAGGCCTGGACCCGAGACCGATTGATTTTTTCGCGTTGAGGTCCCCAGAGAAAAATAAAAAACAATTCGTTCCAATTCATATATATTTAAATATGTGTCCATTTATACGATAACTCGAGCGAAAATTGTCCGAATTTGATTAAATTTGGTATGAAAACCTACATTTATTCCAACGGGTTTGCAAACCAGCATGATTGGACAATGGAGACGGGATTTTATAGGGTTTTCCTATTTTGGACCTAAAAACAAAAATTGTTCAATTAATTCTGAACCATTTTGTAACTGCATCATAGCTTACAATCCATCGTACAATAATGCTTAAGTCCTATGCTATTAATGCTTGATATTTCCTACGATAACACTTGTCAAAACTCCAAATAATTTATTGACTCCTTTAAACCAAACAAATTGACCAAAAAGGTATTTCATTATCAATAGATGCTGATAACATTTACGTAAATATACCTCCCAACGAAGCTATTGACGCATAAGTTACACAGCTACAACAGACTGAATAAATTTCTGAACATTAAAACAATTGTAGAAGAAATAACCAAACAGAATCATTTTGAATGGACCAATAAAACATATTGTAACCCCAAACAACTGCATATATAGGCTTGTAGGCTCTCCTAGCTAAAATTTATTTAAAACATTTTGAAAACAATAATATTTTAACACCATCTAACCCCCACCACCGTAAAACACTTTTCTACAAGAGATGTGTATACGATTCGTTTGTAGTGTCTAAGGAACTACACGACAGGCAAACGTTTTTATAAAGTATTGGAAATTTAAAATGGAATTGGATGCCAGCAACTGCTTAAACTTCCTATACGTAAAAATAAACAATAGTAACTACGAATTTTTCATCTATAGAAAACCAACACAAACTGATTTAGTCATACACAAAAACTCCAATCATCCATATGTATATAAACTAACAGCATTCCGAGCTATGATATACCGAATTCTCACATAATAACCTTTGTCCCCGTGAAAGGTTAAAGTTTATTTTACACTTTAGTTTCAGGTATAAAGGTGTATATTTTGTAACAAAGGTTAAACGTTTCTTTTGTTAAATTAAAGCTAACGTAAACTTTGTAAAATCAAAGAGTTCATCGATGTTTTATCAGCATTTCGGTGGCAAATTTACACTTTCTAAATTACACGTGTTCTGTTTACATGATACAGGATGGTTAAGTTTACAAAGTTTATGCACAATTTTAAGTTTCATCTTTCTTATTAATAATAACATTTTACAACCATAATACAAAGGGTATACCAAAGCTTCTAGGTCAAATTTAATTATTATTTTCTTAATAATATTCGCCTAGTACCTCAGAAACTGTTTGTTTCATCGATTTATGAAGAATCAAATACAAATTATATAAAGAGCTAAAACAAAAGCTCTTTTAAGTTTTTCAAACATTTAATATCGTTAGTCATGGTTATTTCCTCAGAACAAAGATAATGTTTAAAAAGTAGCTAAAAATCTATGTTTTAAATTTGATTTGAAATAGCTTATTATTATTTGTTTTTACTACAATTTATGTTTTAAAAGTTTTTTTTTTGTACAGGAGATATTGTAATGCTGCATAGTCATCGGTAAAATAAAATAAAATATATTTTCAATTTAAAGTCAAGTTAAAAGGTGAATTCCCTTATCTTAAATATACACACATTAACAGTGTCCCGTAACTTTATATTAAGATAGACATATATTGATTGCAATGTTCTTTGTTCTTGTCGGAATAATAAAGATTAGTTGTGGACAGAATCTCAATCAGGTGATCTAAATTCAAAGCACTCACCTGCTGTCAATAACTTTCAGCTCCAATTCCTCCCCTACTGTTGTTACAGTTTAGCAATGAAACATTGCAGTTGATTTGGAGCGAAACGTATCCCAACTGAACCAAACTCAATAAATGAAGAATATGTTTAAAAAATCCAAGAACATATGAACTTGTTATGACAAAAAGAAATAAATTTAAAGCACACTTCAATAGCTCGTAAATCAAATTATTCCTGTTAACAATCAGGTGGTAAAGGAATAAATAACCAATTGTCTTATAATGGTAGAAACTATCTCCATGTAATATACTGAAGTTGTGAAATGTTTCACATAATTCAATGATGGACGCATTATTTAAATAGTCACTCAAGGTTGGATTTACATAGTTTTGATTATTATTACATCTCACCGGAATAAAACTTTTCTTACACGTATATGGCTAGATCAATTGTTAGTAATTCTAGGAACATTATGGTGAGATTTTTTCATTTCCTTATACGATGATTGAGTGGTAGAGTGTAAAGATTTGGTCCCCAAGTTGCCGGATTAAAGTCCACCCAATTACCAACAAATCCGATCAAAATTATAGAGCCACAGGCATCCTGTAGGCATATTCAGAATTAATGTAAAAATGAGTCCCATTCAGATCTTAGCGTCCCTCCATGTCAAGGTGGGCCATAAATGATGATATATTAAATAATAATCAACATATACATTTCGTATCTCATTCGAATTCTCAATATTGATATTTCTTCAATTATATAAGTGTAAAATATTTATAAAAAATCTTATAAAACTTACTGTCGAAAACTTTTTTATCAAGGATCTTAAACACACATCCCAACAAATATTTACAAACCGTTACACCTTCATAGCCCACCGTTACTGTAACGTTAGTGTGGATATCGGTATAAGAGTGATCCAATGGAAGGGAAGAATGAAAAATGAAATGACAAACCTAGCACCCAAAGTATTCACGGTGTATGCCTATCGTAAACATTTAACATACAACTCGATATTTCTTGTTTAAAGAATTAATTGGACATTTACACATTAAATCTAAAATTTCTATAATATTTTCTAATCAATTTTCTTAGTCTACCATTTAGCTGTTTGCCATTAGCTATGGGGTACTACTGTACGGTAATCAGTTTTTACTGGACACTAACCAGCTGATTATATTTAGAAATGAGTAGTTATAAACAAAACATAACCTCTCTTTGGTGGTAAGAGTAGTGATTATTAGTCATTTAGCCGTTGGGAACATAAGAATTTGTATGGACTTTTTATTGTTATGTTAGCTCAGAGTAGTAGCCTATGGCGTAAAATATCGTACGTAGCTCGTCCAAAATATGTTTAGCGGACTCGTATGGTAATCCCGTAATCGACTTCCTATCGCACGGGAACGACTCGTCCACTGAACATCTATTTCCAGGACTAGTAACGTAATATGCTATTATTAATCTGTTTACAATGCATTATTTGTAATCAATTAGTAAACCCTTAGTTTAATGTAATGGGCAACTTACGCCAATAAACCAAGACAATCAATGGCACTCTGATGCAAACGCCGTTCTTGTTGCTTACAATTGCAAAACTTGAAATTGGTTTGACAATTCTGGTACTAACTCCATAACTTTAGATCAGTTGGTTATTGTTTCATTCAGCTTTGGATATTTAACAGTGGTGAAATACTAAAATAACCCACTAAGCTGAAATATCAACTAGAATGGCTAAAAGGTGACATACAAACATTGTATTGTACATACAAATTTATGTGGTTAGCTAAGTGTTATAGAGTTAGATAATTAATGTATAGAAAGATACTAGACTTTTCTTCATTTTGCTATTAGTACGGATCCTCGTAAAAAACAGATAGGCTTAATCAGTAACAAAGCCAAACAAGTCATATCATTCAATTTTAAACTTATTATTATTAAAATTTGGCCTACAATATGTCAATATTTGTGTTTCCATAGTAATTGGAAATAAATATAAAAATTAGTGCAATAGTGACTATAAAACTTTAAGTACAAACACGCAGTATTTTTTTAACCCTCTTTTAGGTCCTCGGTTTGATCCTGAGAAAAGCAGGTGGTTTTTTGATGGTTGGAACAGCTGTCCTTGATCATTGGGATTTTAAACAGCTGATATTATTCAGTAACAAGGCAGTTCACTTCATTCAACACTCATCCTTCACTCATACCCCAAATGAAATACGCACCTATGTGGCGTCTCCAACTAAACTGGTAATAATAATAATAATAATAATAATAATAATAATAATAATAATAATAATAATAATAATAATAATAATACGAAGGCCATTATAACAGTTTTGTGAAATAATGATGGTTATAAGCAATAATGATAGTTTTTATTAAAAGCAATAATACCATAAATTGTTCACTTATTGTTATTAATTAACAGCACTTTTTGTTAAATATTATAACGTCTTGATAATCATTGTAGGGGTTATTAAATTTACTGAAAGTAAATAATAGGCAAATTGCATATGGTTTATTCGCCTATTGGGTGTTATGATGATTAGAGTGTCCAATCCAAATCGATCACCACTTACCACCTTTTATGTATATTTACCGTCTTGTGAGTAACAGTATCCTAAGCGTAAATATATGCTTTAAGTGTTATAAGACGTTTCTTGTATTTAAATATTATGTAAATAGTGTCGTTTTTCCTGGTACTTTTAAACGAATTTCTGAAAACCATCCAAGTAGTAAAACTGATTAGTTGTGAGAAACTTCTTCGATGTAGGAAGAAGCAAATTATCAACCAATAAAGACTCCGATATGAAAAACTGTTTTGCAACTCTAGCTTCCTCCTTCAAGCGATTGCACTAACTGTATAATGAACTAGACTGTTGCAAGTGTTATTCTTGTATAAGGGTTGGTTTTAATGTTGTTATTACAATGTTCAAACTACTTTAGAAGTTGTGATTCTAAAGCTTTTGTAGCCAGTTTTTTTAATATCCATCTTGAATATTATATAGTAGGCTTGAGTTACAAACCTGTTTATATTTTACACTTTTAAGTTTTAAAAAGTCATCTGTTTGCTTAAGGTATCATGCAATAGTGCCAATTTGTTAAAAGGTTAATCGAGATTGAGATATTAAGAGAAACATACATTGTCCTAGTGATATATTCAGTATCCTTCTTTCTTGTATCATCATTTTGAAAATCTAAAGTGACATTGCAGTAATTGATTATTCCTTTTGTGATTCCTGGTTCTTATCCATTATCGAGATTATTGTGTACTGAGCTTTGAGCATATTTAATTAAGTTCCTCCGTCAAAAGCTTATTCTGAGTAAGCTTACTATGACATATAAATTCAAAGGACTCTGTGACAATGCATTAATACAAGGGAAATAAATGATCTAACCATAAACTATGCCCTCAATTATTCTCATGATGCATTATTAATTTGCATTTAATTTTTCTCAAACAACCGATATTCTTTTTAGACAACCAATATTTTTATCAGAATACAATAGTGTGCATTTTATTGTATTCAATAATGTGTTCCTAATAGTTTAGGGTGGTGATCGTATGTAATTTTAAGCTAAGCTACTAGATGCAAAATAGATGGTAAAAAATCCGTGCTCTCAAATACCATTTAATATTTAGTCATCCATAACATGCACACTTGTGAGTGCAGTGATTGTTTTCTGTATTTACGATAGACTTATTAATGGTTTTCAATTGTTGATAATCAATTTAAATGGAATAGTCAGACTGTAATGTTCGATCCAATTTCAAGAACTAATGGGCGGAAATCTGAGTTTAGTTGCGTATAATGGCACAACTTGTTGGCAGGTTGCGTCTAACACAATTAACATCAGTCGATTTGAAATTACGATTTTGTCAGAAATAACCTACAGTTTTTGTTGGTTGCCTTGTGTTTTTGAAGTTCACATTATTCGCTAATTTCCGTATCACCACTTGTGTGGTATTTTAATAATGTATGTTATATGGCTGAATGACTTACTTTTTGCTGCTGAATTTATTATTATATACTAGCTGGCCTGACACACGTCGTCCTGTCCTAATCAGGTTTTATGGCAAATACTCGTTCATTTTTCAAGATGAGCTCGTTCGCATCGCTCAATCACGTCCTGATTGAAGTTCGTTTGCTACGCTCACCCACCTTTTGGTTGGAACTCTTTAGCTGAGCTCACTCTCCTCCAGGTTGAAGTGAGTAAAGACAATATTTTATTTTAATTTTAAAATAAAATTACTAAATAACGGTTTATGGATTATAAATTTCTTACATAACAACCTTCCCCTAGCACCAAGGAATACAAAAAAAAAATAATAATCATCCAATTCGATGCACTTGTTCCCGAATTATGGAATACCGTTAAGAAAAGGGAATTCATTTTTACTAGCTGTTACTCCCAGGTTTCATCCCGTTTGAATTCATAAGTATTAATACAACTATTGATTGGTTAAGTTAAACTTAAATAAACAAAACAGAATACAATAAAATTATCACACCTGATTTTAATAATGTAATAAATTTAAATAATAACATACAAATACATACAGCTGAGGTATTTTTAAAATGAATTGAAAGTCCCCTTTAGAAAGGAATTACGATTTTAAAGGACAATTTATGAATTATGAATAGTTTTGTGCTAGGTTTCTCGGCTTGACAAACATTTTAAGTATATGGTTTATGGACGTGTGCCTTGTAGTTTTCTCAAAAAATCATGGGTACTTTGGGATTTATATATGGATTTATACGTAAAGAGATGTATGGTTCGGTAGGGTATATTAGGAAAAGAGCCATTTAATACAAAAGCTTGCAGTTGTAAACGGCTGGCTTGGCACTTCAGTTCCAGAAACTTTATTGTTTACAGAGCTGTAATAGTTTTATTGTACACGTGTTTTATCAATTATATAGCAACACTCAGGTGATTTGTGATTTTAACAATGAAAGGCGTTTAAACCAAATCAAATACATACAAATAATTGTTTAAAACATTATTGATTGATATGTGCATTTCATGGGAATAGTAAGCCCCCAAATAATGGAAATAAGGTGAGTATACCCCCAAAGATATGGTTTTACAAGCAAATGATAACATGTTTATCAACTTCAGTGTAGCTATTTACCTATACAGCCCTATGCAGTCATGCAGATCATACGAATTTATATTTTCGTGATTAGATAAAATATATCTTTTAAAGCTCACACTTATTCCCTATTAAAAGTATATTAGTTAAACGAGTGCTAAGGTTTGCTGCTACCTACATTTTAAAACACACAGGTGGTTAGTTAGTTTAATACAATAACTTAAAGAACACTAAATCGATTAAGATTTGTAACACACAGTTTCAACGACTTACGTTAAAAATCAAATATGGTAACATAAATTGAAGGTAAACACATTATATGTAATATTTTTGTATTAAGAGCTACTTCAAACAACCTTACGAGCTTTAAAATTTACTTGGCAAAGTTTGTGGTTTATTCTATTTTGGATATTCTATGTCAGAGGAGACAAACGTGTATAGTGCTACTCACCGAGCCGGCAAATGTCCTCAGAATGGCGGTCGTCCGTCTTTGAAGACTGTTTTCAAAACAAATCTATTAAAAGAACTAGTAAGAGCGTTTGTCTTACACGTTATCTTAGAGTTCTTTTTTGCGTATAAAAGAACACTCATATAATAAATAAATATCGCCCATTATAGAAAACACATCGGTTTTTACAGTGTTTTAAAGTTAGATTGTTCATTTGGCAGTGCATTTATTTAACTGACCATAATCATAGTAACTTTTTTAACTATAAAACAATACAAAGTCAAAGGAGAGTCTGAAATAAGTACTTGAAGATATATATTCTGGTAGCGGTAATGTGATTAATTAAAACAGTTATAACTTTTCTTATGAACTTTTAATTTGTAAAGTTCAATGGCATATTTTATAAGACGCAGTCAGTGGGATCCCATTTACGTATTTTCTATTAAAGAGAAAGAGTGGCTACAGATCATTTATATAGATAGGATTTTTTGATAGAACCGAGAAGAATGTAGAGAAGAATGGAAGAATGAGATGTCAAAGAAGAATGTAGTAATAACCAGAATGGGACGATGTGTATGGAAGAGGTTATGTAGTTTACTGGATTTCTTTCAAAATACTTCGATCAACAATTCTAAGAGTCATCAGAAAAACTTTGTTTTAATTGCAAACAGTTATTTGCACGTATTTTTTTGATAGATAGTACATGTAAAAACTGCCAGTTATAATATTTAGTATAATACTACAGTACAATTATTAGTGTAATTAGTGTAGTATTAGTGCAATGGGTACTGTTTTAGTACAATATTGTTAACTACATTTAAATTTATTCCTTTACAAAAGAGATGGAATGTTAATAAAATGTTGAGGAATTATATTGAATGAAATCTGCACCCATTAATATTGACTATTAAATATGTAACAATGATTTCTGTAGCATTATCTATTTTTGTAAAAAAAATGTTCACCACACTATGATGTTTTTAGCTGTTTAACATACGTTAATTGGTGGCTTTAAGTTAAGTTTTGCTAGCCATGCTAGCTGTCATGGTCATTTGGGGACCAAGCAGGTTTTACATCCCTAAGACCGCAAGATCAGATTCCTGCTTACTTTCTTGAAACATGAATTCATATTAAATACACAATCGGTATCCATAACATTGCAATAGAATGGTTTTATTGTCACCGCTGCCTAGCAACTGATTGTTTTATTTTTTTCTGATTCCTAAAATTATTTCATTGCATAACCTTTAAGTTGTAGTTGTGTTGACTATCAGTGTGCATTATTATTGTGGTCAATAGTAGTAATAGGGTATAGTGTGGTGAAAAATAGCGTTCGTACCAGGGACTGAAATGGTTTTACAGCTCTCGATCGTTTTAAGTTCTAAATTGTTATATCGTACCTAATACTATCTTGAGCCGGCAAACCTCATTTTCGGCTCTATTTACGAAATATACTATTATTTGCTACCTGGACTATTATGAATAATTTACAACTGTCATTTCCAGATGTTTACTCGTAAATAATCAAAACTCATAAATATTATGGTTTCAACGTTGAAGCTTAAGTACGAGTATATCATGGAACAGTATTTGTGGTACTTATAATAATGATGATAATAGTTATATTGGTCACTTTCATAAAATAAATTCAAGCATTTCATAGACCAATCCAAATTAATATTAAATTCCATAGCTATTTTCAATATCCCCAACCTTTACCTAATCTTTTATTGTAGTAGTTTAATATTTATTTGACTTCTTCTTTGATGGTCTATCTTAAAAGGCAATCAGTTTCAACCGACTCAATCTTTTTATTTAAGACTATCTGTGCAGCATCATTTAAAATTTAAATTATAATATTTATATAGTGTGTATGTTGACTGCATTGAATAAATTTATTCACACTCGTGGATAAGGTGATGAATGATAATGCTCGTACCAAGCATTGGCTGAAACTTTTAAACTTTGGAAAATCAAAACAAAATGTACAAACAAATATAGGCTATGTTACATCATTTATGCCTGGTACAATATATTTCAACAATTATCGTGCTATAATGCTTGGCTTAGAAAAAAATCTTGCAGTTGTAGTAACATAGAATGATGAAAACAAAATAGATAATAATAATACAATAAAAAGACAACAGTAGTTATTGACTTGACTTTTCCAATCCTAAGATAGATTTCCCAGGTGATCTAACGTCATGCTTCTTCAATCTTAAGATGACGTATTGGAAAACGAATCCTTACAACAAATACAGACTTGGGTATATGAAATCCCTCAAAGGACTTATTTTCTTAAGCTATTATTATTCCTAAGATATTACTCCTTATTTTGAATAATAACCTAGGTTGTTGTAGAAAACAACGGTTCTGTGAAACTTGAAATTTATAAGAAATATTTAATTAACTTGAGTCTATTCTTCAACTGTTTGCTGTGTTTTAAATGTATGTTACAAATAGCTTTTGCAGAAATTTAATATTATGGGTTATATTTACAGTATAATTTTTTTTTATAAGACTGTACTAAGAAGGGAATTGGAAATTAACCCTCAATGTATTAATAAAACAAAAATAATTAATTTAATTAATTACATCTGTGTTTTCTTCAGTTTTAATTTAGAATATATAAGTTAAACTCAGGTGAATTAAATTTAATATCTGCTTCCTTTTTTCTGGTGGCATTATACTCTAAAAGAAATTTTGCCTTAAAATGTTTAGGATCAAATCCTTTAATATTTACTTTTTTATTTATTAATTCAAAACAACGACGTTGTAGCTTGTTTAAACGAATATGGTGATGTAAGGCTCCCACAAAAGTCCCTCAAACATCACAACGTTATTGTTAATTAAATACTATGTACAGCATTTATTTTTCTCTAAATCATGTAGTATACTTTTTTGTCTACTTTGTGTTTATGCACAAAATATGAATTAATACTTAAATATGCATATTAAGAGTGAATGTGTTAATTTTGTAAAGGTGCTGTAGGTTAGCGTTACGTAAACTAATGCTAATTTTTGGCTAAACAACTGAAGAGAGTTGTGGAAACTAGGCAAAATACTTTAGTACTAGGCCTGGTGAATCTTATTATGACTATACTGGCATGCGTCTGTCAATTTGAACACCATTTAGAATCATTATGTAGCTTTCTTAAATTGGATTGGTGATTCGTTTGCTTTGATTTTAATGTACATGGAGGTTTCCCTTTTTTAATGTATACAGCCTTAAATAAACTGATTTTCATAACCTTGTTGTCAAGTCCCTGAATATTACGATTACATATTTAAAACTGTTCACCATTACGTAAAATGATATGTTACTAGTAAATATTTGCATAAACTAATCTCAATCACTGTTTTACATAGCTATAAAGTTTACTACTAAGGGTTACTACTAAACTACCTAGTAACTTAAGGTTAATTCTAACAAATTAAAAATTTTAGTGGTGCAGAATAAGTTTTATTCTACAAAAATTTTTGTATTCTTACAAGTTTTTTTTTTTTTTTTTTTTTTTTTTTTTTTAATATGACAATTACGAATTCAAACGAATGACGAAGCTAAATACGGAACCAAACGGGAGATTTAAATGCAGATATCCCTTGTTTATGATTATTAATACTCTATAAAAATACTCTATAAACCACGGCCACCTCTATAAAATATGGGTTTCATATTTTGTATGAACTTATTTAATATGTACAATATCATAAAAAAATTGTGTGATTAGGAATTAACTGTATGCAAAATACTTGAAAATACTATATTTTAAATAGTACATAAGTTTCTTTTGTGAACATAATATAAAATTACGGTTTCGGACCACATGACGCAATTAGCATTGCAGGTGTTTTAATCCGTTTACAAATCCGAGGAAGATGTTTAAGTACCTTGCTGTGAGGGAGAATTTAATAAGAGTGAATTAGTGTTACCCGCTTTTATACAAACCCTCATACGTGATTTATTTTTTAAATGCAAGAAAACTATGTAATCCCTCAAGTATTCTAATATGTTAAGTGCCGTGTAAAATAAAAAATAAAAACAGTGGCAAATAGCAACGAGTTAAAACCAACTACATTTGTACCTCATAAATATTATTAAAAATTGTACAACTTAATTGGTTTGAGGACATTAACACTCTAATCTTAGGAACAAATTGTACACTGAACAAACATACTGATTCAGAAATCAGTATTTAAATAAAAAAGTTCATGCTTTTTGATAGGTTTCTGGACCATAAGCAGCAAATTTCAGTCATAGTTGGGTCAGCTCCATAACTAGGTTCAGTATATACACATACTGGTGTTGAAAAATGAAGAACCTCAACTCATGATAGTTATACATTCTTTTTAGTAAATCCACCTGTTTAAGTTAAAGTGTATACAACCATTATTAAAATTACCATTTGCTTTTTTATTAAAATGTGTAGAAAGAGTTGTGGTTAACATTTTCACATTAACCCTTTACTTTCCTAACGATTAAAATACACTCTTCTCATTGTTGTCGTTGGTGAAACATCATAACTACTCCAACGTTCTCATTTTGTTATCTATGTATGTATTCTGTATGCAGTAATTGTATGTAATATGTTAAAATATATTTTCTGTTCAAAAAGGAATGTATTGACCTCGACTTAAACTACTTTGAATTGAATTTTTCATTACACGACATTATTAGACCACACAATATTGTTATGTTATAAAATGCTATTAAGGTGTAGTTCGAAAAGGGTTTTTACACAAATAACATATAATCATATGTTATAGAATAGTTTGGTTGGAATGACTGTATTGTTGAGTTGTGAAGGGACGAACACAAAACAATACACTATTATATATTCAGCAATCATTTCTGAAATGAAAAAAGTGTATTCTGGATTATTTACAGTACTATTGAGTAGTCTTTATAATTTTAAATTGTAACCATCCATAACATGTTTATACCTAAGGATATGTAAATAAGACAATGGTAAAAATCAAATGGTTTATTTTACCTAACATGGTAAAAATAGTATTGTTACTATCGAGGGCTAAGAAGTTGAGGGAAGCTAAACAGAAATTAATTCACAGCAATACAACTAATAACTATGAATTTAATTTATTTCGTGTTTACAGTACAAATATCTGGTGAACTTCCTTGTAACTACCCAAGACAGGACTAGAAATGTACTCATACACTATAAAGATATACCAAACTATCTCACTGTAAGACGACCGAGTATTTGTTTTCCAAGTCACCGAGCCGGCAAATGTCTTTGTGACTACAGCCGTCCATCTTTAGTGAACCTTTTAACAATCCAACTATCTCAGAAACTACTCCTATTTTATTTAGTTAATTGATGATTCTATCCAACTGTAAGAAGATCTGTATTTGTTTTCCAAATTATTCTTTTAATTATTCTTTGGGTTTTAATTCAGTGAACATACAAAAGTGTAGTAATATAGGTTTAGTTTAGGATGTTACATAGAAACACTGTATGACACGAGTTTAAATTTACAATACATATAATAAGGCACACATACAAAAATAGTCTGTCAATTTTATCAGCATTTATAAACAAATATCCGTGACTTATGAACAGAAACCATTTCTCCATCCTTATTATGATCAGTTTAAAAGCACAGGATTTTCTTACAATAAGATGTTGTTATATAACTGTATTAGACTGTGTAGTTAATTGGTGTAATTTTTTGTTATTTCTGGATATAATCATAGAACACCAGACTTAAAAAAGCATGAGCAGCAAAAACAATAGAAACATCTACGTACGACGGACAAAGAAACATTGAATATCGAGGTTAATATCTAAACAGTCATAAATGTTTATCTCATAGTAAATGAACTTAGTAGACTTGCATAAAAGCATTCGTAAATAGTTTGGTGAATGAATAAAAGTGCATATTTAATTAGGCATAAATTAAGAATTATTTTGTAATATCTCAACAATAATGCAGTTTTGTGAGTACGGTGATCAACAAAGTAAAAAGCTAGCCCCAAAGACTTAATGATAAAATGGCTCCAAATTATAAATAAGAATAAAACATCAAGAATCAAGAATCAAGAATTTTTATTTCCATAAAATGTGGTTACATTGCTGGAAAACGTCAGTCAACTATAGCTAAAAAAATAAAAACTAAAATAAGACAATGGTACAAGGTTTCTTACCAATATAAGAATTACATTCCTGAAACTCTCCATGCAAAGAGAAGAAAAAAAAACAGCACACAGCACTCGGTTGAAAAACTAAAAAAAAACTACTTACAAGTTCTTCTTTCAAATCAAAAAATTCTCTGTTTTTGTACAAAGGGTTTGCCAAAAGGAGCCCCTCAACACCTTTTCTAAATTTTGGGTCCGGCAGGTTCCGAGCTGCAAAAGGAAGATTATTAAAAAACTTATAACTTAGAATCTCATTCGACATCTGAACTTTAACTGAACATCTGAACATCTGACATCTGAACATCCAATGCCTAGTTCACCAATGTCAATTTAACATATTATATTTTTGTGGGTAATTTAATTTGATTATTTAAATTGGAATTTATTAGGGCAAAATAGTTTTTACATCCAACATATTTACACTACAGTAACTAAAATGTCAACTAATAAGCTTTTAGCCATATTACAAGAGTAGGAGGGAACCCTTATTCAATAAACTAGCGTCATGAGAAAATATAGGCAACCTTTATGAAATATCTATTTATAAGGATATATATCTTAATTTTCTAGAATTTATGAATCATTTTACAAAAAAACCGTGTAGGAATATAAAAAAAAAACACACAATTAATGTGCATAGAATATATTCAACATTTAAATATATTTTCTCTTTACGTTAATATAAAGGGGTAATTTATAAACCGGGTTCGAACCAGACCACATTTCTAAATACTGTTTTATATTCTGTGATTAGTGATGTAGATAAATAATACTAAACTTTTTAAATCTAAAAAAGTTTCCACAGTAAAACCATACTACAAATTACCAGTTAAACGCATTTTTACGCTACATTTTTAACGCCATAACAGCCTACAAAATAGACAGAATCAGTTTGACCTTTGTAGTACAACTGATAACGGAGAAGGGGTTTTACATAATTCTGCATCCGTACCGCAACCGGTTAATATTAGGCCTACTTTAAATGTAAATGTTTTTCGTTGGTTATGTTCTTTGTGTATCCATTTAAATGTAATTTCACGACTCTATTAATTGTATGAAGCATTCTTGATAGGAGATCACCTGATGGTACATGAATAGAAAAAACATGTAGTTACAAATTATTTTTAATATAAAAAATAGAAAATCTACAAAACCATATTTTTCAAAATTAGGTATCATGACGGTTTATGACCTATATATATTTGAAACCATTTTACATGTAAAAAAATTTAACACACAAAAATACAGTCAAAAATCACATACATACAACTTAAGAAATAAAAGATATGTAGAACCACATAAATTACAGATTTTTGAAAATAAAACAACTTTTATTGGTACTAAATTTCTGTATAATCTGCCTAAGAATACTCTTTTTGAAGAAAAATTTAACAGTTTCAAAACCCGCCTTAAAGAATACCTATAGACTCATCCTATCGTTTCAAGTAAAGATTTTTTTTAATTCAAGGAATGTAAAATAAAAAAAAAATTGTATTAGTGTCATTGTCATACAACAACATAAAAACAGTTTTATTTGTAACCATCATAATTTTAATTAAGGACATTTATTAGTTGTAAGATTTGACTCTATTCAATGTATTCATGTAAATACAAAAATTGAATAAAGATGATTTGATTTGATTTGATTTTCATTAGTTAGTTTGACTATTACAATTTGAACTGTCGACGTAAAGTTGAGAGCCTTATATTTAACTAAACAGTCCAAGGGCTACATTATGAATTTTAATAATACCAAATAACAAAATATTGCAAAAGAAACATACACAACATAGTAAATCAGGTTACTGGTTGTTTATACGTGCGGGTACTGACAAGTCCCTTTGGGTTTGTATTTTTGCGTCGTTTGTGATACAGAATTCTTTTTGCCTTTAATTAGTCTGATAATACTGCACACTTTACTTTATTTCATAATTATTGCCAAATACAATTTTGAATTTTAAAATACTAAAGTGGTTAGACTGTTTTGTATTACAATAAAATGTTTTTACTGGGCTATTCATTGTTTAAAATAATATTTTACGCTAAACAAAATAAATAAAATGTTAATTTAATGTTTATCTCCGTTTTGGACTCTTGATACACCAGTTACTGGTTCAAAGGTAATAAGGCTGATAGTTTCTTTATAACCAGCTGCAAACGATACTTTTTATGAATTATATTTAATTTAAACCCCTTTAGTTGAGGATGATTACCATCGTAAGTCCCTAACCTGGGGATTATGTACTTTAAAAAAATTAGTTAGCAATTTAACTCAAATTGAAATAAAAGCTTTGTCAGATAAAATGGAATTTTCCACTATACACAAACTCTAAAAAGTTATAGGCAGTATAAATTAACCACTTAATATTTCATTGTAATCGAAAATGACCTTAGGTTTAAATAAAAGTTTCAATTCCATTACAATATTTTTGTCAATTATACTTAAATTAGGAATAGTAAATGCTACGGTATATCCATATTTTTGGCACTTATAACTCTTTTTATTATGCAACCTGACCATCGAAAGTATTATATATATTTTTTATATTATATTGTTAAATTCAACTTTACCACAATAATTGAAATATGTATGGGGATTTTTCAAATTTTAATTTGGCGTTTTTGCGGCAACTCCATTATTTTTATTGATAGTATAATTCGGTTTTTACCATAATTGGAATTCTTAACATTTATTATCGTACGTATACCCAATCAATACTTACGTAATGATATTTTATAGACAGAAATTACTATTTAAACTATATATTTTTTTATTAATTACTACACATACTTTGGTTATTACCTAAGTTGCATTTCTTGAAAATATTACATCAGTATTTTTCCAGCCCAGTGGTCTGTCAAACAAGAAGAGTTCCGGTTGAAGGGTTGGCAAGAACCAGTAAAGATTTGTTAGAACAATAACGTTTTAGGTGCAGACCAAGCGAAAAAGAGTCCCTTTCGTAACAACATTTTATGCTCACAATCAAATTGGTTTTGACCATGGACCTTGAATCGGTAAATTTTTATTTTACTATTACATATAGTTAATCTGCCGGAAAAACAAAGATTTATTTTATAGTATTTGCTATACAAGTTATAAAGTTCATTTCAAAATATCTAATGATTAGAAAAAACATATCTTAATGATACTAGTATTGAAAAAGGTTTATGTGAATTATAATTACACAAGACCAATAATTTTAAGAGGTCTAATGTATACACACTTTTGACAATGTAAATACAATTATTATTTGATTTTTGCCATCCACGTAACATTTCATTATTATGAATATTGTTTTTGGATACAATGAACAGCCATCATTTACTAATAAAATGACCATGAGAAATAAATAGTTGAGAGGGTGTGTGAACAAAATAGTATAAACGTTTTCATTTAATATAATTCAACATTAATACAACTATACTACGAGTAAATGAATGTAACATTTTTTTTTCTGGAATTTTAAAGTTGGAGTTGGATTTTTTGTATTTTACTACTAGCTGGCCCGACAGACGTCGTCCTGTCCTAATGTGGTTTTATGTCAAATGCTCGTTCATTTTCAATATGAGCTCGTTCGCATGGCTCAATCACGTCCTGGTTGAAGTTCGTTTGCTACACTTACTCACCTTTGTGTTGGAGCTCGTTCGCTGCGCTCACTTGCCTTCACGTTAGCTCGTTTGCTACGCTAACTCGTTTCCAGGTTGAAGTTCGTTCGCTACGCTCACTCACCTTTTGGTTGCAAATTAGCTGTAGTGATAAATAATAGTGCTGCACCTGTTGGTTTCGGAGTCCATAAAGGACAAACAAACATACATTGGTTTTTATATATATACATGATTAGGGTGATATCTTTCAAACTTATTTGCTTGAAGCAGTTTGTATTTCTTTATATTTAATAAACAGTACTTATTGCTTATTGTTCTTAATATTTAACATTGAGGTACTTAGGCTGCATGGGTCCACATATAAAATAATAACATACACAGCACTCTAAACCTCGATGTCGTAAACAAGCATTGGAAACCCATTCTCCACATCTGGAAGTGACTCGTCTAGCGAAATATCCTTCCGCCATTTCGGGTCCAAGGAAAAGAAGAAACTGAGTATACTGTATTTTGTTAAAATATTTAGTGAATAACTTCTTGATCAGCATCGTACTTGTTATTAAATTACCTGAAAAATACAAAAATGTATACGTATAATAACACTTGCAATAATATATTTACACATGCATGGAGAAACAACACCGGAAAGATCAAATGTCGCACAGCACTTGTTACAAAATGGCCACTCATTAGAAAAATTTGAAGACAATGTATGTATTTTAAAGAATTGTAAGAAAGGAAATGAGATGAATGTTTGGGAAGAATCGTATATTTATCAGAGAAATTTTAAAAATAGAAACAAGCTCATTAATCAACAAGTAAATTTTGGCTCCAGTTGTAATTATAGAAACCTATTGGCCGGTACTTCCGGTAACCAATAGTATATAAGGGAACGCCATTTTGATTCTTGTAATTCGCCTATTGGGTCTGATGATGATTGGAGTGTCCAATCGAAATCGATCACCACTTACCAACTCTTATATGTATTTACCGTCTTGTAAGTCGACAGTATAAGTGTACATATATTATTTCAAGTGTTATTAGACGTATACATTTTTGTATAAAAAAAAAAAATTTAGGTACGACGAAAAGATTAATTTTAGATAATAGAGTAATGACAACAAGAAACAAACCTAAACATTTTTTTTGAAAAATACAAAAATGTATAGCCTAATAACACATGCAATAATATATTTACGCTTATACTGTCGACTTACAAGACGGTAAATACATATAAAAGTTGGTAAGTGGTGATCGATTTCGATTGGATACTCCAATTATCATCAGACCCAATAGGCGACTGACAAGAATCAAAATGGCGTTCCCTTATATACTATTGGTTACCGGAAGTACCGGCCAATGAGTTTCTTCAACATTTAAAAATGATATTACGTAAAACAAAATTTGGAGAAATTTAATTCTATGATTTTGAGTTATGATGTCCTTCAAAATTTGAATAATAATTTTGTATATGTCTTATATACTTCATTGACATCAACAATTGTTTCAAAGAGATCACTACTCCACCTCTTGCATTCAGCACAGTCCAGTACCTCGCCTGATGCGCACAGGGAACAGAATCTGCGGAGACGTCTACTTCTTTGGCCGCAGTGTCTCCTCCTTCAAGTCCGAAACGAGTGCCGTACTCAGAAGAATGCACATGTAGTGAAATCTTGTTATAAATGTCACTCATCTGTTTCTCTTTCTGTTTTACTTTTGAATGTTATATTTATTTTGTTTTTGTTTTGTTAATTAGTCTATTTATATTGTTTTTGATGTTAAATTGTCTATTTATATAGTTTTTCATGCAACATGCCTGTATAGCTGTCACGTCCTGTAAATCATGTGTATTTATTCATTAAAACTGTGTTGTTATCGTATTTCATATTATTATATTTCATTTATTTATTAGTATTTCATACTTGTAATAATATTGAATAATTTATCACACTTAACTATTTCACTTTAAGTCACAACAAATTGTATTAATCTCAACTCAACTCTCTTGTAAAATGGCGTTTGCCGTGTATCTAATAAATAAATAAATAAATTGACGTTTGTGGTTTAATCTAAAACTACAAATTTAACAACAGTGTATTTTAACTTGCGATATTGAGCATTATTAAATGTATTCCAGTTAATGTACATTGATATGCAAGATAACAACAATGCTATCAGATCAGCCGATTGCCCTTAAGTGACATTAAACACAGTTAGTCAAATACTATCCTGCTTAATCTAGTATGTCTTGCACTACGTGCATAACAGACAGGTAAATAGTACATAAATAACACTGTATATGTGATATAATTTATATTACAAGATTAAAAAAAGAGCGCACGCATAAAATAGTTTATTTAATTAAAATAAGGTTTTAGTTTTAGCCAAATATGCCCCAAATTAAAATCAATAATTAATTTTAGCTTGCTGGATACAGTTAGGTGTTATTACTTGTCCTAAAAAGATTTAACCGTTATGTTTAAAAACATCTCAAAGAGTGCAAACATATATAAAAACAACTTTTACTATTCGTTCTCTTACAATAACGCAAAAAACATTTATCCTTGCAAGAAAAACAGTTGTTAAACAACTAGTAAAAATCTTATCAGCACCTTTTTGGTAGAAACTTAAATGCATATTTAAGTAATATAGATCAAGGTTAAAAGGGAACCTAGCATATAATATGTATAACTATTCTAAGGATATGAGATAAATATAATAATTGAAAGCATTTGCTGTGCACCCTAGGAACGAAAAATATGGATGAAAAGTTCTGAAATCCCAGAATATTTTATTTAATATAATTTATAATTATACATATATATATATATATTATAATTTATATAATGTATTTTATATTTATTTATTTCCTCTTGTATAAACATATGTTTATAATATATATAACATTTATCTTAAATTTCAATAAGAGGTATCGTGTTGGATGAACTAAGACATACGGCTGTAATTCAATTGACGTTTCTCTTTCTAGAAAAAACAAATACTTTGTCACAGCCCAAGCGTATCTTTCGTCGAAGTTGTTCTCAAAATGACACTTATAAAGAACAACGCTTCCATTAGCTCATAAAATTTAACTCAAAGCAAGAAGCTAAATATTTAAGTTTTTTATTTTCATCTTATATGCGTACGGAAGTTACTAGTATATTAAAATACTTTTATGTAACTGGATATCAACCAACAATTCAATCAAAATTTTTTAGGAGAATACCTAATACCCTGTCACACCAAAGAATCTTTCAAAAGTACAAATCCAAAATATTTGAGATTTTATTTTATTTTATGCACATTCTGGTACATAAATAGCGTGATAATTAAGGGTTGAAAATATTATGTTAACTTATTCTTACACAGCAATAATTCAAACAATGTTTAACTAATACCATTCTACTGGGTATAATAGCAGTTACCGTGCATAGTCATTGTATTTTATATCTACGTACGTCCGTAAAATATGCATATATAAATGAGGTGCTATTAACGTCGTCACACCCAAGAATCTTTCAAAAGCGCTACACTAAAATGCTTAAACATATTTTATATTTGATTTACATTGAGTTGCTTGGACACGGCATGATAATAAAGGTTTGTAAATGTTGTATTAACGTATTTTTATTCAGAAATTGTACAATTAATGTTTAAAAAAAGGAATTATACTTTGTATAGTAACTTTTATCGTGCATAGTTACTGTATTTCATGGCTAAGTATGTTTTCAAAAAGCATGTATACATGTTTTATTTTCAACCCAGGTATATTTCACAACAGTCCAAAATACTCAGAGTAAATAACATACCAAGAGAAGGTAATAGGCTTGGTAAAAAATTATTAATTTTGGCACATTTATTCTATGATTATGAAAATCACTTGTGCAGGTCATTTTAATAACTAGTTATGTATTTAAAAACGTATACATAATCAAGTTCTTACATAAAGAACACTTAATTATGTATTAATGAGTTGTACATCTTTGGTTTTTAATAGTAATGTTATGTATGGATTTTTTAATTAAAAATACAACTATTTCATGTGGTAAGCAATAACATAACTATTCAAATTTATATCTTATAGCTAAATTCTATTTTTAGTAATAATCATATTTTAATAGATTCAGTAAGAATAATTTTGTGTTTTTTTTTACAAAAAACAAACAAAATGAAACCGACACAGGGGCGGAAAACGAAATGGCGCAGTATTAAACATGACATTAGGTTGACTTCCTGTTCAGTGAGCTGTCAAACACACAACTTCCTGTATACAGCGTGGACAGTAAATTACTTAGTGGTTTATAAGCGAACCACAATTTAAAAATCCAAACGTAACGTGTGATGGTTTATTTATAAAGGACCTAAAAGATTCAATATTCAAGGTCTAATGTAACATGCACGAACATTCAAAATACTAAAAACTATCACTCTAGAGCTATTAGTGGAAAAACAAACAATTGTTATAGTAATCAAGTAATGCGTGGATAATTTCTTGAAATTAACTTACTCAAGATTATAATTTATGATTTTTAAAAAAAATCGTAGAATTTCAACATAATTTCCTTAGTGTTTTAGGAATTTTTGGAATTTTTTAATGTTTAAAGTAATTTATGTGTGTTTTTTTCCATTAAGACAAATTTATTTGAAGGATTTGATTGATTACGTTACTAATAGATAAATCCATACAGGAATTTCTTTTTTTCTAAAACACGAAAAAAGTAATTAGTTTTTATCAACACATCTTTAGGGTCAAAAATACTACCAACATAATCTTTTCTGATGCTCAAACAATAACAAGGTTATTATTTTATTTCTTTTTATCATAGTTTCATCTGCATCGAGTAATTTTGAAATTTCTACCTTTTTTGGGAAAAAAATCACATATTGTTGAAAAGATTACCTATACCCCTAAAGAGGGGATTCGACGAACGCTTGCAAAACTCTCCATCAAACTCCATCAACAGGGAATACGTACAGAGTTAAGTCAAACCAGTGTGTATTCTACGCCAAAACAAACTTCGTAAATATTTTTGTTCAAGTTCATCAAATATTTTTGCAAAGCTGTGAGAAGTCGTTTGTTAAGTACATTTTAGAAATTGTTTTACCTAAAAACTACAATATATGATTTCGTTTTGTATATCTTAGTGAAATAAATAAATCTGTGACATAAATATTATGTCTCGTAAGTGAGTTACGGATGGAGATAGATCTATCCGGAATTCTTGGGCAAAGAGCGAAGGAAAGTCACACTGAAATATGGTAAGGTAAATTGAGAAAACCTTGTATGTATTCGATAAGTATTCGATAAGTATATTGTATAAAAACCCCATAATTGTTTTGATTATAGCATTGAAGTAAATTATAAGAAAAACAACATTTTGGACCTGAAAACCCTGTTTATAGTTAAGCTTAAAATCGTTTGGTTTCAATGTTCAGTAAACAAAAAGAGGTATGATGTTAATTGTATACTCAACACCTAAACACGTTCACTATGTCAAATTTAAATTGTTTAGCAAATGTTATTATGATTTGCCTAATTTTTTGCCCAAATTTCAAGTTGTTTTTTAATACTTTGTACCTCCAACTTCAATGTATCTTCAATGTCTTTACTATCTTAAATTTCATTTGTACAAACCTACATCTGATACCTAAAATGATAATGTTGGTAAGTTGTAAAGCCCAAATATGCGAACATGTATTTTACGCCTTACAAATTATATGATTAAGCATATCTGTATCATAGATCGAACATAATAGTTGATCAACATAATAATTTTTTCCTTCGTATAAAATGCATTATCTTATAGGTTTTTATAAAATTTAACTTACTGTTTGTGCTTAAAACCAAGCATTATTACAAGATACTTCAAGGCCGATGTAGATGAAGTAATTGAAATTAATAGCCAAAGTATTTGACGTCAAGAGTATTTGTGTAAACAAAGCCATCAATAACGGTGCGTAGTTCTTAGGGCAATCAACGTAATTAGATAACATTTTCTGTTCTGATAAAATATACCAGTTATCATGCTCAAGTCTTAAAATATAATTAAAAGTTTAATTGTTTATTCATAAAAAACTTTCAAAACCTTTTTAATGATTGTCTCTATGCGGATAGATTCAAGAAAATAAAAAAACATATTTGAAAAACATACTGTAAACTAAATTTAAAACTTATATTTAGTTTAAAATGCAATAGCTTCATGATAGTGTTTTGGCAGGCAATACATTGTAAATAACAATTATCATTACATTAATTGTGTACGGTTATTCTCTTTAGCCATGTAGTAAATGAAAACATTTTTGTGTAATTTCTTACAATAAGACTAGTATTCTTAATCGCCAATTCTTATGATTTGTAATAATATAATATTAAAATAAATATAAGCAATGTTTACAAAAAAGATTAAGGTCGGGATTGCTAGTCTAACATCGTGGTTAGAAGATACAGAGTTAACTAAACAGTCTGAATTGTAGAGTCCACAACTACTTGACTTTACTCTCAATCAGACTTTGTCAACAACAGTTCTTTGTTGGTTCAAGTAAGTAAGTTCAAGTTGTAAGTGATCTATGACTCACTAGAACGTTTTATGTACCTACAAAACATGACAAAGTTAGATGACACGAGGTATAAGTAGGATTTGAATCTAGATTTGAAGGAAAATGTCTCTTTTTAGTCTTTATTATACTCGTAGGTTTTTTCTTACTAACAATGAAAATGTAACACCACACCTAAGTCGTTGTCTATTATTTCACTGTCATATACGAAAATTAGTTTCCAGCTATTTTATAAAACATACGATTCTTTTATTCCTTTTCATATGCAAAGTGTTTTAAATGTTTGTTTTGTTTTTAAGTGTTTACAATTTAAAAAAAAAACCTTAAATCGGTTCTTTGTCAGATTTATTTAATAATATATCCTTTGTTGGTTAATTAATAAATTTATTTCTTAATGCTCAAAACGATATAGAATTTAAAGTTTGTTCCTTTTATAATTTTTTTCTCAATAAAATGCATTACATAAGACAATTTCGTGTAGTAGCAAAATAGTATATTACGTTACTAGTCCTGAAAATAAGTGTTTACCGGACGAGTGTGGTCGTTCCCGTGCGAGACGAAGTCGAGTACGGGATTACCATACGAGTCCGGTACACACATTTTGGACGAGTTACGTACGATAGTTTACGCCATACTACTAAATCCGTACAAATCCTTATATATTTCCACCAACTAAAGGACTAAAAATCACTAGTCATAACCTGTAAGAGAGGTTATGTTTTTGTTTATAACCACTCACTGCCACCTAAATAAAGTATAATCAGCTGATTGGTGTCCGGCAAAACTCATTGCAGCACAGTAGTACGCAATGAAACTCCATTTGAATAAGCTGGCGGCAAACAGCTGTTTTCTGGATTAAATCCTTGCGTGGGAAGTTCGTCAAAATAATGTAGTGTGGCGTAAACATATTTACGCCACACTACATTATTTTGACGAACTTCCCACGCAAGGATTTAGTCCAGAAAACAGCTGTTTGCCGCCAGCTTATTCAAATGGGGTTTCATTGCGTACCACTATGCTGCAATGAGTTTTGCCGGACACCAATCAGCTGATTATACTGTATTTAGGTGGCAGTGAGTGGTTATAAACAAAAACATAACCTCTCTTAGAGGTTATGACTAGTGATTTTTAGTCCTTTAGTTGGTGGAAATATATAAGGATTTGTACGGATTTAGTAGTATGGCGTAAACTATCGTACGTAACTCGTCCAAAATGTGTATACCGGACTCGTATGGTAATCCCGTACTCGACTTTGTCTCGCACGGGAACGACCACACTCGTCCGGTAAACACTTATTTTCAGGACTAGTAACGTAATATACTATATATGGCAAACGTACAGAAAAAATTGTGGAACACTGTTGTCTTAAATAATTGTAGAAGTAATTCCGGATTTTGTTAAATATCTAGAAACTTATATTTGGGCAAACAACACATTTGATTGAATTTAAGACTTAGATTAAAGTCCTTTAAAACAAAAAATTTCTAGATTCCTTCTATACAATTTTTGTTTGTTTTTAGAAGGTGTTGTATTAACGTTTCATTACAAGTACCATTTTCAAAACATTTTCTGACCAAGTAACCAGTTTTGATAAAGTAGCCAGAATTTCAGATACTGTATAAATATATATTCTGGCGTTAGTAGCCTGGAGAGGATTTTACCATGTCTATTTCATGTATATTATTTGCCACTGTTATATAAGTAATTAAAACAAGTAAATATTTTTTCAGTCAACCTTATGGCTTGGAATTTCTTTTATTTTTTGTAGGAAGATTGTTCCTATAACTGTCTTGCATTAAAATTGCATTGAATTTTATTGAACATTTCATTCAAATTTCATGTCATTTTTTTAATTTCATTTCATGTTCAAATTTCATTGAACAAATTTATTACACGATAATTTCAACTATAAATCGAAAAAAAAAACATCACTTGGTTTAGTATTATAAAAGTGTCAATATATTAACCTAATACAAATGGAATTTCACCATTAAGTGTTTCACTAAAAACCCTTTATTTAGAAATGTTTAAAACATATCTGTCGTAGAAAAAATTTTCTTTAAACTTAATTCGATAACATGTTTCCTTTGAACATGCGTAATCCCACACAATCTATTTTATAATAATATATACTACACAAGTCACATTTATGAATAGAGACCTAGATAGATGAACAGTTGTAACTACTGGTAAATAATTGTACATTATTGTTTTGGTTTTTGTAACAATGGAGTCGTCTATTGCAATAAATAAATAATTAAATATAATTTATGATAAGAACAAAGAAACTGACTACCAAAGGAGCCTCGATTTTCTCAAAAACTTCAATATTTATTTGATTAATATTCCTGATTTAAATTGAAGTGTTACGATCAAATAAGAATTAGAAAATTTAAAAGAAAAAAAGTTTCAAGGCTACCTTACGTATCCTTGTGAATATATAATCAAAATATGTACATAATGAAGGAAACTATAACAGTTGACTTATTTAGTATAAATAATGAATTTTAAATTATTTTTTTTATCCATAGCCCAAATGTGTTAAAATGCTTCAATATACTAAATGATTTGTCAAAGCTCTGCAAACGGTTTGATAATAAATTGAAATTTTTATTTTTTTAATTTCTTTTATGTTATTCCATTGTTGTAATTGGAAAATATATTTTTAGTACATAAAACCCCCCATTCGCCCCCGTTCTACAGCCCGATTATGCCGTCACGTGAACTCAGTTGAGTACACATAAGTTTACACGTTTGTATCAAATTTATATACTGTATATGGATTTAAACTGATAGTGTTTTACTCATCCGGAGACCTCAAACGAGAAATTAAACCAGTCCCGGTTCCAGTTCTTACTATAAGAGCTACCTGATAGTGTATCCCCCAAACGGAAAATTCGTTAAATATACCGTAAAACTAATAAAAAAATTTTTTTAATTTTGTTATATTTCACCAACCTAGCTGCCCTTGATCATTGAGAATTGAAAATCTCATTTTTTTAAATAATACCTAGATCAATCACTCTGATCTACTTAATTTGTATTCTGATTTAGCCTAAAATATGTTAACAATAAGTCACTATATAGAAATAATTAAGTGATTGTTATTTTATAAGGATGCAAAACAGGTATTTAACGATGCTATTGATACACATAAGCAATAGATAAATAATTGCAAAAGCATAAATATATGAGAGTAAACATGCAAATGTATGTCCAGCTGACTCTGGATAATATTAGCATACCATCAATATTCATTTAAATCGAAACGCCGTTACCGTTAGATATGGCTGATTAATTGTCGATACGGGTTTGTTTAGCAGACGGTAAATCTGCACATGTTTTATAGAAGTTATAAATCTATGTAAAGATCATATTTAGTCTGGTGCCTATAATAATACACTTGTGAACTTTGTATTGCAAGGGGGCTTAATAAATCAATTTATATTATTGTAGTCAACAGTATTTATCTCATTCAATTAGTTTATGTAATATTTTACATAGCATTGTGTACAACAGCAGAAAGTATACCATGCATTGTTTATTAAATTGTATATTATACTTTACTCGTTTGTTCATTATAGGACTACTAATAAGAATACAGTGCTGATATTTCATAACTGTTATAAATGTTTTATCTTTATAATGTTTATTATGTTATAAATGATTTAATTTAACGTACAATCACCGTATTATGTTTACAACTTTACAATTTTTTAAATGTTCTTTTATAAAGAAGGTTTATGGATCATTTATCTTTCGTGTATATAAATTCTCATCTAAACTTATTGAGTTTTAATATAACTAACATAATATTACGCAGAATTGTAATAAAAAAAACACTTGCTGAATAGAGAAATCTAATATTAATTTTATTGAACTATTCCAATTGTTATGTTAAATTTCACTGAATATCTTTTTATAAAATCATATATTTATATATTTGTGAGTTTAAAATTATTAAAGTTTATGTACGAATGGTCTCGGTTTTTGGACAGTTGTCCAACTATTGAGTAGTCTGTACTGGATAACCATGTGTTTATTGCTGATCCAATCAATGCCATGCCTCAATGACATGATGTGGCTGTTCCCAATCAACCACTCCCCTCTCCACTATATGCTCTACTGATCTCTGCAGTGACGTCATTGAAATGTTAAAGTCCTTGCAAATGTGGAAGATGTTTACTATTTGTCTTATTATATCCTAAAATATGAATATTAATGCAAAAAAAACATACTTTTGTGTTGCATGTAAAGCTCAATTTGATGGTCACAAACAATAAAAACTCCCAATAGTACCACCATTTATCAATATCAACAGGTTTTAACGATATTTCTCTTTTTCATGATTATTAGGTTCCTAGTAAATGTTATCATTTGGAAATCTCTTAATGTTATGGAGATAAAAAAGATTAGGACATCCTTTAAACTGACAATTTTTAAATATTTGTATTCAAGACCAGATATGATAGTTTTAACTATCTTCAAATTCCACAAAATCAAATAGTCTACTATCATGTAGTTCTTAATAGTTTCATTTTTAATAATCTTCCATTAGTTGAATAATTGCGCATATTCTACATAAGAGTTATATTCTTCATTTTATAAATGCAAACATTCTTAAATATTGTTTCCAAAGATCATGGTAGTACATTTTAATGATCAAGATTCCAATTCCAAAATATTTGAGGAAATATAGCAACGTAGCTTCATTTACATACAAATGAAAGCCACAGTATGCCGCAGCATCTCTGCAATAAAAACTGGTGTTTTGACATGCAACTCTTGTGTGAATGAAACACATCTTTGTTTCTCTTTTCAGTTTATCAAATAAATATAAACTGTACAAAGAAATTAAACAATAAGCTGCCTTAGTTAGATATTAATAAGGGTTGATTTAAATGTATTTCGTTGGTTATATAATGTGACTACGTTTGAGGTTTCCTTATATATGCATCTTTATCAAAAGGAATCCAATGAGTACCTACTTAAGTTTATTATTACTGTATTAAATAGTTTAATTTGTGAGCTCAGATGAATTATTATTGGGTACGACTCTAACTGTTTTGCTCACCAATAGATAATAAAAATTTTTTATAGATTTTTATAGATAATAAAAATAATATTTGCTTCAAAGCAACTTGAAAGGTTATAACAACACAGGTTATATTATCGTTTACTAGTCTATACTTAAATATATAATAGAAACTTCGTGTTTTTAAACCAATGAAAGGAACGTGGGATGAAATGTATAAATAGTAGTTTACGCAACGATTGCGTTAAGTGAGTCTTTACGACACGAGTAGAAAATTTAAGCGTACACTACTTTACCTACGACCGTTTTTTAATTACTATCAATCTGGATTTAATTACTAACAATCACTAATGATAACTTTTTAGAGAGGTTATGTTTTCGTCTATTGTCATTGCCACTGAAAGTGATGCAACGACTTGTTGTTTAATCAGCTGATTTCCTGTAATTACGTGTTTGTTAAACTTCGTTAAATATTACATTGCTAGCAGCATTCTTACCATAAATAATATTGTATCAGGTACAATTTGGCAAATATTTCATTTATTTTTGGACTTACTTACTTACTTACCTCCTTGGCCATTGAAACCTCAGAAGGTTTTTGGCCTCGCCAACGATGCTTCTCCACTCTTCTCTATTCTCCGCTGCCTCAGGATTAGTGCCCAATACAGCCACATCCTTCAGCACCTGACTCCTCCATCGCAGTCTCGGCCTGCCGAGTGGTCTTCTGCCTTCTGGTTTGTTCTGGTCCAAAGCTTTAATTAATGATGAGTTCTCTCTCCTCCACACATGTCTAGCCCATCTCAGTCTCCTGCTTTTAGCGAATTTCCCATATAGGGAATAAGCTATTACCGTAGTACTCATGGTAAGACCTGGACGCGGGACCGATTTTTTTTTCGTTTTGAGGTCCCTAGAGGCCAAAAACACCATCAGTTCAAATTCATGTATATATACATATATATTTATATATTTATATATTTATATGTATATATATATATATATGTGTCCGTTAGCACTATAACTCGAGCAAAAATGATCCGATTTTGATGAAATTTGGTACAAACGTGTAAACCTACGTTTATTCGAACGAGTTCGCGATCCAGCATGATCGGACCATGGGAACGGGGGTTTACGAGGGGTTTTATGGGGTAAAAATAGGTTTTTCCTATTTTTTACCCAAAAAACATAAAATTTAGCAATTTCTTTTCAAACCATTTTGTAGAGCTTTAAAAAACAAATAATTTAGTATATTGAAGCGTTATTATGCGCCTAATGGTTATGGAGAAAATTCAAAAAAATTGTAAATTTAAAATTCCAATGTTATTCTTATGGAGAATAAGTAAACTGTTGTAGTTTGCTTGTTTATTAACATATTTTGATCAAATTTGGAAAATATTTTTATTTCTTACTAACTATTAACACTTTACAAAAAAAGAACAGTTTTACCCTCCCTGATGCAGCAAACCTAAGTACTTGTTAAACTAATTCTATTTAAATAGGGAATAAATGTTATATTTTTAAGTAGACATTTCAGTGTAAATCCAATCAGTCAAATGGAAATTCGCTTAGTCTGCAGGTTTGCTGCGGCGGGGGTATTTATCTTTGCTACTACATCTGGATGGTGATACACATCTCTCAATTCTCTATTCTTCCTAATTCTCCAGCCTTCTTCATCTTGAATGGGTCCGTATATTTTTCTCAGAATCTTGTTTTCAAAAATAATAAGTTTCTTTCCCCATTCTTTTGTTAGTGCCCATGTTTCCGATCCATTTAGTAGTACTGGAAGAATGATGGAGTGATAGATTTTAATTTTGGTATTTTTGGACAGAGTTTTTGACTTAAGCATATTTTTGGACTTACACCAACTTAATTAAGAATACGCGAGTATCAACATGAACAAGTCGGATCAACAATTAAAATTGGTCAACTGATCAGCTGATCAGCTGATTAGTTGACGTTCGAAGCATTACAATTTTAATTCTTTTCTCTCAATACTTTAACTTCATTGGTCCGTTACCTGTTTGGATATGATAAAACTATGCGGATAAAAAATGAAACTATGCGGATATGAAAGTAAACAGCTGTAAAGTGAAACTTTTCAATTCTAAGAACTGGACTGTAATGGCTACTTTAAAAAACGGTCGTAGGTAAAATACTTTTCAATTGAAAATAAATACACGTACTGAAAATAACTGGGACATATGACGTTGGTGTAGATAAAACAAGAATTCCAATAAAGTTTGGTTGGTCGTTGAATTGAAATCGGCGAATCACTAAGGTTTTCTTCTCTAAATATTGTTATGCATATTTATTGTATAAATCTTTTGTTTCACACATCACATGTTTAAATGTTAATATAAGCAATTTTATTTGCATGTCATTAAATTAATACTGTAACACGTATTAGAAGTTATTTATTCTATATTTAGTTATACCTTTTCACAGACTAATACACGACTATCAAACAGGAGTTGAAACTAAAAATTAAATAAGTTAAAAATAACAATCTCTTAAAAAAGAATATTAAACGTGTTAAGATACTTCATGAGTTAACAATTATTAGAATTAATATTCACACAATATTAGTTTACTGGTTGATATTGTGAGTTTACATAACACAAGTTAAGCCATTCGCCACACGGTTCCATTTAAGTGGAAACATTTTAACAGCAGATCGTCTCGATTATTGGATAAACTCGATATGCTTAGATAGTTCAACTATTAATTATATAATGTTTTTACAGTAGCAATAAAATAACCACAACAACAACTAATATAAAAAAGTTACCCATTTTATTTTGATAATGTGTATAATTATTTTTTTCAAATACCTCTGTGTTTGTAGTTTTAGAAACGTAACTAAAACTAAAAGACGGTAATGTTACATGGAAACAATAACGCCAAGCCTTCTGTGTAAGCAACCCACAGTTGTGAGTTGAAAGCTAATGCATTGCATTATTTTTATTAGTGGACTAATGTCAATATAATTTTTCACAACTTTAATGGTAATATACAGCTCATATCTTACAGTATGCATTGGCTACGTAAAGACAACCAATATTATTAAAGTATTGAGTTTCAAAGAACTATTCGATTTAAACAGCAACATAAAAGCAGGAGCAATTAGAATTTAAATATTTATCGATTTTTTTATTACCAGCAGTTTTATAGATGTTAGTAGGCTACTAGCTAACTACTCATGCTAGTTCAACATAGTAACTTGATTAAAAGCTCCAGGTAGACCCTTATAACTAGATCCCTACAGATTGACCCTTGTCAGACTGCATTTGAGGTCTTAACTAGTGATTATATTACGGTAGGTTCAGAATTTATTTAAAACATAATCTATACTTATTTAATACGCAAGCACGATTTTTGTGACAATTACTCCTCCGAAACTACTGAACCGATTGACATGTTTTTGGTGTCATTGGAAAGAGCGTAACGTGAAGTTGTGCAGGAAACCTTCTTTTTAAGGAAATAATTAGAGAGTGAGGTCCTAGGGACCTTTAAAGTTTCGTATTTATCCATAAGGATAACAAGGGAGATAATTTTTATTTACAGAAACATATGTTTCTTACTTGAAAATAGTCAAAGTCTACTACATAATAATGTAGTACCTGAAGGTGACTTTAAGACTAAAATCGTAGTAATTATGGAAGTGCTTTTGTGAAAAAAATATTGTTAAAAGTGTTTTCTTCAAGCAGCATTTTATGACCCTCAAAATATGCTACATAGGTATATGCTACATTCACTGCCTATTGGTTTGATATGAAAAATGTTTTGTTAAATGTGTTTTCAAATCTCTTAAAAAAATAACTACCCTGTAACACACTTGAACTTGAACACTTATTAATTTACTAAATATAACAGGCATACAGCTAGAAAATGGCTAGATTGCTTCCCTTCTAATGCTTTATTATTACTATATTTAATTTCCGACGAGTCAATATATAACACGATGAATTTGTTTTCTAAATTCATAATATGTTTTTGCGGGGCATTGAGCCGCACAGGTTCACTAGTTATCAATATTACAATAAAAGTATTTCGTTAGTAAACCACGGTTTGGTGTGTTTATAGAAGTATAATTTCCCCTTTTTAGAATCGCCCCACACCATCCTTGTTTACCATTAAATTTGGGTATAGTATTGACATACAATCTTTGAATGAATGCCTTTTAGCAAATTTCCCATGTAGGGCTATTACAATAAGTGTCATGGTAAGACCTGGGCCAATTACTTTTTTTGAAATTTTAAGGTATTCTGGGGCCAAGAACACCATATGTATGGATTAATTTGTATATCTATACAGAAAACCTTCCGGTTTCAGGAGATATGATTACCTGGAAATAATTGCAACGTAATTTTTATGGATAATGAGTAAACTGTTTCAGTTTACTAGTATATGGACATATTTTGATAACATTTGGCAATATTTATTCACCGAAAGCATTCACCTTACCTGTAGCAGCAAGATTAAGTACTCTATAAACCTAATTAATCTAAAACAGGGATCAAATCTGACATTCGAGAAAATATGTTTTAGTGTAAAATCCAACCAGGCAAATAGAAATTCGCTTAGTTTGTAGGTTGGCTGCTATAGTAGTATTTATATTCGTATGGGTACCTTGTTAGACCACAGTTTTCATGGTCAATATCTGTCGTCACAAACTACACAGTAAACTTCTGTATATGTAACGATGACAGGCCATCGTTTTAATGTTGTACATGAAGACAAAATAAAACTAATCTATCATCATGCTGCTCACCACAACCGAAATTTCAAAGGCTGTTTTACCCTTAGAGTAGATCCACATCAAAACCTTCAAATGCAACCAAAAGGTATTAAGAAATTATGAATCGGCTCACCACTTCTGTACCCTGAACCAGGCTCCTCTCTGGTTTGAATTGAAGATAGTAAGAACACTTATTTAATTGAGCTGGACATTAATTTATCTTTTAGTCTATTTTATTTTTTCTTGTCTATTTCTAATCACTTTTTCTCATCCTAAATTTAGGAAGCTTCCGTATTTATTTTTTACATTTGTACCTGTTATTTGTTTTTATCTTCTTTGCTTGAAAACGTTCGTGTAATAAACGAAAATTAGCACGGTTTTACGATTATTTCATTTTTCACAGGTCTCTATAAATCTAGAAGACAATATGGAACACACACACGTTTATATATATTTATAAAGTTATATACAAATTTGAACTAATAGTGGGGCTTAATTAAATCATACTTCACCATTAAATTATAGTCGTGACCCCAGAACTTCTGGTCTAGGTCCCAGCCACCCCCCACCCAGCCCCCTGAGGGGCATTGACTAGGAACTCACCTATTAGAGAAAATAGGATAAAAGTATACAATCTAAAAAAAAAAAATAAATAAATAAAAACATAGTGCATCACGTTACGGCATGTTTAACTAAAAACGGCTTTCTATTAAACGTAAACCTGTTAGCCTAAGTAGGCAAAAGAAAAAACAAAGAAAATATGTCGTAATTTTAAATTGATTCATCAAGGAAGCTATCTAGAAATTAAAGTGTTTAGAATTATTCTCTTACCATTATATTTGTTTGAAATAAACGTTGTAGTGTACATTGCATTTACGAATACGTTATGTTAGCATTTTAGATAAATATAAAGGGAGGATTAATCCGCACAAAGTGACCTGTCCACCTCTTTCATGTTTTGATGGTTGGATGTTAACGAATTAGCAAACAAAACGTTTTGCCGGTTTTTAGTGAACCACATTACATTCAATTTGTTTATTTAAACAATCATACTCATAATCTTTTACCGTGTAAAAAGCTTTAAAATTTAAGGGAACGTTACTCTAAAATAATAATTTACTTTCAATAAAATCTAACGTTTTTATACACTATATTTTTCTATTTCAATGGCTAAAATACCTTCCATTGCAGTACACATAAAACATTTCTGAATTAATTGTATCAGTACATAAAAGAACGTATAAGTACGTAAAGCACGTAAAAGAATACCTAAATGAAGTAGCTAATGTAAGTAAAAAATGAAAACTTTTTGTAGCGAGTCGCTACAATAGCGCAAGTCACGTGACGCGGATGCGCGCGCAGTCGGCCCGGGTAGGCACGCGCAGCGAGCCAAGAGACCAGTAGTGTGTGTCGAGTGCCCGGAGCTGTACAACTTAACCGGATAAGTAACTGTAGCCTAAGATGTCTAGCTAATAGAAGTAGGGGTTGGGGAAGGGTGTAGGTTAGGGTAGATAGTAATTCAATTATGTAATTTATTAGGTTCTCGAAAGGTCGTGGTCTGGCAATTATTATCACTAATTTTGAATTCACATTTGCTAAGTCTAGTAACCTTTTTCACGAATTAGAATAAATATATATATATATATATATATTTCTCTGTTCATTATATTATAATTAGATACATTATGAACATAAAAGCTGGCTGTGATAGGCAGCTAAGGTAATATTGTGCACTTTGACGAGTTAGATTAATTCTTGCAATAGAGTTGGGTTACGACAGGAAATGTGCGTGATTTGGCAGTGGTTAGAGGAAGATATATAGGGCCCAGGTATCTTCATTTACACTCATACTACTCCACATCATCACATATTGGTAGCAGAGCGTCAAGATCCGGCCAAAAATGCAATTTTAACAGAAATAGAATAGATTAAAACGTGTCTCAGACCAGCCAAGTGCTTTGTTCAGACAGGAAATCGACAGGCTACAGGTCGGCACCACGTGGCGGCCTGGAACGCACGAGCATGCATAGCTAGGCACGTCATGAAATGTGAATCAATATCATTCAGTTTATTTTATTTTCAAAGGAAATTTAAAAATCAATTTTAATGTGAATTTTTTAATTTCAAAGTAGAATTAGGAGAACTTGGATATTTTTGATTAATATTTTACCAAACCAAGTTGATGAATATATTTAAATGCATTTATGTAATCACTCACGAGTTCGACATCAAGTCTGAAAGGCAGTAATTGAACTAAATATACCTCGACGACAGGCCGAATGAGTGTTTGATGAATATTTTTATTACGGAAAGCAAAATATTAGGAGTCAAAGTGCACATCGGTATAGTTGACAGGCCACGACCAACAAATCAAAATTTCAAAATTGGGGGGATTTTAAATTCATCTGTATGTCACCTCCCCAACCCCAAAAGGTCATAAATATCCCCAAAAAATTTTTATTTCATAATTTTTACAGCCAAAAGGGTACTGCAGTGAATTAATTAGTAATTAAAGTAGTTTTTTAAAACTTAGTCTGACATATTTTAGTTGTAACTCATCACCTTAATTTAAGTTGTGTTTAGAATTTATGTTGTCCAGCAAAGTTTTGATATTTGAGGTGGCTAGTGAAAGTTGAGAGTCCATGTCATTAATAGGCCAGACAGACTTAGAAGACAACTGGAATGTTAGATAACAGAAGTTCAAAGATAAAGCGACGATTTAAGGCCAGATTTGTTATTTCCAAGCAAACATACACGATTTAAATATACATTACACACAGTTATTACAGGCTCATCTTAAACAAAAATACAAATAAATATATAAAATAAATATAAAAACAGAAAAACATTTAAAACGTAAAAAAAATATATAATAATAATAAATGTAAAAAAAAATGTACTACATAATTAAAAGAAAGCCAAGAGCCTGTGTACAACATTTGCTTGAGTAAATCGTCACTTCACAACATTTCAGTTGATTTAGGCCGTTAATTGACAATGTTGATTCCTTCTGAATCAAGCCAAAATCACAAGGTCAATTCATTGTTCACATCAACGAATTATTATCTTACATAAAATTTCATGTAATTTCGTACAACAATAACACAACAATCAGTACAGCAATAGATGTCAGACACAAAATGCATTACAGTTTTATATTTTACAGTTCACAAAATTTCATTCACTCGCAGCGACCTTGAACATGCAGGTCCGACACTACAACCAAACAAAAGAATTCCGACATACCGACATGCCATTACCCTGCTACACTCTTTCGACCACCTTGATACCGTAATATGATACAAATTCAAATACTCGGCGATTCGCTGACTAAACGTCTGGAATATTTTGTTAACCGAGAAGGTAGTAAATTAAAATTAGAATACAGTATGGGAATTTCAGGCGCAACAATTGGACAATTAAAGAAACAAATCAAAATCACAAATCCATATTTCAACAGTGAAATACCATTATTGTTATGGATAGGAACCAATGACATATTCAGCAATACATCAATAACAATGATGACACAGCAATATGTATCATTGCTCAGGGTAATCAGGAAGCGTTATCTAGGCACCAGGTTGATACTGTTAGGATTACCATATTTCCCTAGGTCAGAATAAACACCACACACAATAGATAAAATTACTCAATTCAACACATTTTTACACACATTGTCAAATCAAAATACCCAACCAATTTTTCTAACACATGTATTAAATTCAAATACATATTATATACACACATATAGGCATTCAAATCGTAGGGATGACATACATTTGAACAATATAGGGAATCAGATCTTAGTCAAACATTTGACACACCAGTTACAGTAAAATACAATCATAAGTCCAAATTCACACCATTTTTTAAATAATTTCTTTCTTTTTCTTATTAAATTACAATTTGCCCAGCCCAAACTCTTCCCACCTGTTTGGTCAAACAGTTGATATTAAAGAAGTTGTTAAGGATTGAATTTTTGTTTACTATTCAAATAAGAGTAGATCAAGGCAAGATGTCCAAGATTTACGAGTGGGAAACAAAACCCACGGGGGTATCATGGATACGAGAATTTGATGCGCAAAGCGCAATTCTACAGTGCGAGAAGTGGGGCTTAACCCCAGCCAAGACACTGGAAGAGAATAGGGTCATTTTAAAGAACGCGGTGACAACACAGGTGCCAAGTGTACCAGACACACCAAAACCCACAGAACAAAACACACCCATCTTAGCGGATCAGACGGCGGAAATGATTAGAATCACAGCCCAAGCCATAGGCAATTCAATCGCTCAAGCCTTATCACAAAACAAACCTGTAACACAATCAACACACACCCACACAAACCCGAGATTAGTTGACGATCTAGCGTCGAAAGCTCCCAATTGCGACGGCACTGACACAAGCAAATTGTTAGCCTTCTTGAAAACGGCCATTCAAATTGAGAAATTAAAGTTAGCCGACGACAAATCAATCACAATAGCATTGTTGCACAAAACAGCAGGGCAATTAAGGGATATTTGGACCATGGCATTGCAGGAGAGCTGGGAAGTCAAAGGTAAAACAATTCCTACTATAATTAGTACCTTTCTGCCAGAAAGGGCAAAGCAACAGCTCCTGACGCAAACAGCTTATAGGGTGCAGGGTCAATTCGAGTCACTTTCAGATTTCATTATCCAGGTGAAAGAGTCAGCAGAAATCCTAATACCAACAGAATACGACTTACTGGAAGTAATATTGACAGGTATAAACGCGACAAATAGGGCACGTCTTGCAGGGTTCCCGCCGCCGACCAAACTTGATGATTTAATAGCGCTTATCCCAAAATTAGAAGTTGTGAGACAGTTAGAAGAGGGTAGCAACTCGCAATCACGCCGATGGGAAACCAGAGCAGAAAATAATAGGCAATTCACACCTCAAAATAGGCAATTCACACCTCAAAATAGGCAATTCACACCTCAAAATAGGCAATTTACACCTCATCATAGGCAATACACACCACAATACATGCAACAGCCACATGGGCAACCAAGATTTCCACATCGACCACACACGCAGCCAAATACATACTATAGGGCACCAGTGCACAGCAGTGCATATCACGGCGCACCGAGGCAGGTCAATGACCCCAGACACTACCGTCCGCCCACCAACCCTACAGACCAACACACACCTACACACAATACACAGTTAAACTCCAGAGGAGGCCGATAATTGGCGCTCTCGCACCTCCGACACCTCACAGCGCCTATTCTCACACACCAATCAACCAAAACACACACACACATAGCCATAAAAGCAAAAATGCTCCAAAATTTCCTAAATTAAAAACATGTACAATACCAATTTTTTTCGGCGACATTGAAACAAATGCACTCATAGATACAGGTTCTACGACGTCAATTTGCTCACGATCCTTTTTTGATAGAATCAAAAATAATCACTTAATTACAAAATCAATCACTCCGATCAATCAATTCGCTATTTCAGCCTCAGGCGACAAGGTAATGTTCTCACACATGGCAAAGCTACACTTTAAAAGTAGACACTTCTCTTGGACATTCAATTTCCTAATAGCACCTAAACTGCCAATAAACATTGTATTAGGGTTAGATTTCCTCACAAAAACAAAAGCAATCATAGACGTGGCGAATCACAATGTAACATTTCCATACGGTACAAGACCGGTCATGGCCATATTACACACAGACCAACACGATAGTAATCTACAAGAAGACAAAACTTACACCTTGGGCGATAATTTGACACCAAACCAGATACAACAAATACACAAATTATTACAGTCATTTCCAAAAACAGTATCGAAAAGATTAGGGCAAACAAAATTGATACACTACGACATAAAATTAAAATCTCAGCAGGTTGTAAGGAGTAGGCCGTACCAATTCGCACCGCCAAAGCTCGAAGCATTACGAAAACAAATCGACGACCTATTACAAAAGGGCGTGATAAGACCATCATCCTCCGAATACAGTAGTCCAGGATTTGTAGTCCCAAAAAAAGGAAACAAAACGCGATTTGTAGTCAATTACAAGTCTACGCCAATGCCAACCGTCGAATCAGCATTTCAGTATCTAGGTCAAGCGAAGTGGTATACATTATTGGATTTGAACAGCGCATACATGCAAATACCGTTGACAGAACAAAGCAAAAAATACACAGCATTCGTCGTCCCATTTGGGGAATTTGAGTTCAACGTGGTACCATTTGGATTAGCCACAGGATCACAGGTTTTGACAAGGTTAATAGATAAAATATTTGGAGACATAAAATACAAATACATTTTCAATTTTTTCGACGACTTGGTAATTTATTCAAATGGGTCATTTTCAGACCATCTCAATCAAATAAAGGAAGTAATAACTAGATTACAAAACGCAGGTCTCACGATCAACCCAGAAAAAATGACTGTAGCATCTAATCACATCGAATTCCTAGACCACATTTTTCGCAACGGCACAGTTACATTTGACACACAAAAAATTCAACCAATTCTTAACTTCCCAACCCCCAAAAATGTCAAACAGATTTCTAGGCTAATCGGGATGACAGCGTATTACGCGAGATTCATACCGAATTTTTCACACATTTCGGCACCATTAAACAAACTCAAACGCAAAGATACACCATTTGAATGGGGCTCTGAACAGGAAGCCGCATTGCAAAGTATTAAAAAGGCTCTAACGTCACAACCAGTTTTGAGACTCCCAGATTTCAATAAAAAATTCATCCTACAAACAGATGGTTCAGGCACAGGACTAGGAGCGCAATTAGCACAGGAACACGAAGGTAGTTTATTACCAATAGCCTACGCGTCGAGACCACTGAGCAAACACGAAGTAAACAAATCCACAGTCGAATTAGAATGCCTAGCAGTCGTGTTCGGATTGACAAAATTCCAACAATACCTCGAACACAGGGAGTTTACACTTCAAACAGATTGTTCAGCATTAACTTGGCTTCTAAATCATCCACGACAAGTAGGTAAAATTGCGCGATGGATAACATTCATTAACTCTTTCCAATTTCACTCAGAGCACATAAAAGGCAGTGATAATCCAGTCGCCGACTGTCTATCTAGGCTATACGAGGACGCCGACACACAACCAACAGTAGTAACACTAAACGAAGACACTAACACACATTCAGTAAACATTTTGATGAGAATCCCAGAAGCTTTCAAAAACATCGACGAACATCAAAGAGACGACCCCGCGTTGATCAAAATTATTAGGGACCCACATAGAAACCAGGCATATACAGTAAAGGACGGAGTGTTAACGCATTTAGCACCCGGCCAAAAGACACCACGAATAGTACTCCCCACGAAACTAATTGACATGATTTTTACATACTACCATTTAGCACCTACATCAGCACACCTAGGAATCAAGAAAACTATACATAAAATAAATCAATTTTTTTGGTCACCAAATTTAAACAAAATAATAGCCGACAAAGTCAGAACATGTCTCTCTTGCCAAAGATCCAAACAAGCTCCGAACACCAGGGTAGGCGAATTATCATCCGATCTAGCAACCAAACCATTCCAAAAAGTGTACATTGACTACGTAGGCAAACTTCCTAGGACAAAGTCAGGCAACTCATACCTACTATCTGTGGTAGACGCATTTTCAAAGTTTGTAATTCTTTTACCAGCTAGAAACGCGACAGCTGCCACCACAACTACACTTCTCACAAAACACATATTCTCACACTACGGTTTCCCGCAATACTTAGTATCAGACAACGCACCATCTTTCAAATCGAAACAAATGAAGGAAATGTGTTTAAACTTCGGAATCAAACACATATTTACGTCACCGTACAACCCAAGCGCAAACAACGTAGAGAGAGTCAATAAAAATCTTAAAGTTGCTATGAGGATATATCACAATTCTGACAACCAAACATGGGATCAAAACATTCATTGGTTTCAAATAGCATTTAACTCCGCTCAACATGAAAGCACCGGTTCGACACCTGCAAGCTTATTTTTGGGGAGAGAAATTAACCATCCACTACAACTAGCCTGGGATTTAAATAAATTAATTGGGGAAGAATCTCAACCAACCACAGACAATCGCTGGCAACATGCACTTAATAACCTACGGAAGGCAAGAGAAAAACGCACACAATACTATAACAGCGGTCGTCAACCCAATCCTTACAAAGTAGGCGATTGGGTAATGTATAAAATGCACCCACAGTCCAAATCAATAGACAACGTCAATTATAAACTCCAATACGCCTGGTCAAAACCGTGCGTGATTGACAGTTTCTCATCACCAGTGTCAGTAAAACTAGTAAATCCCTCAACAGGTAAGATTGTGACAAAAGCCCACATTTCACAATTGAAACGATTTTTTCAGCCAATTTATTAAAAAAAACGTCGTCAAAGTGCACAATAGAACCTTAGCCTAGTTTAATTAGTTATAAGTAAAACATCTAGCAAGAAATCTCGAGTAACTTGACTGACTACAACAATACTTCACAACAATACTGTACACAATACAACTCCGGCCCCGGCTGATAGGGTGTTGGGAGTTGAGTCTAAGCCGTACTTTCACAGAGGGTGCGGCTACACCTCTCGACGCACCGCTTGGCCGGAAAGCCGGAAGCGACAACACATGGCAAGTTGGCAGCGAAACACGTCATAGTGTTTGTACTTAATGTATGCATTTCAAGACCCCCGTAATCAACAACCTTTTCAATCCCCTTAAAACCTACAATCTGAGCAAACGACTAATTTTTTTTAAGTAATTTTTTATTTTTAATTTGCTCAAATTGGCTATGACGGGAATCGTTCGCCATAACACATTCTTATGACAGATTGCAACTGTCATATGAATAGTGCAGCCGACAGCTTACTTATGACAACAAACACTCACTAACAGTACTGGACTGAAAAATGACAGCACATGAACGAGACAACTGACTACAGACCAAGCTAGACTTTAAACTATGGTAATTAGGCTAAGTGGGACTAAGTGGAACTAAGTAGAACTAAGTAGAATTAAGTAAAATTAAGTATTTCAGTGTTAATGTAAACAATTGAGTCACAAAGATAAATACGAGATAGCATAAAAAGTATTAAGTAAGCAAAGTCATCCATGTATATTAAAATAAGATATATGGTATTTAGGCGTAATACAATCGTTATCAAAGTAGATAACAGCGCACACTACAATCCATATGTTTGTAAATAACAAGCAGAATTCTGAGCGTAGAAGAAGAGTTTGTGTACTATATTTGTAAAGGGTAATTTAAATGTTTATTATGTGTTATACACTTTTGCATGCGTTAAAATAAAATACAAAAAATATATAAATATATTTATGTTGCTGAGTGACAGAGAAGAAATGGACTAGTAGGGGACAGACAATAGCAAGCGCCAGGCACGAGATAACACCGTCGTTATCAGTACAAACATCTGTTCCATTCATACCTCTACTTCCGCCCTATATAAATAATCAAACCAAGCACCGATCAATCCTTCACATTGAAGGAACATATTAAAACAATATTTGTTTAAAAAAATAAAGTTGTGCTAAGCCGTCGGTGGAATAAATAATTATTATTTAATACCTCTGTGCATAATTGTTGACAATTGGCACTAGAGGAGCTTCGAATGAATGTACACTTACAATAACACTATCATTCCTTACATCAACCAACAGACTTTCGAAACTCCATTCAACCACGAATAGCATCCAAACTGAAAGAGTGTATAATGTGTGTCACACTAGTTAATTAATTAATTATTAGTAAATCAACAGAAATTTAGTAATATATCTCCCAGTCAATCAAATCCATAGCATTTAAGTAGATAAACATTAGATTTTTTCCCTTTTATCCTCAGTAAATTAAATTTCTTTTTATTAGGTAGAACAATTTCTTATTGTTAGTAAATTCATTTAGATCATAAGTATCAATAGTAAAATTAAGTAGAGTAGTCGCGATGAATTTTTACCGAATATCCAGGGAATATATCAGTGATAACAAAGACCAAAATAATTAAACATCAAACAAACAATCTCCAAATTCACATCTGAGTCAACGTATCATCAACCGCATATCAACTTCAAAACTCAACATCATTTATTCAACAGTAAGAGACGACCAGCGATATAATTAGCGCCCCGAACTTAGTAAGGGCTCAAGAGCTAATTACGAAACTACGTCACATCACATCACAACAGTATACCTTCAAGAACTACAAAACATTGCTCCAGCTTCATTCTTCAATTACACAGCTTCATTCTTCCAACTACTCAACTTCAAGAAACTCATAAAACTTCAGCAACCTTCCATATTTACCAGCAATTACCAAACTTCAGTACATCCATCGAATTTCATCAACCTTCAGTATTTCGACAACATTCCCAAATTCATCATCATCAGCCATATATCCAGTTTCATCAGCAAACAGATCCTTCTCAACCCAACTTAATGAAATCTATCACTAATATACGCCCGCCCACATTTTTTTAGAGCAGGGTTAGATTAAGCAATCCCACCAAACATAGTTATAAGAAATTCATTCAAAACCATAGTTACCTTTAGTTTAGAAAAAAAAATAGTTAATAGTTTATAAGCAAAACCGACACACATTATAACCTCAAATGAGCCAAACCAAAAGGAGTGCAGAAAACTGTTGGAACATTTCCACACCGACACCGATGTCACAACGACACAATCTCACGGCGAGCACAATAAATTAAAATACCCCCGCCGCAGCAAACCTGCCGACTAAGCGAATTTCCATTTGTCTGAATTTATTTTCAGTTAAATATATTTTAATAACATAAGGTTTAACGAGTACCTAGGTTTGCTGCTACAAGGAAACTAATAAAGTGTGTTTTTGAGTAAAATATTTATAGCTTAGTACAAAATAAATAAATTTGCCAAGTTTGATCAAAATATATCCATAAACAAGCAAACTACAACATTTGACAATATTCTCCATAAGAATAACATGGGAATTTTTAATTTACAATTTTTTAAATTTTCTCCGTTACTAATAATCGAACAAAAATACTTTTATATACTAAATTATTTGTTTTTTTAAGCTCTTTAAAAAGGGCTAAAGAGAAATTGGGAAATTTTGTGTTTTGAGGGTCAAAAGTGAGAAAAACCAATTTTTGCCCCATAACACCCCCCGTAAAGCCCCGTTCCCATGGTCCGATCATGCTGGTTCGCGAACTCATTCAAGTTTATCCCGCTTTACACCTTTAAACCAAATTTCATCAAAATCGGACAAAAATTACTCAAGTTATCGCGTTCACGGACGTATATATATATATATATAAATCTATATATATATATATATATATACATATATAAAAATTTGAACGAATGGTGTTTTTGGCCTCTGGGGACATCAAAATGAAAAAGTAAATCGGTCCCGGGTCTAGGTCTTACCGTGCCACCTACGGTAATAGCTACTTCCCTATAGGGAAATTCGCTAAAAAAAAAAAAAAAAAAAAAAAATTCTTGTCCTTCATCTTTCCCAAAACCCAAAATCACCCCAAAACAAGAAAAGAAAAGAAAAAAAAAAAAACAGCCCCGCCGGGGGGAGGATGTAGCGAGTCGCTACAATAGCGCAAGTCACGTGACGCGGATGCGCGCGCAGTCGGCCCGGGTAGGCACGCGCAGCGAGCCAAGAGACCAGTAGTGTGTGTCGAGTGCCCGGAGCTGTACAACTTAACCGGATAAGTAACTGTAGCCTAAGATGTCTAGCTAATAGAAGTAGGGGTTGGGGAAGGGTGTAGGTTAGGGTAGATAGTAATTCAATTATGTAATTTATTAGGTTCTCGAAAGGTCGTGGTCTGGCAATTATTATCACTAATTTTGAATTCACATTTGCTAAGTCTAGTAACCTTTTTCACGAATTAGAATAAATATATATATATATATTTCTCTGTTCATTATATTATAATTAGATACATTATGAACATAAAAGCTGGCTGTGATAGGCAGCTAAGGTAATATTGTGCACTTTGACGAGTTAGATTAATTCTTGCAATAGAGTTGGGTTACGACAGGAAATGTGCGTGATTTGGCAGTGGTTAGAGGAAGATATATAGGGCCCAGGTATCTTCATTTACACTCATACTACTCCACATCATCACATTTTCAACATATCTGATGTTATTTCTGTAACAATGTCAGAAGGTCAATAGGGCTGCTGTCACTGTCCTCTAGTTGTCGTTCTCGAAGATGGAGAACCAGGTAATATAGACAGCATGGTACTGATAATTGTTAAACCAGAATAACAGATACAACAACAGGGATACCGACTGACACGCCACCAGGGATACTGATAGACAAAACAACAGGGATACTAACAGATACAATTAGGGAATCTGACATATACACCACCATAATTCCCGGCAGATACGCCAGCAAAATACTTACAGATACCACTAGGGATACTCACAGATACTACTAGGATTATCAAGAATCAAGAATCAAGAATTTTTATTTCCATAAAATGTGGTGACATTGCTGGAAAACGTCAGTCAACTATAGCTAAAAAAATGAAAACTAAAATAAGACAATGGTACAAGGTTTCTTACCAATATAAAGAATTATATTCCTGAAACTCTCCATGCAAAGAGAGTTTCAGGAATGCATTTCTGACAAATACACGACCAGGGATACTAACAGATCCACTACTAAGGATACTGACAGATACACCATCAGGGAAGCTGATAAAAAACACTAGGGATACTAACAGGTCCACCACTAGGGATACTGATAGACAAAACATCAGGGATACTAACAGATACATCCCCTGTAATACTGACGGAACAAGCACTGAGCAGTAGTGACCCCTTGAAACTTCTAACTTGACTCTACAGTAGAACGTAGCACTGAATGGTGTGGAGGTTCATAGTATATAATTGGGTTATACACGATAGATTTCCCCTACGTATTGTGTAAAGCAAACGAGCTGTTTTATGATTGGAAACTATACAGTGGCAAAATTAAAAATTATGTAAAATCGCATTTATCTTTATGACAATAAATTATTTTAATATTTAACGAGGTGTAAGCCCGTCCTACGTACGGGAGTAGTCAGTTAAAACGGTTTAGGCCTTTAATTCAGAACAGCTAGTTCACACGTATAAAGAAAATTTTTATTGCAACCTACAGTAGAATGAGTAATTATCGATTGAGAAGTGTATAGGCCTAGTCAATGATATCACCTTCCATCGCATACCTACCTCTTCCATAATCAATATTACCACAATACAATTACTCATACTATACACAATTTCCAGTAGGTCTGAGTTGAAACTCCCTAAAATAAAACGAAAACATCCAATAAAATTCACAGTACACATAATTATAACGTTGGTGTCCTGACATCATTAAACGAATCGTCCACACACATCCTTTATGTCAATTTCACAGCACCAATTGCTAAATAAATAAGTTTAAACAACGAAAAGTAAACACAACAACATATTAGTTTGTTTTGTTTGTTTTTTGTCAGCTGAGTCAAAAAAAAATATTCATTTGAACAAAAGAACTGGTCACATGTTGAAGGAATTTAAAAAGTAAAAACACTAGTAAAGCTAGTGACGTAATTAATTGTCTATGTTTATTATCTATCCCGTTATCAGTTCCAATATCCTTGATAATTATACCACCCTCATTGAATCAATGTACATCGTAATTCCCCATATTCATTTATTTAAACTATAAAAAATTCAGCGCCTCCAAATGTAACCACAACTAAACACACGCCAAACAACTTTTTTAGATTTCATAAAAGGATATTTAGTCTAATTGCAGTATCCTAGGTCAATGATGACGTTGTGTTCAATTTATGGCATTCATCTGTATATCTTTGGATAACACCCGTCTGAGGTTGTGGTGGTAATTTAAAATCGTATTCCTGAGGATTCTTGATCTCCATCTTTATGACATCAATATTTCCGGGCCTAATCCAAACAAAGTTCAAGCATTCAAAAACATTGATTGTAAACAAAAAGCTGCCAAGACGAATTAAAACATGTAAAAATTTAGATTTTCCTACCCTTTCCAAAAAAGATGAGCAGTAAAATAATTTGCAAATCTTTTTCATTTAACTCGTGTACAGATCCTCGACTTGTACACATCGATGGTGTTACTTTTCTCGGTGGTCTACTAATCTTACCTATTTCTAATAATCAATGACAAAATCAGAGTAAATAACCTCATAGTTCTAATAGGGCATTTTTATTTAACCAGCTGTTAGTTAAAACAAATTATATTGCTCTAAAACAAATCGAAGATTACAAAGATTGCTTTAAAAAATAATTTGAACATCCTAGTATTTTACTATGTATATTAAATTAATCTGTCATCATCTTACAAAAGAATTGAACGTATCAATGATTAGCATTACACATAGTATAAATAAGTCAACCCTCAGTATGTCTTTACATATTTATCCATGTTTTTATCCAAATGCTGAATTTGTGACACAAAAGCTGAATGTTTACAGCTGTTATGTTAAGCAAATTATTTTATGCCAAAAGCTAGTTTAGAATCTTAGCGTCGGCTGCTAGACTTTTTAAAAATTAAAACTTAATTTCTAAAAAACTGGAACCCAAAACTAAAATTATGGCTTCGACATTCCCTAGTTCTCAAAATTATCTTTCTTTCAACAAAAAAATCATGAAAATCCGTCGAGTGGTTGATTCAGAATCGTGAAATAATAAAACACTGTATCGTTTTAATATTATAGATTATGTAAACTCGTTTGTATTCTTATGCAAATTTGAATTATTCAGCATGTATCACTTACTTCTTTCAACTCTATATAGCTCATTGAAAAATTAGAATATTTCATCGTTATTTTTTTATCTTATAACCCAAAGGGTATTTGGCGATATATATTCAAAATAATACTACGAATTTCCGTTTAAATTTGTTTTATTTTAATTTTTAAAAGTGAACTGAAGTGACTTAAATGAAATTCATAGATGAGTGTTTTAAGCGTGTGATGTTATGTGATTCACTGAACGATATCAATGTCCAATAGAATCCTAGCAAAATTTACCAGTAACATGCAATATCACTATCATCTTTCACATAACAATCCTAGTCAACTCTAAATCAAACAACAAAATATGTTTATAGTTAAGTGATTATTTACAGTCAATTAAAATTTACATCAGAACAAGCAATTTTTCAAACAGATATAATGGAAATGCTATATCAAAACATCACCACTATAACACGTGTTCCCAATTTAGTGTGAATCACGGACTAATATTACGAGTCCAGCAAACCAACAAATCAACGTAATGGGTCACACTGCATCAGCATTAGGCCGCTAAATGTGGGAATATTGCTCTAGGTTCGTTGACTTTGGTCCTCACAAACACGATGATTCGTTGACCCTTTGTGCTGCTAATTAAATAAAATATCCATGTCAATACAACGTAATATACTTAAATATTGTATTAATACGAACTGCTTTACTCCATGGGTGTTTAAGATACTTTTATTTTAAAATTCAACTTTCTTGGACATGGATAAGAGAACTTTGACACATTGGATCGATTAAGTACGATTCTAAGTCAACATTATTTTCTAACTAAATTAAATACTTGGAACACTTATTAGAGATTACTTTAACAATGAATGAATGAATATACAGTAATCCATTCATATTCTGTTGAGGCTTATGAAGTACTTGTGTAGACGGTAATTGTGAAAATTGACAAGGAAATAAAAATCTCGTTCTTCCACAATCTAAAATTAAATCCTATCCATCCTAACATGTAGGCTAGTGAAAATAACCACACACAAAATTAAAAAAGCTACTATTATGTGTGTAGATAACTTAGATACTATATTTACACGTTAAAACTTTTATATTACGAATGTGTCTGTACAATGATATGCGAATAAATTAAGTTAAAATAAAAACGAGTCATCACTGACAGCCACAGTAAATATTAATGACTAACTATAATCTTAAAAAGGGATCAAGTCTCTACCATTCAATCGATTCATAATTTACAAAAGAACGAGTTCAACTTCTAAAACACTGCAATAATAACGCTATGTTCATTTTTGTCGTACTGTTGAATATTTGGGGAAGGGCTACATTCAAAGCGTTGAATGCAATTTGTTAAAGCAGATATACTTCCCATACAGTCCAACAATGAACGGATTGTGTCTGACAGTTTTGTAATTGGTTAACATAGTTTCCTCCTGATTAAAAATGGATGGTTGTCCCTTTAAATGAATGGTAAATTTATGCATTATAGTATGTTCTTTAATTTCTATTACGTCCACAAAAATCCCTTAACATACACGTTACTAAGAGAATATTTTATTTTAGTATCTTACGAATACGTGCTTTAAAACAAGCTGTTATACGGTGTTTCATAGGAAAGAATGATTATTGAAGTATAAGCTTATAATATAACTGATCATCTTCAAGTATAAAAGGAAATAAATGCATTTTTGGCACCAATTTAATTGTGGAAGTGTTTTTTAGCAACTGCAATAATTGATTATTGGATGCCTACACGTGTAGTGACCTCAAGACATTGAAATATAATTTGATAATTTAAAATTGTATGTAAAATAAAACTAGTTTAGATATTAAACACAGCGCATGTGCTAATTATTGTTTGTCGTGACATATGTTTATATGTATATATATATATATATATATATATATATATATATTTATATTTATTTATTCGTTATTTCTTAATGCGTAAGTCTTACTGTAATTCTGTATAGTAGTATAACATCGTTTATGCGTTTTAAAGGTTCCGCTTTATTTTAATCAAACCTATATCGTATTTTAATAAATTTGATAGTTGTCAACATAAAACAGTTTTTTTTCCAGTAAAACATGACAAACTTAATATAACCTGATTTTAAAGTCCAAAGGTTGCCTGATGTTATTGAAATTGGTTTCTTAAATTGAAAGTACAAATAATTTTGTAAAATAGTATTATTATGTTGGTTAATTGCTCAAAAAAACATCAGGGTTAACAACGTCAACTAACAGTAAATAATATATAAACACACATATACTGCATAATAGAAGTTTCATTTTAAACTGTGACTTATAACCTTAAAAATCGAGCTAGTACAAATGTTTGAGTAGGGAATTTAAGTAAATAGTTCTCTATATGTAATAGACATTGGGTGAAAAAAACTGTTCACCTGGTAGCGTTATTTCCTGACTGCTTTGGTGTCATAAGTAGCTTACAGCAAGACTGTAATAAACGATGTAAGCTTGTAAATTATTAGCCACAACCCTTATGCGGGACAAACACTGTTCCCCTATTGGCTGTTGTGTTGGGGCAAAAGTTGTGAATAACAAAAATTCTACTAAAGCGTGTATATTGTTGCAATAAACTAAACCTGATATATTGTGTATAAAATAATATTTTAATCAACTACTTAAATATTTATAAACTAAAAAGAACCTTCTACAAACAAACAAATGTTTACACTTCTGCAACTTTATAGCTTTAAAGCACCTTTCTGAACAATTCGTTACTTATAGTGACTAGATATTTGGTTACTAATTAAATAGATTTTAAATCCGTCATCAAATATATATGGGAGTAAAAATTTTTGTAATAATAAAACAAAATTAATCATCATGGTCCCTGATCCTTGATCATAATTTTGTGTACAAATATATATATATATATATATATATATATATATATATATATATATATATATATATATATATATATATATATATATTAGTTCGTAAATATACTCAATTCCTATAAAAAAAATAGGTCCATTATAGCATAAAATTCCATTGTTAAAATATTCTGAGCGATTGGCTTGTTATATAAGTAAGTTAAATGTTGGGAATTAGAAAATTATTTATTTATGAAGTGCTGTATATATATTTGTATTGTTTTTTTCTGCGCCAATCGAATGGACGAACAAGATACGACAAACTTATGATGGTGATGCCAGTTCACAGTTTATCAAGGATAATATTAGTAAAGGTATATATGTAGTTTGTTAACATAGTTATTTACGTGCTAAATGCAAAAAAAATACATTTACAAATTGTAATAAATCACGACTTTATTTTTTTATAATATGGAAGCACAATAAAATACTTGGAACCATAAATTTATTTTAAACATTATCATTGATGAACACGTAAATTTCCTGCTGTATGGATATAAGCCCCTATAGTTTTTATTTGCCACCAAACCACTCCCAATGGTATGCAGAATGTTTGTAAAAGGGATCGGAACTTTTTTCATATTCGACGTCTATCGGCTGGTTATTGGTTTTATGAGATTGACAAAGTTTCTCTTTGTGGTCCATCGTTTACCAAGGAACCTATATTTAACTGGAAAAGAGAATTTGCGGATTTTTTGTGCACAAAAATGTATTTGTAATTATTAACTACAATTTCGTAACACTAACACTTATTGAGGTAAAATATTTTAATTAAAAACTCTAAAAAAAATTATTAAACCAAAATTCATTTTAATAAACAAAACTTCGAATTGAATATATACTGGTATGTGTGTTGGAAACATACATTTTTTGAATAAGATGAGTCGGACTTATATGATATGATATTATATAATATTGGTTTAATGGAGGTTAAACATTCTCTTTAATAAGTTTTCCAGTTTTGCACCCTTTAAACCTAGAAACGTTAGATTTTTAATTACAGACATTGTATAATGTATAAGAGTTTAAAACCAAATGATATCAAATGATTTATGTATAATTTAAGGTTACGGAGGAAAAACACTTCTTTAAAATCCCAAAATTAATCTGCAAGATAAAAATAAAATGTCGTTGTTTGTTTCTTTACGGATATATTTTTTTATTTGGCAAATTGATATTGTTCATCCTTTATTTTTATTATTAGGCCTATTTGACAAAAACAGCGCTTTACTTTACACTAACATCAAACCTATGTGCTTAAAAATATACCATCAAGTTTAAATCTATACTATTATAAAATTGGCGTCTGTCTGGGTGACTGTCATAACTAAATTACTAAAGAAATATAGCAAAAATAACCACAAATATGGTCTTTCTAGGAACGTCATAAGCTTATTCACTTCCATGAGTTCTCCTCAAGCTTCACCCCGTGGTTGACAAAAACTTTGAGGTGATTTTTTCAAAAGTAAATATTGATTTGTCTCCATGGCAGAATGAGAAAACTCATTATGTTTATCTTTGCTTTGACATTTTATTGTAAACAAGAAGAACGGTCAAATGCTCATTTCATAATTGTTTCAGACAGCTGATCCAAAGAAATTAAATATATTTTTTATGGTAGGATTTAAATATAAAAGTTAATCATAAATGATTTATTCTTAAATCTATCTTAATGATTATGAAACAGTTTTTTTCTTCCAGTTGTGAAACACGGGTAGCCTATAGGAAATAAATACATTTTCGTGGAAATATAAATAAAACAAAATCAGACAAACTGAATTTTTATTTTATTATGTCTATTTAGCAAGATTTATTCAGCGGGGGTCATTTGTACCATATATTTATACAAATACAACCTAGAAAATTTTAAGTACCATATTATAGATTTGTGCCATACTTTTACCATATATTTTCTACCTTATTTTTATACAATTACAACTTTAAAAATTTTAATGTTAAACCCCATTTTGTCATTAAATTAAAATTTTGTGTACACCTAGAGGCGGTTCACGAGTCACGGGTTATCCTTAGCTCGAGCGCAAAATCCAGTTATAGCCAGTTTTTTGCGCCGCGGCTTAGAAATCGGCTTCACGAGTACGAGGTTACCCGCGCTCGGGCGCAGACAGATAAACTTCACCCAATTATGACAGGGATAAACCCGAGCGCAAAAAGTTGGCTTCACGGGTTCAATTAGAGAAAACCCCGGGCCAAATGTCGGGTTCACGAGTCATGGTCTAGCGCAAACTGGATAATCTCGGGCGTAAATAACAATGGTATTGGACTTCAACTTAACCCTGATAGGGGGCAGGGTTAAGGTGACATCATGTCGGGATTATCTCATTTGCTCGTTTATTGTTTTTTTGTTAGCAAAAAGAATGTTATATTCGGATTCGCCATTAAATTCCGAACAATTTCATGACCCTCAACATGATATTTATTTTTTTAATTTTTTTACTACTGATTGCCGAAAACATGCAAAACATCGTAAAAAGTTGCTGTGTTTAATTTTAATTAATTACTAAATAAAAATATAATTAATAGCTTAACATAGGCCTATTTATATACATTTAAATTGAAAATGAATTTTATGACGTTACTGTTTTATTTTTTTTAATAACTTTTGAACACTTTTATTTCAGCCGAATAGGCCTAATTGCAAAATAAAAATGGTTCCGACAAATACTGTTAGGTTTTGTCTTTTATTGTATAATTAATATAGGTCAATTTATTGAAGTTTCCACATTTCATTTTGTATATTTTAAATTATATGTTTATAATTATGTTTATGATTTAACAGTTGAAAGACATTTCATCTGATAATTTCTTAATATTTGTCATATCGGGTTTTACAATAAATTGCTTCAATTTGCCGAGATAAAAGGTAAATTCTATAGTTAAATATACAAAACGTTGTATTACAACAATTAAAAAAAATTAACCTGTTTTCTTACACCTAAGATTTATCATGCTTAAAGTCTGAGTAAACCCAGTGAAATAAGGTGTAGCTACATTTTATGTTTTGTTGTGGTGTTTCCGGACCAACTGATTGACAAATAAAAGGTTAAAATACCTGATTGTCGCCTTTGTGGTCCAAAGTATTGTCCTAGTGGATTATGTACAATTCGGCGCGAGTGCCATCGTTGGATCCGTATAGGACAATACTTTGGAGCACAAGGCAACAATCAGGTATTTTAACCTTTTATTTATTTGTAGCTACATGCTGAGGTATTGAAAAGAGCGCGAAATACTAACTAGGGTGTCTACTACCATCTGATTTAGAAATTCCACTCCTCTACACAGTTGTACTGTAATGAAATATTCTAATATCACTTAGCCAATACTAATGTTCAGTATTTATTTGTTTCTCAATTAAATAAATATATCTACGTCACATATATTGCAATCACTTTCAAACAAAAACATTTACGTTTTATATTATTTTTTTTTACATATGAGGGCATCCCGACTCCTATAATATCCAGTTGTTCCTCCAAATTTTTGTCTCACAAATTACTAATACATAAAAGATAATCATAAATCTTTGAAAAGAACAATCATTTTATGAAATATTTTGAATGTTTGGATAAAACTGCAAACCTGATAAGTATGTCTTATATTTTACATAAATGGTGATCTAAATTTAGTTTGCAAAACATTACCAAGATTTGTTTTAACAAATTTTATTAAAAACATAATTATATTTTCCCGATACATGTCAGTAAAAGTGTAGCCTATTATTCATTTCATAATTCAATGATTAATCCAGTAACTTAAAACTTTAGTATAAAATGAAGTTAAGTGCAAGTTCACAACCTTTCTATGCAATATCAGTAAACACTCTGTATACTGTAATTATAATAATTTATCACGTCATCCTATTGTTTTGAGACTCGTCGACCACGAGCAGCGGCTCGGTAGGTAGCCCACGTGGCTGTTGCCAACCTTATAACGAAAGTTCCCCGTTAAATCCCTGCTGTTGAGCGACGGTCAGCGTTGGTCTCGGCTAAGCTTGATCTCGGCTAAAGCCTATGTCCCACGACGCGTTGCGCGGTGCTCCACGCGACGGTGAAAATGCGCGGGCTGGAGCGTCTGTGCGCGTTTAGGTCCGCGCAAGACCTGTCCCACGGCGCGTGTCGCGCCGCGACACACGCCGTCTAGAGGCCGTAGTGGATAGTGTTAAAACCTCAGAGACCTCCGTGCTACACTGTATTTGTAAAGATCTGTGTGATTTAATGATGAGTGATTTGGAAAGTGACGGTGAATTAGCGTGCGCCGCAGCTTGTTATTTATTGTTGAGTGGTGAATATTTAAAGTTAAAATTGAATTCAAAGAAAAACAGAGAGGCGTTGGTGGATGGATGCATACAACAAAAGTTTCGCACCAACAATTGCTGAATAACTGCAAGTTCAACGTTCACGCGGTGGAAAAACGTCTCGTACTGGCCCAGGGCGTCCACGCTCCAACCCGCGCCTTTGATGTTTACCGACAACTCACGGGAACGGACGCGCAACCCCGCTCCGCGCCACTCTTGCGCGTAGCACCACGCGCTTACCCTGTCCCACGGCGCGAGGTTTGGCACGCCTCGCGCCTTGCGTGCCGCGCAACGCTCCGTGGGACATAGGCTTAACGCTCTATGTCGTGAACCCATTTTTTGGCCGCCGGTTAAAATTTGCCGAGAACAACGATAACCGCGGGCCACGGAACTCGTAAACCGCCTCCTAGTTTATTATTAACTGCAAGATATATTTTTGTCAACTGAATACACTATTCCTTTAGAGTTGTACTAATATGACAAACATTATAGATGTAGACTTAATCTATTTATTAAATATAGACTACGAATAAAAAAGTACAAATTTATAAGTGCAAACTAGCTTTTTGTCTTCTAAAAACCAAAAAGCAAAAAAAAGCTACATTTATCATTGGGTCTTCAATTTCTATAAGATTGGTTTGAACCTTCGAAAATTAATTGAATCTTTCTTAACCATGAAGAATAATAGCTCTTTCAAACCTGCAAATTCAAACTTAAACGATTAATTCTGATTCAATGGAAATGATCTTTGTTAATGTTTTCTTAATTTAAATTCAGAAATAGTGATTTAATCAGTTAAGTGGTTAACGATGGAGGTATTTTTAGTAATTGACATATAAATTGTTAAATATTATTGCTGTTAAATGATCCTTCAAATTATGTTTAAAAATCTTTAAGCTCTAATTCAATGGATAATTTGAAAAACCAGTTTTCTGTGGCGCAAACCTAATTATTTTGATTATAATAGGGATTCCTCTGATTTTGGCACGTTGAGGAGAAATAATCATAATTACTGTATACATTACAGGTAGCAATGTTATTGATGCAATATTATATTACTTCAAATTTGGAAAAAAAATATAAATAACGGTAGTTTCAGTAGATGAGTAGTAAATGCTATTCAAAAGCAAGAAGACGTTAGTGTGAGCTCTCAACTAGTTGAAAGTTTAATAGGTTATTCCTAAAAATCAATACAACTTTAGATGCAATACTGATAATAACGATTATGTTTGTTATAAAACAATGAATGTATTTGTGTACTTAGGCACACATGTGCGTAGACTATTATTGTTCGCCTCAGTTTCGTTTAATTAAATCGAAAGTGAAAGGAAAAGCTGGAGTTTTTTTCTTTCTCATTCGTAATTGTTAGTGGAAGGATTTTGCAACAATTGTATTTAGTTAAGCAATTAAATATCTGAACCATTACGATATAATGTTGATATGGATTAATTAATGGTATTGGTTGTCAACAATGACCATTACTATTTAATATTACTCGTAATGAAACAATAATAAAAAAAGGTAAAATAATAATGTACTTCACTAAGTTTGGATGTTTTCTATATAAGGGTTGCGTAGGTACCTAAGAAAAACCTTACGCAAACGTTCCTTAAAACAGGGAAAGTAACGTTAGTTTATGAAGTCTTGTTGTGACATCAGCTCGTTTAGCTTATGCTTCCTTTCACATATGATCCAATACATCGTTATTTCTTGTATTTTTAAATGTGAGTAACGTCGTAATAGATTGATTACTAATTTGATAAACTGTAATTCTATTCTGCATGTAATATTTATATGTTTCTCACAGTTTTTTTTTATTCACATGTAGTTAATGACAAAGATTTTTCCAATTCAAATAGTTTTATTAACAATTATTTTAAACTTTAGGTGTATGATTGTGTTTATGATTTCTTTTTATCATGACAAGAAGTAATAAAAACTGCGTTAAATGAAAATGTTTATTAGTAATTGCTTTCATTATATTATTTTTCCAATGTGTTGAGAATAATTTATAAATAAAAAACACTATCAATATGAACAACACATTGCCGATTTTTTTATTACTTTTTTTTAATGTAAACATTTTAATAATAGCACGTAAAAGAAAAAGTTCGAAAATATTTAATATTTTTTCGTATGTACAATTACAGGCCGTAAGTTTACTTTTGTGAAATAACATTTACATTTACTAAAAGCTGGGATTTGTTATCTAGTTATTTTGCTAATTATATATTAATGACTAAAAACGGTTTTAAAATAAAAATACTCCTTTTTCCTTTTTATTTAAGAATAGTTACGATGCGGATTTTTATCATATAGTTAGCGTTTGATTCGTATTTCTAGGAACTAGCACGGTGATAAGTCATCAATTATTCCGTTTATGAATCTTGATCCTCTTTGGGTCAGGCTTCTGTAGATCTAAGAGAATATCAAACGGCCTTCTACATTACAGTATGTTCGTAGTCGTTACATAATTTGAAAGGACTTGAAGAACATGTTAATACTCTGAATTAATGTAAGGCGTGTAACGAATCGTTATAAACATTTATTTGTCTACTATTTATTGTGTTGTTTGTTTAATAGTAAGTTGTTAACACATATATGCCTTAGTTATTATGCATAGACTAATGAGACAACATTAAATGGATTACTAAGAAATAAATTGCCTGCATTTAAATAAGGGAATATATTTTTAACAACCAATTCCCCGTATACTCTTATTAAAGGGGCTCAAACAAAAGATGGAATTTTAATGGTAACAATATATGAGTTTGGTGACGATTTAGAGAAAATTAAATCAATAGAAAAGTACATAGGTACGTTTTTATTTTCAGGGACAATGGGTCTTTTTAAATCGCAGAAATGTGAGAGTTTAGCGTACAAATTAAAATAATGATACGTTTCACAACGCAAATTGTAATTTATAACCATGCTGTACGGTATGAGGCTAATTAGGTAATATGTCATCTCCTATGCTCATAATTCAACGGCATTCCTAAACGAGAATGTTTTCATCCAAAAACCAACAACAACATGTTTAAATCATGGTCAAATGTTGGGGGTGTAGTACTGCCTAAACTGCCAAAAGCTCTCAATTGACAACCAAACCGTTTATTTATAATATAACTACACATAGCTTTTGTTGTAAAAAATGTATTTTTACCCACTTATCGATGTATGTTTTTTTTGTTTTAAACAAAAATAACGTATAACAAAACTATAAACAAATTCATAAAAGCAATAACGATATAACACAAGAACATTTAAAACATGTACTCTACCCTAAGAGTTATTATAGACTAGTAGTTTCCAAAATAACGAAAGCTCATTTAAAATAATAATTGAAGGTTTTTTTCATGGACAACAAAATCTATGTGTTGTAAACCATATGTCCAAATATGTTTATACTAAAATTTTTTCTTCATACTTCACAAAGTAAAACATAATAGATGTTTACAACAATAATAATGCAAGTTGTCCTTAAAATATGTCATTCATTTTAATATAATTGTAATTGCCTTCTAGTAAATTTGTAATGGAATAAAATATTTAGTTTTTCAACACGATTATTATCTTGTTTTACCATAACTCAATTATTAATAGAAAAGGAACCTACAAGAGTTGATGTTAATCATTTCTTAGGTGAAAGAAAATTACCAAAGTAAATTGGCATTACTTATAGTGACGCTGCAAGTAGTGAAGCATTAGATGGTTTTGATATATATATTGCAGAGGTTATAGTGATTATCTCCATCAAAACCTCACTTTGTGGTCAAGCGGTGTACACAATGTAGGTCAATGTTTATGTTTAGGGCTTCATATCATGAACAGTATACAGTATTGTATTTCATTTGTGTAAATAAGCATGTATTTTACGTTTAAAACGCAAGACTATAGTATTGGTATATTTATCTGCTGAAATATATTAAAAATATTTTTATTTACTGACTATTAAAAGTAAAAACAAATTGGTGCAACAAATAAAAGGAGAAGAAGAAAATTCAATCAGATTTGTTACATATGCATTTTATAAGCTTAATGACACATAGAAAGCTTTATACACGCCCACTTATCATGTAATTTGACAAATTATGTTACAACTAATAGCATTTCAGTTCCTTAAACGACTTTTCTAACTTATAGCCTTACAAAATTTTTTTATGAATATGTTTTTGATCATTGTAACTTTACCTTAAGAACTCCCTAACAAGGGAAGCACATTAACGTTCCTTCTTCAGATTACATCATCAATCTTTCCTCGAAGTTGAAAAAAAAACGTGAAATGCTAGCGATTATTTAGGCTGTATCGAAACGGTTATTGTTGCTTAAAACGTGTAAAAACCAGATTACACCAAAATTAAAAGTTGTAGAAAATATCTTTCAAATTAAGTCTCAAATGAAACAAATTAGAAGGTTACAGATTTCACAATTCAAAGATATATTTTGAATTATTATTATATTACAAATAGTATATTAAGAATGGTGTAGACAGTAAAAAAAAAAAAAAAAACACAGAAGGTTCCATTAACTTTAGTAATACTTTCAACGAAGGACCTAGTAATAATCAACCACAGTGGTGAGAAAAAAAAGAACTAAAATCCAAAGACCAACAATGAAATTATTATGTAATAGGACTTAACTTTGGCGACGTGTTAGTGGCTCATTTTTTGTTTTTTGAATAACTAATACTTAACCTAAAGAGCCACACCTCATGTATTTTTATGACTTTAAGATGAGATTCTGGTACAAAAATATACTTTAGTACAAGTTTACAAAATAGGAATAAACTTTGTACCAGAAACATTTTTTTAGAATTTAAATTAAAAATAAAATGGTGTGAAACAACGTTTTAATCCAATGAATTACGATTATTGACTCACGTGATTGAAAACTTTTCCAAATGTTACGCTCAAAATTAGAAACTGTTTCATCGTAGCTCGTATCACAGCTACAGATAAATTGTAGTCAAGATTTGTGGTCATGTCGAAGTGTTCTAATCTGTAGAGTTATGCGACCCAGGGTGACCTTTGGTATGCATCTGCTTGCATTCACTTCTGCGTAGGTTGTCTACCAAAGGGTTTTGCTGTTCATTCTTACCTTGACTTTCCTAGGGAAAGACACGCCTTATATTGGTACGGACATTGTTTACAATTTGAAACAAGACAACATTCTGAAGTAATTTTATAATTCTAAATTATTCTATTGAAAATTTTTATCAAAAGTGTTATATAATGTCGATTTAGTTTGATAAAACAATTATATTAGGTTGGGATTTTTTGCTTTTTTAACACTTTTTTCCTTTACTATTATTTATTATAATTGTATTCCTAGTTGGAACAATTTTGGTTTGTGTTTAACATACAACTCTTTCGGTTTGTAGTTATTTGGCACCTTTGTCCTCAAGTATACTTGGTACGGTTGTTTAAAGGGCACACCTAAAAACTAAGATAGAAGAAATAAACAGCATCTTTGGCTTTTAACAAAAATCATGTCTCCAAACAAACAAAATTATATTTTTGGCACCTCGTCATTTACAACCTGCACAAATGCACATAGTTATAGTTTCTATTATCCTGAATTTCTTAAAATAAATCGTATAACTTGTTGAATAAAACATAAATATCCATGGAATGACATAGATTATCTATAAAGCAAACTCAATGCCTATTTTCAAAATTTTATAAAAAACTTTACTAAGCTAGATTGTTTTTTTTATGTAAATTTACAACCTCTTTCGACAAACAAACTAAAGTAAAACACAAAGTTTAAGCAGTAAGAGTTTTGTTAGAGAAATTATGTATATTATTTCTTAAAAAGTTTTAAACTAAACTTTAATCTCCACCTTAAGGAAACGGTTATTATTTTGCTCTCCGTTTTCTTCAACAAACTCGCCCGTATTATAAATAATTATTAAGCAAAGTTGTGATAATTTTATGTGAACGTTTATGATTTGGTGTAATTTGTTACAAGATATTCTTCATTAAGTAGCCCAAAATCTTACTCATATTAGTTTAAGTAATAATAAGTTTAATGATGTAAAACTTTTGCTAATTATAAAAGGTTCTTAATAAAGTATTAGATTTATTTTTAAAACATATGCACAAAGCCTTATAGTTGTTCTGAGAAGGTTTTGATAAAAAACAAGTATTATTATAAGTTTAGATTTAAAAACATATTCATCAATACACTAACGTTCGAGAAAAATTTCTTGGATAAAATATTTTGGAGTAGGTGGAAACTTTATACATTAATCATATTTTGACGAACTGTATTATTATATGCCAATGAATCGTCTATTAAACGTCATGTATCATTACTAAAAGGATTAAATGTTAAATAGCTACACGCATAAAAGGAAACAAGAGATGGAGAAATAAATATGGTATATTTTCGTACTTGTGATATCATTAAATAGCTTTATAAAGTTTAAAAGTGTAAAGGTTTTCTTTAAAAGGATAAGGTAGCTGAAGTAAGAAAACAATATCAATATCAAGTTACTAAGTACACTTTAATCTTCTACTTTTTATGTTTGACATTTTTACGTGTTTTTTGTATCATCAAATTTACAATAAATAATTTTAATATTTTTCTTCACCAGATACGATCTTAAAGATGTTAACAGGGAATAGGAATACATTACATGAGGTCTTGTATTCAAGCGTATTTAAAACAGAAATACAATTAAATTTATCAGTTTCGTGGTACAACGTTTTAATTACCTTCTTTATAGGGATCGACATAGTTACAAATTACGTGTACGAGGACATATATTCATTGTTATATATTGTCGATTGTAAACAATATGTTATGTATTTGATTTCTTTTTAAAACAGCTCCTTTTCAAACTTAAAACTATAGCTCAACTCTGTTACGCAAGGATCGCGATGTCCTTAGCAAAATTATTATGTTGTGTTGGATGTTTATATTTCTTAGCAAAAAGATTCCATAGGTTGTAATACAATCAACATTAGGCTAGTAGTTAACATATCCCAATAACATATAGAATATGACACAAACAGCTATGGCGAAATTAAAATTTTTAACCAGGGTAATTATGAAATGTATGTGGTGAAATTCCATTAAAAAATACACATTTGTAGTGGAAAACGGAGCGTAATGAATTTCCCTAACAAACTTAAACAGAAAAACGTTAACCTAGAGATTTGTGAATTTTTTATGGATTTAAAACTAGGGTAACAAACAGTTTTACCTAAAAGCTTTTAGTGAAAATTTGTTTTACAGAGAAACAGGGACAGTTAAATGGAATACTAAGTAAATTTAGTCTACGAAAGATTTTATTGGAAAACTCCAAGGCAACATATTCCCTGTTGCTGGCTTAACATACTACTTAACCTATCTTATATTTAGCAAAAGTGCATGTCAGTTTTCAACAGGGGGATATTACATTTATTTATTTGGTCAAACATAAAATACAAAATAAAACAAAAAAAAAGCTAATCAAAATAAAACTACTTGGTTGTACTTCAGTGGATACAGGCTATCAAGAAAATATACATAAGGTTATTTTGTCTCTAGTGGATAAAACGTTTAGTAAAAAAAACTCTTATGGAGATAACTTTTTATGGTGCTCTAAAAAACCCTACTAGTATCATTGATTAAAGGAGTAGACAAGTATCTACACTACGGTTGGACTGTATTCAAAATAATCAACATAAAGGAAAATAATACAACAATCAGTCTAAAGAGATAAAATATTTGACATGAACATATTGAGATACGTTTTTTGCCAATTACTTAGATTTGGTAAAATATTTATCAGGAAAATAATTTTGAAGCAATCAAACTTGAAAGTTCTACTTAAGCTCTCAGCATAAGCCCGAACACACCTCAACGACAGTAAAACTGTCATACAAAAATGTATGTAAAACGTTTAGTGCCATTTGAATACCTATTTTACTACATTTTAATTTTTAAATTGTTTATATAAAACTTTCTTTATAAATGAAATAAAATAAAATAAAATGAAAATGCTTCTTTATTGAGGCGAACGTAGGTCCGCATGGTCCTTTCTTACAGTTAACCTCTAAAAAACTAATAATAACAACCAAACAATAACAAAAAATACAATTTGTAGTGGTTTATCAAAACGCTTTAACGAATTTGGCCAACAAATGGTTTTGAAGGAAAGACAAAATCGCATACTTCCTTTATTTATAACTTGGTTTTGATAGCCTTTTGGCATGGTTATTTCAATTGCTTAAATCAAACAGATAAATTAAGAATACAATCTGAAAGTAAATAAATTCTTAAATGTATTAATACTGATATATTAAATTAATCCACTTGTTTTCCTTTTTTTATGAAATACTTTATTATAGTCTAGATTTATATACATTCCCAATATTATTGTTATATTGATTTTCCTGATGTGATTGCAGTTAATATTATACTGAATCTAAAATCTTTACTTGTAATTTTTGTGAACCAAATATAGGCCTACCATTGAGTTTGGACACTACAAGTAGACTTTCCCTTTACGTGATTTAGACGTACCATTAATTCAGTCTATGAATAAGTACTGAGAGTAGGAATTTCATTAATGTGGACCAAAAGTACCATTGAGTTTTGATACTGCAAGTAGACATTCCATTGACGTGAACCAGACAAACTATCGACTTTGGATACTGCAAATAGACACGATGCATCATTGTCTTAGGATAGGCCTACTGCAATGCAATTAGACAATTAAGCCCATTGCAGGAAATATGCCTGCTCCGCTCAATATTACAAGCAGACATTGTACAACTAGTATAAAATGTACTGGTTGTACATGTACAATATCAAACCGAAATCTAAGTAATAATATACTTATATTATCATTATCAAAATATGATATATATCCTTTTTTCAACACCTTAAATAAAATTATGATTTAATTTATCGTGATAATTTTTTTCTATAAACACTTTGAGAAATTTTTTAAATGATTAGTTTGATCGGCAAATAATAAATATTCTTTGTTTGGTTTAGTTTATATTACTAAACTCTAAGTGCATTAATGTACAGGGTTTATATTTTACTACTGAATATTTTTACTTTCTAAATAACGAGGAGTAAACTGCATGGTGTTAAATTTCACAGCGCGAAACGTAAATGTTAAAGGTTCATTTACGCTTAATTTCAGTTACAAAGCACTTATTTCACATCAAAGGTTAAAAGCATCTTTTGTTACCTTGAATCTAATAGAAACATTGCGTAATCAAAGAGTCCATCTATGTTTTGTTGTCATTTGAGGTGAGGGTGTCCAAAATCATTTTACCTAAAAATTCTTAAAAGTGAGAAAATGTGTGATAGTTCAACGCTAAAACTGCTTTGCAACACCCTAATATGAAAAATATGTACTCCCTGTTATATATATTCTCTTTACGTTTAATTTATCATCTATCTTTTACGATTTCTTATGAAAACGGACTTGATAGTAATTCTTACTCAAGTTATGTTAAGTATTATAACATGTTCCAATTTAATAAATAGTAATATCTTGCAATAATATAATTGGCGTGAGTCAATTGTAGTTTTCTCTAACTTTCTCAGTTGTCTCTTAAGGTTGACCGTAGTGAGTTTTATTCTTTTTAAAGCTAATAGGTACTTTATATGTTTTTTTTTTTCATAGACAGCAAAACTACTGTTTATTGATTCATTATGATACATTGGTGGCCTGTGTTCTGATTACTGTAGCTACATAACCTTCTTAAGTTAAAGCTTCATTGTCAAATGTTCCGTTTAAGGGTTTTTCAGTTACCCTAAAAGGAAATATCATCGTTCGGACTTGTAAAAGTTTAGGTTGAAAAGGTTTTTAGGAACTGAAAAAGATTTACTCAATACTAAATCTGTTTTAACTATAGTGGGCCTATAACATACTTATCTGATCTTTAATGGCAGAGTTGAACTCTTCAAAAATCAGAATTAAATATTCAGTATGCTTCTTCGTTGTAACAATGTTATCATGCTGACAATTTCGCAATAATAGGTAATCGATTATTCTCTCAGTGATTCCTGATCCTCATTGTAATAAGCGCCTAATGTACTGATCTTTGAGCATATTTAATCAAGCTCTTCTGGTACGGGCTTCTTCGGAGAAAGCTTACTACATCATGCAAAATTTGAACAGACTCGGGGAAAGTTTCCATATTTAGTGCCAACACTGGAGAAAAAAATTCAAGACCCGCTATTAAAAAAAAAATTATGGCGCAATAATTAATAGATGTTATTATGTCGTTATTTGGCAATTTTACATTTAAATGAAAAATTATAATCCCTTACAAAGTGAGTTTTATTTCGATGAGTCTCGATGAAAGAAGTTATAAGAGAAGTACAGAAGTGGTATGTTAACTTACTACAAAAAAATACAAAAAACAAAACTAGTGATATATTGCTTTACCATAGTAACATGACGCTCTTTAATTCTTTGGATCATTAACAATTTAACAATTAATTGGATAATACTCTCCGCAACTAATGAGTAAATACTCGTATGTAATCTTCGATTATCATATTGAAGGGTTTTCAAAACAAAATGTTAAGAGTCAGCCCAAAACTGACAATACAACCGTAAGTTTTTTTTACATATTGCAGTTATTATAAAATGGATTGAACAGCTATAATATTTTTACTCTCAGTCAGACCGTTGCATTTTTTCTATTGATTAATTTTGTCAACTAACACAATATAAACAATAATATCTTCAAACGAACGTTTTGATGTTTCCAATTGTTTTGAAAATACTCATAACACAATTTCAAGTAGGATATATTAATCCTTAGAAAACCAACCTCTGAAAATTTAATAGATAATTCTTATAAATTCTAGTTTGGTTATGAAAATAATAGCATTATCACAACATACTATTTTTATTCTTAATCTTCATTCAAAAATTATATTGTCAATGTTAATGTTTTAACAAAGGGTTTCCCAATGAAAAATACAAATTTAATAAACTGTAGAAAAATACATCACTGGTAAACCACTAAATGTTTTATGTTTATATTGAAACTTTTAAAATATTCAAAATCGTATATTTATTATTTCAATATGGTGTTTTATGTGTACACAAAAAACACGTAATTGGATGTATAATAAACAAACAATATTGTTTAATATTTTACATTGTAATTTATTTTATCTCTGTTACTCATGCCTAAATAAATAGAAATGTTTACCCAACATGGCCCAACATTTATTTACTAGACTGAGGCAAACTTTCTACTTATAACAACAGGTATTGTGCTGTAATATAAAATTTCCTTATTTATAAGTAATAATTTTCATACATTACTGAAATATAATAATACTTATATTGTTAATTTGCAATACAAAGGTTATTTAAAATATAATTGTTTTCCATTAATAAGACATTCCAGCTGAAAAACTTGTTCAGATATTTTTAAACCTAAACGATATACTGAATGTATATAACTTTCATAAGGGCTTTTATTTTAACTGACTGATTATGTATAATGATATTTAAATTGGAAATATATGGACATATGGAGTGTGTATTAAATTTGTACTTTAATGTAAGGTATTTCTCTGAAAGTAATTTGATTTATGATTGTGTCTTAAGCTATTTGAGGTCTCATAACGAAGACTGAGGCAACTTTGTTTTTGCTAATGACAATATCATTTACCTTTTTTACTTAATTCTATACGAATGTTATACATTAATTCAATTCAGAGACCTTAGGGGAATTATCTAGTAAAGTATTAAGTTTCATACAAAAAATGTTGTGCTTAAAAACAATTTTACTCTTGTGTGTGTTTTTTTTTTTTTTTTTTTTTTTTTTTTTCATTAACCTAACCGTTTTTAAGATAATAATGTTTAAAGTTTCGAAATTTTGGCATGAGAAAGAGTTTCGATAAAGGCTTAAGCAAGCATGCCAGCTGTTTGATTCGAAAACTATTCTACATTTCACAACTTTAACCATTATATTATATTTGAAACGGCTAGGTTTATGAAAAAAAAAACAAGAGTAAAATAGTCTTAAAATTAAATTTTCTACTCGAATACATCATAAAATACAGAGTGTTTTATAAGAAAAATCTAAGTTGACGGCCATATTGGGAAAATGACGGCAAAAATATTTTTTTCGACTTGACTACAATTTTTTTTTAATCCAAGGCACTTACAATTTAACTTTTTTTGATATCTCTTTTAATTTTCGGATAAGACAGCTATCACACTTATATCAATCACCATGTATAAACTCAATGCTATTTTCAATCAATGTTAATTATAACGAGAGAACAATCTAGTTGTAATGTTCGATCAAATTTCAAGAAACTAATGGTCTGAAATCTGAGTTGAGTGTATAATGGCCCAACTTGTTAATAGCTTAACACAATTAACATCAATACATTTGACAACAGATATTTTAACAATCAATTAGCTTCAATTTAGTAAAAATATCAAACATACAAAAAAATTAAATACGTTAAGTATATAATAAAAAATAATAAAAACCGTTGGTATTAGTATTAAGGTTTATTTAGCTATTTTATAAAGTTTAAATTGTCATTTAATTAGTGCCAACGAAGTATAAGTAAAATCTATAGAATTGTTAGCTTTAACTTTTTTATTGATAATTTCAAGTGTACTATGACTTTTCTTATAAAGACATGTGGGAAATCAAAAGATTTTAAATTACTTTGTTTTTAATCAAAGGTATTCACAAGCTCTTGTTCAGTAGAAATGTAACGATAAATATTAAGAATTTCATTTGTATATATATTCTTTAAATTTTAGTTCTCAAAGAAATGAAATAACATATTTACCATAAAGTAAATAATTTATCATAGATATTAATTCATGTACTTAAATAAATGAATATATATATGTTTATTTTTTTAATCAGACATGTTATTAAGACTGGATAACGTGCAAGAATGTAATAAAACTGAGAAAGTTAGAGAAAACTACAATTGACTCACGCCAATTATATTATTGCAAGATATTACTATTTATTAAATTGGAACATGTTATAATACTTAACATAACTTGAGTAAGAATTACTATCAAGTCCGTTTTCATAAGAAATCGTAAAAGATAGATGATATGATTTTCGTAAATGGATTACTGTATTTAACTTAATTTCATAAATGACCCATAGAAATAATATTACTGTTTACTTTCGTTTAATATAACTCATACCAAGAGACAATATTATGAGAGAGGTTACAATTACGAACACTTGAACAGACCCAGTGTGGATATGAAAATAAAGAAATGAAGTTACTGCCCGAAAATAAACATTATTTAACATTTCTTGGATGGTACTGTCTAAACAATTTTGTTAATTATATTAGTAGTCTATATGATTAGGGCCAGCGATTTCATTTGTTTTAGTTTATGATCCATACCGGTTCTGTTCAAGTATTCGTGGTTACAAGTGTAGTTATCAAGGCAAATTATGGAATAAAATTTTTATCACAATATAAAAGTGAAATTATATTACATAAACAATGTTAATATAATATTGCAATTAATTTGGATGTTAAATTTCCATATACAGGGGCATATGACATACCCATATTTATTTCATCGGTGTTCTTGTGGTTCATCGACATTACGATAAGCCCCTAAAACAGAGGTGTAAACGCCCAATATTTTGACACTAATCAAACAAGGTTGAAGCTATAAAATTTTTGTTTGTTTTTCTTTCAAAATGGATATGTTATGGTTGTTATTATATAGTGATAATGTTTTATGGTTTGATAGAACATTAAGTGAATCCTCTGTGGCATGTTATCTTCAATAAAATATTACAATATCGAAAACAGTTAAGTAATTATAGTTTTATTGTATTGACAATATGTGTGAAAAGAGCATGAAGTAATATTAGGAGAAAGCAAAAAAAAATACTAACAATATTTAGTTAGACAAGAATGGTTTGGCAATACCTTAGTATAGAATTGAATCAATCGGGTCTGAAACTTGGCTGTTCAGAACTTAACGGATGATTGTATTGGAAACTCATTAACAATAGTTCAGCTACAATCCAATTTAGGTTTAAGTCACTTGCGCTCTGTGGTTATGAAACATGGATTGGAATTTGAAAGGAAAAATTTAACGTAATCGCTTATATATTTTTATTTGTTACACAACTACACAAGAGTAAAATATCTATCTTGAGATCATAAACATGTTTCAAATTATACACAGGTTTACATATAATCATAATTACAAAAGTGTTGCTGGAGTTACGTCTTGGTGTATATATGAACGTGTTGTTGGAGTAATTTAACATTTCTTCAAAATATAACATTACAACCTAGAATTTATTCTGCTTTAGTGCTAGCCTACAGTCTGTATGAAACTCACTATCTTGCAACAATGTTAATATTTTGCCTATTGCAATTGAAGGAACTACAAATACATCCTAATACCAGCCCATCTTAGCAATTTAGCCTGAACATGACGTTTAAAGAATTACAATTTTACCTATTTTTTTCTTCATCCTTGAACCTCATTGGTCAAAACTTGTACTGTAAAGAAAACAATGCTGTAAAGTAGGTAAACTTCCAATCTTAAGATCTAAAAGTAAAAAAAAGGGAAAAAACACTGTTTAGCGATTCATTTAAATATAATTAACTACATAGTTAACAAAGGCAAATTTCTCTGGCCTTGAGAGTGGTTAAGTATGGAAACAAATCTAAGAGTTTGTCAAAATAAACACAACGACGCAAACCCGAAGTGGATATCTCACCCCTAGCCTAAATGGCAGGAATTCCAAAATTGTGAAAAAGCATCCAGTGATACAGATTTAATTCCACATTTACACAATGTATTTTAATGTTTAATGTTACGCCTTATCACCAAATTAAATTGCACCAAATTATAAAAAAGATATCAATACATACATTTTTCAGTGCAAAGTGTTTAAGAAATTAAATCCATGCAAAATTTACAGTAAATTGATAATAAATAAGTAAAAAAATAAAAAATAAATAAAATAAAATAAAAAAATAAATAAGTTCATTTTTATTTTAATCTCTGGATGACGTGGAATACCCTAAGTTGATTTAAAAGCTTCATTTTCGTTATCAAATTGTTGCTTGTGTTGCAGGTAGTTTCGACTTGTCATGAAAAAATCTTTAGGCGTCGAAAGATATCTTCAAAAGGTCTACGATTTACATAGTACATAGACGACCACAAACGAACACAAACATATATATTTTAATCGTTTAACCTTTTATTCTGTACATCAAGTTTGTAGGTTATCTATTCCAGATTCGGTATTTATAAAAATAAACAAACTTGTGTAATGTGACTTACTGAACCAGCAAATATCCTCAGAATAGCAGCCATTCGTATTTTAAGACTTTTTTTATAAAACAAACCTTTTTGAAAGAAGTAAGAGCGTTTGTCTTTTAAGATTTTTTTGTGTGTCTTAACGAAAAACCAATTATATTATTGATGTGTATCTGAAAATATATAATATTATACAAAAACAATAAGCATTAGGGAATGTGCATAGTGAATTCCCATGATGTTGATAAGGTCGATTGCATGTAAAGTTTTTGTCGAAAATATACTAGTGTGTTTTTTTTTTTTTTTTTTTTTTTAGTTAGACGACAAATAAAGCAGCCGGGCTTAAACTTAAACGGTAAAAATCTTAGCATAATCAAAGTACCTTACAAGTATGGGCTATAAGTCTGTAGTTGGTGGCAAAACCAAGACCGAATTGGTGCACAGAGCAGAGAATAAAAATTTCTAATATATAGTGTATTATTCTCTGTGGGCTGGCACGACGTTGCAACATCGCCCGTGGACACACTCGGCTTTTCAAGTCAACTAGTATGAATTTCCACTGTGGAAACAAATTGGTAAGACTTATTTACAGTATGTAATATATTAAGGTAAAAACCAGAGCAAAGTTTGATAAAGTGTGGTACTTAATCAATATTAATGTAAACATTTATTAATTAATTATTAGATTTTGCAACAAAGCCCAGCCCAGCCCTCATTGGCTCATTCAAAGTCAAGTGGTAAATAAACTAGTACAGGTAAAATAGGCATGTAATAACAAAAAAATTGGTCCGTTGATGAAACTTGGTGAAAACTTTCCTTTTGTCATAAGAATTAAGAATCTAATGAGTCCATAAAAATATTTTAGGTGGAAGGGTATTTTTGGGGGGTGGGGGGGAAATATCAGTTTGAAAAACTGAAAATTATATTTTGACGAAATATAGGCATGCGACCCATGTTTTTGGGGTTATTTTTTATGCTGAATCGAATAAAAATAAGATCCAGACGATATAACCTCCATACAAAGAGTTTTTGTCTTGATTACCTCGTATATTCAATAATTTTCCCAATTAGTACAGGTAAGATGGTACAAAAACACTATATAGGCTACAGTAGTGTAAAAATATTGGTCCGTTGATGAATCAGGATGGAAACCTTTCTTTTTCCATAAGAATAAAGAATTAAAATAGTCCATAAAAATACCCCCGCCACAGCAAGCCAGCAGACTAAGCGAATTTCCATTTTACCTCATTGGATTTTCAATTAAATCTATTTAAATTTTAAATAACATTAGTTTTAACGAGTCCTACCTAGGTATGCTGCTACAGGGAGGGTAATAAAGTGTGTTTTTTTTTAGTAAAATGTGAATCGCTTAGTTTAAAGTAAATACGTTTGCCAAGTTTGATGGAAATATATCCATAAACAAGCAAACTACAACAGTTTACTTATTCTCGTTAAGAATAACATAGGATTTTAAAATTTATAATTTATTGAATTTTCTCCATAACCGGTAATTGTAAAAAACCACTTAAATATACTACATCATTTGTTTTCCACTATATTAAAAGGTTTAAAGAGAAATTGAGGAATGTTATGCTTTGAGGGTTAAAAATTAGAAAAACAAATTTTGACCTCATAAACGCCTCCGTAACACCTTGTTTCCACGGTCCGATCATGCTGGTTCGCCAACTCATTCAAGTTTATTCCAACCTACACCTTTAAGCTAAATTTCATCAAAATCTGAACAAAATTACTCAGTTTATCGTGTCATGGACGTATATATATACACTGTATATATGTATATAAATTTAAACGAAGGGTGTTGTTTTGTGGTTATTACTATTAAAATTACACCTGGGAAACTTGTATACCTACCCGTTTTCTCCAAAACCTACAGCTGTAAAAGAAAGTACTTAAGAATAAAGATAATGTATCTTAAAATTACATGCTCTATTGTTATCTGTCATAAAAATATTGGGTTTTCCTGTGCTAGTTCTAGATTTTCACCATAATAAATGGCGATGGTAAAATATACTGCAGTAAGTATGCCATGCCCACCACTAAGTATTAATATAAGTATAAGCAAACAGTTTAGGCGATAAAGAATATATTGAAGAATATAATGATACAAAGATTAAAGAAAAAAACTTATGGTTAATCATTTGACTATAAGAAAAAAAATAAAAAAATAAAAAATAGTATAATAAGGTTTATCCTAATTATCTTCTTCACAAAAATGGTTTGCCTTCATTCAAGTCTTTTGGTAAATTAGTGTTGGTTCCTTCTCTTTTACTTCCGCATTCAGACTTGTAAGGCTTTCACACCTTGCGTAAGTGTGTACATGTGATTACACTCTTCTTGAAGCTGCACTGTTTTGTTAAACAATTGCCTTTGCATGTACATGACACCAACTTCAGAATGTTTTCTGGGGTTACATCTTATGTCATATTATTTGGTAGCAACAAATTTCCATCCTGTCGTGTCCAACCCCTCTGTTTAGGCACTAATTTATTACCAAACCATAGCTGAACTTTATTACATCTATATGATTTAACATTACATCCGACGAGGGTGGCAGCGATTCCAGTTTTGAACTAGCCTTTTTCAAAGACTTTTGAAATAGTCTTTATAGAACGTCCAATTCAATGTAGAGAATATTTACAATTTTTTCTCCCCATACATCGAAAAATAAAGTTTCTCCAGCTTCATTCACTTCAATTTCTGTTGAACCTTTTGAGTTGAAAGTTGATATGACTTTCTCCATAGCAGCCTCAGATTCCAGTATTTTAAGAATCTTTTTTTTACCTTTCCCAAATATAACACTAGTGCTGTCACAACCACTAAATGGATGGCCCAGCAATACGTAGTTGTGGATGTTTAAATACTACTGTTGTAGAGAAGTCGGTGAAAAAAAATTACGTCCGTGAACGATTTTTTGTCCGATTTTGATTAAATTCGGTTGAAGGAGTAGGGCGGAATAAACTTGAATGAGTTCGCGAACCAGCATGATCGGACCTTGGGAACGGGGTGTTATGAGGGCTTTTATGGGGGTAAAAATTGATTTTTCTCAAAACAATTGGTTTGGGGAGCAAAACATAAAATTTCTCAATTTATCTTTTCACCTTTTAATATAGTGTAAAAACAAATAATATAGTATATTTAAGTGTGTTTTAAGGGTTACGGAGAAAATTCAATAAATTCTAAATTTAAATTTCCTATGTTATTCTTAAAGATAATAAGTAAACTGTTGTAGTTTGCTTGTTTATGAATATATTTCCACCAAACTTGGAAAAAGTATTTACTTAAAACTAAGCTATTAACATTTTACTAAAAACAAACTATATTACCCTCCCTGTAGCAGCAAACCTAGGTATTTGTAAAAAATAGTGCTAAAGGTATTTAAAAATTACCTAGATTTAATTGAAAATCCAATCAGATACCGGTATGCCTAAATGGAAATTCACTTAGTCTGTAGGTTTGCTGAGGCGGGGGTATTTTGATGGATTATTTTGATCCATTATTCTTATGGAAAAAGAAAGGTTTTCACCCTGATCCATCAACGGACCAACTTTGTTATACTATGGTGTTATTTGTACCATCTTACCTGTACTAATTGGGAAAATTATTGAATATCAGAGGTAATCAAAACAAAAACTCTTTATATGGAAGTTATATTGTCTGGATCTTATTTTTATTCGTTTTAGCATAAAAAATAAACCCCAAAAACATGGGTCACATGCCTATATTTCGTCAAAATATAATTTTCAGTTTTTCAAACTGATATTTCCCCCCACCCCCCCCCCAAAAAACACCCTTCCACCTACAATATTTTTATGGACTCTTTAGATTCTTAATTCTTATGACAAAAGGAAAGTTTTCACCAAGTTTCATCAACGGACCAATTTTTTTGTTATTGGAGGCGTTTTTGGTATTATTTTACCTGTACTAAACCTGTTGGTAATGGGAACATCTAAAATTGGTTTATATAAATAATTATGCAATAATATTTACTCTTATGTGCTAATGACTATTTCATTTCTATAGGTTTGCAGCAGTAGTTGAAACATGCTTTAAAAATAAAATAAAATATAAATATATGAGAATACAAATTAAAAGAAATAAGAGAACAGTAGTTATTGACTTGACTCTTCCAATCCTAAGATAGATTTCCCAGGTGATCTAACGTCATGCTTCCTCAATCTTAAGATGACATATTGGAAAACGAATCCTTACAACAGATACAGACTTGGGTATATGAAATCCCTAAACGCACTTATCTTTCTATGTATTGTGGTATCGTTGTTCATCTTTTACCAAAATGTATTGTGACAATAAATATTTGAAAAAATATATATTTGAATTTATTTTGTAGCATACTGCTCTCTCATACAGGCTAGAAGTGTTGCTACTCACACAAATAGTTTTAATTTTTTTCACAATATTGACAGTAGGTGTGATATTGTATATGCCCTAAATCAATATTTGATGGAATATGTTGAATAATATAATCTTCGAACTCCTTTTATAAAAATGACATTCATATACTTAGTTAACAGCCAAAGTGATATTTTCAAATGTCTGCCGTGTTCAGTCTTACACACTTCAGCCAGTTTAAGACAAATCAATCATTTTATTGTCCAATTGTTTTAAAATTAAATGGATAACTCTGTCAGTTTTCATTTTCTAATCCTTCTGCTTAAAGTAACCTTAAAGAAAGTAATCCAGTGCTAAGGCGTCGTTATCTTGTTTACAAGTAGGCCTATCGATCACCAAAACAAGAGATTAGATGTCTAGAAAAACTTTCGTGCAACCACTACCCTGTTAGCTAAGCTTTTATAATATCCAGCCAAAAATAAGCAAATCCATTTTTTGTAATATTATTTAAAGTTGTTCATTATTGGGAAGACTAGATAGCGTAATTCACACTGTGTTGATAATGTTGAGTTAGTCTTATGACGTAGGCCTTCATGAATGCATGCACTATGTTGTATTACTTATAAGACAAAATCATCACTGTAGGATCTAGCCACGAAATTTCATTTCTTGAACATTGGTCAAAGTATTTCTAAAAGTAATGTTTATAAGAAAAAAGTCACTTTACTATCATGAAACTCGTCATTAACAATTAAACGAAATAAACAGCTCTATTGACTCTAAAAGCGTACTGGCAGTATATCTCTTTAGTATTTCTTTCTCCGATTATAAATCAGTAAAAACATGTTTGCTCTCACTAAATAATTATAAAAGGTGAATAAAAAAAATTTAACAACTAGGCAACATTTAAAAAAATCAATAGGTTGTTAGGGAATTGTATTAGCTGCATGTATTACTGCATTTTAAAATCCTGAAAAAGTAAAATAAACACCACGTAGACAATCGGGTTACCAGGTTTTCACAGGTGCACTACTGACAAGTCCCTTTGGGTTCGTATTTCTTTGTTATCTGACTGTCTTCTCTTTACTCTTTATAAGGTTTAAAAAACTGAACAACTGTTTTGTTCTCTGGTGTAAAATATATAAAAAGTAATAAAACGTACAAATAAATAAGAGATAAGTAGTTGAATTTCTTGTTTCATTCTATTAAAAAAAATAATTGGAATTCTAATTCAATGTTTTAATTAGCTTTTAAAATTCTTTTTGTAAACCTTATTATTCATAATAGTATTTTTTAAGTTGTGTGTTGTGATATATTTATGTACACGTCACAATTTTATTACATAGGTTATTTTAGGGTTAATGAATTTTACTATGCAAGTAGTAACTTTTTCACAATAGCTTTTGACACTACATGTAAAATGACCTAAAACAAATAGCTGATCATACTCATCCTTTCTTTCATGCGGCAACGGTTTATTTCGGTCAAATTAAACATGATTATTGAATTAAAAAAAAAAAAAATATAGTTCATAATAATAATACTTATAATGAATGTTTACCAACAACATTAGTATTCTTAAGAGAATGTTAATATCCATTCATAGATTTCAGTGACAAAAAATAGTTCAACTCGTGAAAATACGCGTACTAAAATTATTCCGTACAGCTAAATTTGACCAATTACATTTTCAGCTTTTTGGAATAAATATGAAGGGTCTTTATTTATTTTTTATATAAAATTACATTCACGAACTTTAAATAAATAAATGAACACGTTTTTATTCGCCAGCGTTTCTCTGATACATATCAGTTTTTCAGAACATCTTTTGTCATTAACCTACTGCACTTACAACTAAACATTTAACTCAGTTGTATTGCCTCAACCAGGCATGTAATATCGGTAATATCAATGGATAAAAAGAATAGTTTATTAAAAATTAAAAATTAAAAATATGCAATATTCTTCAAACTTAGAACTTATTATTTATTTAAAAATTTTTTTACCAGTTGAACCCAGCATTGAAAATGAAGATTTAGTATGGGATATCTTTCACAAATATAAATAGTGTGTGACCATAAAAAGAGTATAAAAACAAACAAACCTGTATAAAACAAATTTTCCTGCCCTGATGGATTTTTTCATGTATAAATTCTTTCAAAGCTGTTTTAGAACTAAATTAAATGTTGAACAGTTCTTAAAGTAGATTTTTTAAGATTAAAATTAAATTGGAACTTGGTAACTCAAGTCAAAACTAATTTCCATTACAGACCTTCTGCTTTGACGTTTTGTATAATATTGTAGATGAAAACAAAAATTTTTATTTTGAAAGCTTTACGTAAACATACAAGTAATTATTAAAACATAAAATGATTTATTAAAATTCCATTTTTTTATGGTTGGCCTTAGGCGAATTACTTTAGCGAAACGGGTTGCAAAAAGTAACTTGAAGGGTTCAATCTAACCTGAAAGTTATTGGTGACAAGTAAATGCTCAGAATCCCGATCAGCTGTTTATGATTCTGTACCTTACTCGGAACCTAAAGCTAGTTTTAAATCTGACAACAGTAAGTCAGTTTTCTTGTAGGTTCACTTATTATACCAAATAATGTTTTTTTAAGTATACTAAACAAACCTAAACATACACACATTTTTATTTTTATACGGGATACTCTTTATATTTTGAATTTTCAAAGTGATAAGAATGGAGTTCTTTCTTAAACAGGCCTCTCCAAATAGTGCTATCATTGCTATTATGTTTTTTATCAATTCAAGGTAGAATTCTTTTAAATTTAAATAGTGTACTCAATATCGCAAAAATATAGTTGTTTTGTAATAATTAATTAAAATCATCAATACTTTCTATAAATTAATATCAAATTCAACAACGGTAGGTAGATTGAAAAAAATCTTTTATCGTTTCGCATATTTAATCAATTTATTTCGTTTTAATTTTGTATTTTTATTTTACCATATTGGACTTAAATAAATGTCATAGTGATTAGAATTTTGTCCAAAAAAGTATGATAATCTTTTTATTTGAGGTCATAAAAAAACTTAAATTTTACCATTTGTGTAAAGAGTGGTTCATCAACTAATAATGAGACAATTAGGAATCGTATTTACCAAAAAATAAAAATAAAATATTTACACTGGACCTATTGTTGACATTCACAATTAATTGTCGCTATTCAATGGACGTATATGCGTACTTTACACCAAACTTCCAAAACTAATGTATATCACACACGTTGGCCCGAAAATATTTTTTTTATTCCTTCAACTATCTAAAACATCACCACTATATATTTACATATGTTTACACAACAAACATAATCATTTATTGCTAAAACGCAAGTTACAACCATACTACGATGTACGATCTTATCTCTAATGATGACTATTGTGACCATACTTTATTATGTAGATAGTTACTTACACTGTATACACTGATATACACTGAATACACTGATCCAAAAATGATAATAATTTTAAGTGATAAAACCCTTAACATAGCATTATCAGATCACTGACCAATTAAAAGGTAAATTTTATAAGTTATATACAGGGGAGGTACGTTGTAAGTTAAAAATAAATTCGGACGTTAAATTTTTCTTATGCTAACTTTATGGTAATCTTTTCAATATTATGCCAAAATTTTAAAAGTACATTTCATACCAATTATCAACTGGGTTAAATATGTTTGAAATCTTATCATCCTAGGTCCCAATTTATCAATGAATCAATTGTGCTTGTAAAAGTGATTATTGTACCAATTGATAAATGGTAAAAATACAATTGCAATATAAAGTTGCTTATGTATAACTTCTAACTTCAATAAAACAAGTACTCAGGAACCGAACATGGAACACAGACCAAAATGTTAGAGTATTAAGAATGACATTAGGTTGAATTCCGGTTCAGTGAGCCGTCAAACACACAACTTCCGGTAGACAGCGTTGACAAGAAATTGCGTAGTGGTTCAAAGCATTAAAAATAAAACATTTAAGAACTAAAGTTGCGGATTTTTCACTAGCTACATATAAACCATTATCATATGTTTTAAACAATTCTCATTTACATGTATGAACCGAACTCAATCAATTTAACGATTTACTATAACAAATATATTTACAAATAGCTTTTTAGGTTGTACTGATTCATGCTAAGAAAATTGACTGAACTTAGTTACCGTGTTCAGTTATGCACCTTATTTGATTATTTAAAATTTGTTTATTTTATTACCAATTAAGAATGCATTTTTCAAACACAGAATTATCATATCATTGAATTTACTATTATTTTCTCTAATATATTAGGTAAAACAATTAAAAACATATACAAACAAACATACACTTAATTAAATGATGAATTTATTAATGACGTAGGCAATCTAACGAGGGTCCTAATTCAAGAAGCAATCAAGGTGGAAATAGATGTAATCAAGACTAAACCTATTTAGAAATGCAAGAATAGGGTAGGCCGGTAATCTTAAAGTAGATAATCTTGAATTTGAAGGTACTAAAAATGTAAATACCTTGACAATAACAAATGACAAAATGAAGGAGAAAGTCCAAAATTGAAAAATACTTGCTTTAGCAAGCCCCCACACCCAACCAACAAAAAACAACACTAACACTAACACTAACTTGGGTTGTGTTTTTTTTGTGTGTTAGTGGGCCTACTGGAACCCACTGGTCCTTAGCTAACATTAAAGTCAAAGATCAACTAATAGAAAACAATGGAAACCGGTGTTTTTACCCTAATAGACGATAGAGTAATATATATAGTATTGAATAAATGTTTGCAATATAAAATCCTCTCACGTTAATACTAATTTACATGTATTAAAAGACTTTTATTTCTGTATTTTATTACCCTAATAGACGATAGAGTAATATATATAGTATTGAATAAATGTTTGCAATATAAAATCCTCTCACGTTAATACTAATTTACATGTATTAAAAGACTTTCATTTCTGTATTTTGAAAAAATAACGTAACTGCTATTACTTATTAAGATTTAAGTCAAAGCCACATTTACGAAAATTATACACCAACCTTTAACATGCAAATAAGACCATTTTAAATCTCAAAAGATAATATTCCTAACTTAAGTTAACATTTTTGCAACAATAAAATGTTTTCTACATTGTATAGTTATTTTTTAATAATTTGGTTTTTACAATTACTGTTAAGGCATGATCGGTACAAAATTAATATTACATGAAAAACCCTTCACTATGTGATAACCTTTTGAGGTTTTAAGGGATCGACCTACTTTTGCAATTACTTAAGTTGCATTTTCTTGAAAATATTACATCAGTATGTTTCCAGCCCAGTGGTCTGTCAAACAAGAAGAGTTCCGGTCGAAGGGTTGGCAAGAACCAGTGAGAATTTGTTAGAACAATAACGTTTTAGGTGCAGACCAAGCGAAAAAGAGTCCCTTTCGTCACAACATTTTATTATTTTAGTTTTTAAACGTCAAAATAGATTTTTTTTTTCTATTCTAAAATTTAGTTAATTTACCAGTAAATGCAAAGAATCGCAATTAATACAAATATAGAATTTCGATTTATAACAGTACGAATTATAAATAAAAACACATTACAATTAGCTATAGCTATCAGTGATTATTTTTCCAACAACCATACTTATGAAAAATATATAACTAGGAATACTGAGGCCAACATGCAAACTGAGCGAATTTCCATTTGTCAGATTAGATCTTCACTAAAGAATTTAAATGACATTAGTTTAATGAGTATAGTAGTAGGTTTGCTGCTACAGGTAAGGTAATAAGGAGTTTCCTAGTTAAATGGTAATAGTACAGTTAAACAAATACATACCGCAATTGTGATACATTTTTTAACAAGCAAACTACAACTGTTTACTTATCAAAAGAATACCATTTCAATTTAATAAAAAAACTAAAACCCAAAAAATAAATCGGTCCCAGGATCAGGTCTTACCATGAGACCTGCCGTAATAGCTCATTCCCCATATAGGAAATTCGCTAAAAGTAGGTGTATTAAAGGAAGTAAAAAAAGTATATACAACCATA